>NW_022900928.1:12266326-12300829 GCF_012274545.1 Fukomys damarensis
GCCCTTTCTTTAAAGATGTTCAAAGTTGGGAACTCAGAAAAATACCCTTGATGACCACCTCTGTCTTTGCAGAGTGGGTCCAAAGACTGGCACAGTCAGGAGGTCTGAGAGTGGGGGGGGCTTATGGGGGTTCAGGGGCGCCCGCACGGCTACCTTCCCGGTGCTTGCGCGATGGCAGCTGGGTCGGGAGCAGGCGTGGTTCTCCTTCCCGCGGTGGATCCGGGCCCAGGCTACCTCCCGGCGCTTGAGCAATGGCGGCTGGGTCGGGAGCAGGTGTGGTTCTCCTCTATCACAAATATTTTGCTGTGTTTCCTCTTGGTCTTTAAAAACGATCACTTAAAGTGGCTATGTAATATTTACATGATTAGAAGTTTCTTGGATTTTCCAAACCATCTTTTGGATATTGGGCATTTGGATCATTTCTTTCTTTTTTCATTTTAAATTGTTTAAAGTTAAATTTTTAATCACTATTGTGAATTCTGCAGTGAAGCCCTGTTGAACTATTTTCTTAAGAGCTTAGGGATGAAGATTGAAGGCTATAAACATCTTTATGACTTTTGCTGTATTTGTCTAGATTTTGTTTGGAAGATGACTGCCAGCAGTGAATGGGAGAACTGATATTTAAACTGATATTGTCTACTTGTGAATTAAGGGGCCAAGAGCCTGGCACATAATGTTTTAGACCAGTGATATAATGATATGTGATGGTGAAACTTTTAGAGCTTTTAATGATACAAACAGCCCACTCTGGCATGCGTGTCATATGTTCGCCACCACTGTCTTAGACTCTAGCTTTCCTTTGTCTTTCCCAGATCATTTGCGACATTAATATTGGGTAACGTAGTGGCCGAGGCACAGGGATTTCATAGGTTTTTCTGACTCTTGTTCTGTTGGCACAATGAGGATAATAATTGCTAAGGTATACCTTATAAAAATCACACATAAGGTATTAGTGAGGATAACATGCACAGTTCTTGGCATGCAGTAGGCATTCAGTAACCGTTGACTCCATTTTATTTGTCCCCTTCAAAGGCTTTTCATGTCCCGTGGTAAACGCATTCATGGCTCTGTGGCAGACATGGCCAGTGCCAATATGTGGCCTAAAACTCAGCCTTTATCTGGTTTCTTAGTGGGGCACTGTGAGGCATGATTGGAGCCCCAGAGCCCTTTGCAGCTTTATTTCAGTGCTCTCCTTCTCTGCTCCATCTATGGGGTGCTATGGGTATACCTTGTTGTCTCTGTAGGTTTGAACTCTAGGCTGTTGACCCCTGTAAATTGATTCTAGGAATTGTCTCCAGTCATGAGTGTCCAGATCTGGGCTCCTACTCATCTATTTGTCTGAGGCCCAGAGAGAGCCAGCCAGTGGGCAGCTTCTAAGAGTGGATTCACTTCGGAAAACATACCACACTAAACTAGGTGTTATCCTGGTATGGGAGTGGTGCAGGTGGGAATAGCCCCTTGGACTAAACTAAACTACTTTGTGTAGTGCATAGTTAACTAGTTCCCTTACTTTAATATCCAATGAGTAAGCAGGGAGAGGAGTGAGCTATCAGGGCTGGGGTCTCAAATGGGATGTCTGAATAGAAGGGTCTAGTGGGAAAGGAAAACATAGGTAGATTTGAGCAGGATTGTGGGAAATGTGACACTAATAAGACTTAGAATGGGTAATTCAGCAGGCTCCAGATCACGTAGTAGGGACTTGAAGTACTTGAAGACTTCATCTGTAGAGAAACTGCATGAGTGTGAACATTGTGTGTCTCATGCACTGTCAGCTTTACCTTCAGTACTGGGTCTGTAGCCCCTTTTGGAAAATTTCAGGGATGGCACAGCAATTCATATTTATCCACCTATGCATGTGTCAGTAGAGGATGTATATGAATAGGTTTTTGCTGCTGAATAGCAAACATATACAACAGTGGCCTTTTGCTCTCTAAGCCCAAAGTGGGCTGCTACCTGCACATTTCCTTGTGGTGCATTTGTTCTGTCTTCCACCCAGAGGTAGAAGCCTGCACTGCATGCTTAAGCAGAAGCATGTGTGCTGCTTAGTTGCTATGTTGGGCACTCCCTGAGATTCTGAAGCAGCTGGAGTTGGGTGTCTGGTGTGTTAGTGGAACCATCAAGAGACCCATGGAGAGGAAGTCTCTGAGAGGATAAGATCTAGATTGGGAGTTAACAGACTTGGGTTTTAGCATTGATTTTTCCCTGAGTGAATTTAGATAGGCCTGCTTCCTTGCTTGGTGCTTGCTTTCCTCATCTGTCGAATCAGATGATTTTTAAAATTTCTTATAGACCCAAGAGTTCCTTCCACCTCTAATTGTACTTAATAGAAGTTATCACTATTTAAATTTGTAATGACTCTGGCCTCTGCAGTTTCTCAATTTCTTCTCTTTAAATAATAATAATAATAATAATAATAATAATAATAATAATAATAATAGTTATTATTACTAGTGATTTAGAAAATTGAACCTGGGCTCTTTATGCTAAGCTACTTCCCCAGCCCTTCTTTATTTTTATTTTTGAGACAGAGTCTCACTAAGTCACTGAGTTGCTCAGGTTGGGCTCAAACTTGAGATCCTTCTGCCTCAGTCTCTCAAGGTGCTGAGACTACAGGTATATGCCACTGTGCCTGGCATTTTCTCAGTTTCTTGGACAAGCTCACTAATTACTAGCTGCTAGCTTACCTTTGGCAGACTTTGGGATATTAGGTAAGTCAGAAGTTCTGGGCTTTAATACAACTTCAGCCTTGCTCTGACTCTTTGCCCTGGGCCTAGTCCCTGCCCTTATTCCTATTCGTAAGTCAGCTGAGTGTAGGGCTTACTGTGATGCCTTTGCCTCTTAGTTTCTGGACCTTAGAAGGGTGCCCTGGTTCTCTGTTTAATCCGTACTGTTTCCAGGACCAGATCCCTGTCTGGTCTTCTCAGAACTTGGAGTTTAGCTTTGCCTCTTGTTTCCATGGTTGTGCCCTTATGTGGGGTGAACCTTGGTGACATTGCCTTGTCCACCATTGCCTCCACTAGTATTTTTGTGTGTGTGTATGCACTGTCCCACCTTTTCTGCTGTCCTGGGTCTCTGACATTTACCTCCTTCTTGAGTGTGAGGTCTTACTCTTTCAATAGTTAACTACATAAACTTTGGTTAACAACTGCTGTGGGCCAGTATTGGTGACGTGGTGATAGGTGGGAAGGTGAATACAAAGATTTAAAACACAGTCTTTGCTGTCAAGGAACTTCCAGCTGTATAAGTAAATATACTACTGTATAGAGTGAAAAGTGCTTTAAGTCTGATAAGAGGTAGGCACAAAAGGCCCAGGGAGCAATGAAGATAGAAGGACTAGTTCTGAATGCACTAACAAAAAAAAGTATTGTTTGAACTGAATTCTTAGAAATGAGTAGGAATGTAGCAAAGGTAGAAAGACATTCCATGCCAAGGGACAATGTGAATGGAAACCATGCCTCTAGGTCTGCTTTTACGTACCGATGCAGTTGGGATATGCATGCGTTCCAGTGGTTGCCTGTCTCACCTGTCCCATCACCTGGTGTGGGAGTGAAGGAAAATAACTTTCATCTAGGTTGTCTCATTTGATACCAGCATGATGCTGAGAAATGGGTGAAAAGAGGAATGATTATCTCTATTTTATAATAGAGGAAACTGTTGCCCAGAGAGGCTGGCTAGGAATTCAGAAAAGATCCAAGACAAACAGCCTAATTACCAGTGTTTCCGAGGGCCTGCTCTGGGCTCAATCTGAAGCCATAGTCCTGAGTCATGTTCCTGGTTTAAATTCTGTCCACTTTTGATGGAAGAGCACCAAATCCCAGTGTGTGTGTGTGTGTGTGTGTGTGTGTGTGTGTGTTCACTGTTGTTGGAGCGGGAGTAGGAAATGTAGAAACAGATGAGTTGAACCAGAGATTGGGTATTTATCAATCCCAAATGCCATCAGCCCTCATTTTGTTGCAGGACTAAAACTATTAAAGGATCAACCTGTGCACGGGGTTTAAGTGAAATCTGTCAGAATGAGTGGGAAAGAAGCTATTTTTAGTTTGCAGAGTCACTTAACTGGGCTGTGTTAGCTGAGGTTTGAGCCAGTCCCCTATGCTTTCCACAGTGTTATTTCTGAAGGAGAAATACCACTTGAATGCTGTGTAAAACCCATTAATGAACCTGGAAGTTTCCAGGGTGTCTTTGTCCTGCGACTCCCTCGGAAGGCTGCCTTTCCTGAATGACCTTCCTTCTTTCCTATATTTAACGCATTTCTAATTTTAAGTTTGTGTCAAGACCGTGGGACTTCAGTGCCCTAAATAACACAGAAATCTACCACCAGCAGTCAGCTGAGTCCAGAGGGCTCTGACAGAATTGAACACAATCGGAAAAAGTATTACCAAGAGGCTCTCTGGTAAGTATCCCAGAGCAGAGCATCACTGCCATTCCTAGAGGAGCCTGAGGTTTCCAACCATGGGATCCTGGGAGTGTAAACATTTCCTGTAGCAGGGCCTAGTATTTTATTTTTCACTGTTTTATTTTTTTGAGACAGAGTCTCACCGTGTAGTTCAGGCTAGCCTTTAATTCACAGTGTACCCCAGGCTGGCCTTGAACTCACAACAATCTTCCTGCTTCAACCTCCCAAGTGCTGGGATTACAGGTGAGCACTACCATGCCTAGCAAGGCCTGGTGTTTTAGAGCTCTTTCTAAACAGGACAGCAGTGCTTAAAATGGATACCAATGTTCACACAAAAAATATTCCTTTGGAGATTAAAAACTCTAGCACATCTGTGCTGCAGCTGCTGACATAGCAGGGGAATAAATAACATAAACCCCAAAGCAGTAGACTGGATCTGTCTGTGGGGATGCTCAGAAGAAAGAAAGCTATCAGAAAGGGCTGTCATGTTGGTAAAATATGTGATATAGCAAACATTTACTGCTGCCCACTCTTTTCTTATTTATTTATATTTATCATCTTGCTCGTCTCTAATATGTAAAATCCAGGAGAGCAAAGGGCTTTGCTGTCTGTTCAAAGCTGTGTTCTCTGTGTCTACAAGAGCCCCTGGCCCCTTGTAGGTGCTTAGTGAGTTTGCTGATTCTAAAAAGTGAATGAGACTGGGGATGTAGCTTAGTGGTGCTGTGCCTGCCTGGCAAGTGCAAGGTCCTGAGTTCAATCCTCGTTCTGAAAAAAAAAAAAAAAAAAAAAAAAAAAAAAAAAAAAAAAAAAAAAAAAAAAAAAAAAAAAAAAAAAAAAAAAAAAAAAAAAAAAAAAAAAAAAAAGTGAATGAAAGAAATGATTTGTTGGTGTGTGACCCTCTTTCCCTCCCCTTCTTCCTCTGCTTTTCTCCAGTCTGTGCTTCTCTATCGCAGGCCAGTTCAGGAGGACACATGTCCATGTTTCCAGGCACTTGGTCATCAGATGCCCTATAGAAACATCACAGACAAGCTTTGACCTATACTGTGCCATGGCGTTTCTTACAAGGGCCACTCAGTGGTGTTGAGGTTCATAGTCGTTTGGCCCTTCACAGTTCCCCAAGGACTTTGGTACATTTATCTTTGGTTTAATCCAGCAGATGCTTGGGTATGCCTGTTTCTCTGAGAGCTACCTTAGCAAGATGGGGGAAGGAAGAGAGTGGAACAGTTCCTGTCTGAGGAGCTTGTGAATTAGTAGCAGGACTAAGTTAAGTTCATTGCAGGACAAGCAGAGTGTGACAAAGGCAACAGAGAGTCTGAGGACAAAAATAGGCTCATCACATCTCATGTCCTTGGGGACTTTTTCTGTGCTGCATTTCAGTCCCCGTGGTTTTGTTGGATTCTGTAGGTTTAGCGTAGGGAGTGGTGACCAGAAAGGCTTCCTGAACTGGAAATCTTGTTGTCGAATAGTTATCAAGGGAGCTAATGTAAAGTAACTAGCAAGGACTTGTGTTTAAGAGGAAGAGTAGCAACCATGCTGAGACTGAATATTGACAAGGGAAGTATCACAGAAGTGCCCCAGAAGCTAAGGAAACTTCAACAGAGAGGTCAGGGAGGTTGGGGACAGAGACAAGACCACTGGATTTGGTAATACTTCTGAGAGCAATTTCATGGGAAAGGTGGAAGTCCAAGTAGAAGCATGATGACCACGGGCTGAGTGTGGTGGCACATGCCTATAATCCCAGCAGGGAGGCTGAAGCCAGAGGATCACCATGAGTTGAGGCCAACCTGGGCTACATAAGGAGTTCAAGGCCAGCCTGAACTACCTAGTGAGACCCTGTCACAAAACAAAACAAAACAAAACAAGCATGGTGACCGAGTGGGTGATAGGCAATAGGCTGCAGGGTGGGGTAGCCCCTGCAGGAGACATGGTAGCAAAGAATGGGAACAGGCCCAGAACCTTGACAGGAGAGCCGGGTTCAAGTTAGTGTGGTCAGCATGGAACAACCGGAAGTGTGTCAGGTGGTTGAAGGCAAGGATTAGAGAGAGAGAAAAGGCTTATGAGCAGAGCTGCATAAGGTGTGTGTGAGGGGGTAGTTGGAACCAGGCCCCTGTGGAGAGGAGAGCTAGGCCTGAGATGACTGCAGAGATGTTAATTCCCACAAGAAAGAGGGGCACTTTTTCTTTCTTTTATCTTAGGTTATGTGAGGATGAAAATTTTGAGGTGGAGAAGAGAATATTTTCATTGATTGATATATATATATATATATATCCTTTGTCATTGTGTTGATGTTAATTTTTATTTATTTAACAAATCTTTTCTTTATCCTGTTGTGGGCCATATACAGTGCAAGGCACCAAGAATTCATAAATAAAAGATAAAGTTGCTGCCCAATACTTCAATACAGTATTTACCTTCTTTTTGTTCGTTTGGTACCGGGAATTGAACTCAGGACCTGTGCTTGCCAGGCAGGTGCTATGCTATATCCCCAGCCCAATACAGTATTTATTAATAATACAGTAATTATTACATCTATCTCTAAATCCAATTTTGAGTTCTTTAAGGGTGGGCATGGTCTTACTTATCTTGTATAATTAGGGCCAGGCTGGTACAAACTAGCAGTGGAAATGTGCTGAAGAATATACCAGCTTATGTTGTTTGGGTTAAATCTTCCTGGTTGGATGGAAAGCCAGATTATCTGCTGGAGTGAGGAGGTTAGTACTGGGAGGCCACCAGGGAGTTACTGGTTCACTTTACTCTGTGTGGTGGGGGTCTATCCAGTAGAGTCTGGTGACTGTCTAGAAATGAGAGAAGAAAGACACCAATATTGGCTTTGATGCCTGAGTGGTGGATATTGTTGTTCTCATTTTGGGAGCAAGGAAACATTTTTAGAAACGTGAGCTGAAAGTCATACAGTAAGGGCAGAACCTGGCTGTCAGACTCCTTACTCTTGTTGCTAGCCCCACAGACCAGCAGCTTTCTCTCTAGAGGCTTCTATGTTTGTTTGTTTTGGCACCAGGGATCAAATTCAGGATCTTGCACTTTTGATGCAGGGTGGTAGAACCACTGAGCTTAAATCCCTGGCCCTCTCCAGAGACTTCTGATCAGATAGCTACCCTCGACTCTAGGCTCTGGCTACCACTGGTGGTAGCTGAGTACATTAGTCAACTTTCCTGTTGCTGGACAACACCTGATACTCACAATTTAAAGGAGGAGAGGTTTAATTGGGTGGTGTTTTAAGGGATTTAATCCACAATTAGCTGTCTCCAAGGCAGAAACACCATGGTGGAAGCGTGTGGTGGAGCAGAGCTGCTCCATTCCTGGTGCCTGGGAAGCAGAGCAGGGGAACAGTGCCAGAGAGGAAGGGTTGGAGGACCAGACAGAGATCCTGAGGCCATGGGTCTGTGACCCATGCAGACACAACCAGAAGTGTGCTCCACCAGTCCTCAGGTGGATCCCAAAGCCGACCAACTTGACCCTTTACCCTAACCACTACATTGGGCCTAACAGAGACCTAGTGACTGTGGCTGGGCTCTGGCACAGTGTCTTATGAGGAAAAGTGGCCAGGAAAGGATAGCTTTAGCAAAGATTGACAAATCTTTACCAAAGTTTTAATTAACATTAAAGTTAATTCATGGGCCGGGGATTTGGCTCAGTGGTTCTGCTGCCTGCCTTGCAAGCGCAAGGACCTGAGTTCAGTCCCCGGTACCAAAAAAAAAAAAAGTTAATTCATGATTATGGTAAACCATCAGGCTGGCTGGAATTAAATGTGGAGCAAGACCTAGGTTGGAATCTCTACTCCATACCTTTTTCATGTACGAAGTATCTGTAATATGTGCTTTACCTTGCCCACAGGGTGTTTAAAAGGTGAAAGAAAATAAGATATATCAGGGCTTTGGTAAACTGTAAGTGTTGTACAAAAGCAGTATTTTGGTATTTTGGGGATTCAAGCTGTTCTATGCTTCAGTTACAGGTTTTAAATGTGAATCAGAGCTGTTCCTTTGTCTTAACCACTTGAGATCTTAGAGCAACATAGAGCCATTGTAGGTCTTATGGTAAACCCTTATTAGAATGAAACCCAGTAGTGAAGCCCAGATGCTTGGTAACTCAATCAATCTCTGTGCAGCTGCCCAGTATGAATTCCTGTCCAGGCAGCCATCAGCATCCATAACAAGGCCTACTTCTGGCTTGTTTCTGGCTTACATTCTTGCAGCAGCATAGGAACCCAACAGCACTGATTTAAAGTCCCAGTGACCTCATGTATCATTGCCACACTCTGCAAAAGTATGACTGCCCCAGGCCTTGCCCAGGGTTACTCTGGAGCTGACCAGCTGTCTTTGGTGGCATTTAACGTTGAAAACTGCCATCCCAGGGTGAAAGTAAATCAAGAGGAGGTTTCAAGTGAAAACAGAAGGCAGTAAATGCTTAAGGAGGCTGTAGTGGGTGGATAGGAAAGGCTGAGGGGACCGTGCATGATTGGTTGGCCAGGGGATAAAACTACCTTTGTCTCCACCCCTATTCTGCTAGCTTGGACTCCCCTTATCTGTTGTCTGTTTGCAGTGGTGGCCCCGTAGTATGTAACCCTTGTCTCTGCTTGACCTCACTCCAGCTGCCCCCATCCGTTTGTCAGAGTGATGACTAAGAATGTATTTGATCATGCTCTGCTTTCACTTTTTAGAAAAGATCCTTAGAAAACATATAACACAGAACTGGAGGTGTAGCTTAGCGATAGAGTACTTGTCTAATATGTACAGGGACCTGGGGTATGATCCCAAGTGTTACAAATGAAAATAAACCCCCAAACCAAAAACCATACAACCCAGAAAATGTTTATTCCCACAACAAACATTTGTACTTATTGTATGTAAGAAACCTTTAGGAGGTGAAGGAGAATAACACCCAGGCTCTGTTCACGAGGGTTGTGAGAAACACATAACCTAAATTTCCCAGCCAGCATGTATAGAATGGAGTTGAGTATGAGCTCCAGGATTGCTGTTGGCCTTTTCACTCTTTCATCTTGATTGCTGTCCAGTATACAGTAGGTGCTATAGGGGTGAGTATGTCTTTGTTTTTTAATGGCTTCGGCCTTGGTTACTTTTCTGTCATTGCTGAGACAAAATACCAGACAAAGTACCCAAAATTATAGGGAAAAAAGTTTATTTAGCACACAGTTTATAGAGGTTTCAGTCCATAGTTGTCTGGATCCAGGAGCATTGTAGAGAACCAGTTCATTGCATGCAGAAGATAGCAAAAGTAACAAGGGACCTTAACACCATCTTTCTGCCTCTTTCTCCTTACCCATAGGGCGGGCAGCACTCACACTCTTAATCCTAGTGCCCTTGATCCTAGCATTGCACCATGAGTCAGTTCCAGCATTACATACTCTAGATCCAGCCACCTCTGAAAAAGCCCCACCTAAGACCACATGAGGCTTTGTGGGGACCCCTAGCTATAAACCATAAGTGCTTTCCACCCTGGATAAAGTGCAAAGTCTCTGGTTTATAATAAAAAAGCTCTTGTTGATCCAGGCCCAGTCAAAATATTCAGCCTTACCTTCTGCCATTCTCTCCTTGTATTGTGCAGTTCATCCATGCCAGATCAATGAAGGCATCTTATTGTTAGATACTTCTGGGTCTGTTCACGTGCTGTGCTTTCTCCTTTTGCCTATATGCTTGTACAACTACTAGTTATTCCCCAGCAGATAACAAAGATAGTGTTTTCTCTGCATCTTCACATTCCTACCGTCCAGCCTGACAAATATGTTTTTCTCTGTTGAGTTTTTCTTTGCTTGGTGTCATTACCCTCCTTCCTTGGCTCTATTGAGCTGTTATTCCTGCAGCCTTTTCTCCCTTCCCACTACCCTTTTTTGTCCTTGATAGTTCAGGTCTGGAATTGTGGATTACTTGTATCTTAGCTCTGGGCTGTAAGGAACTTTGGCCTGCCTTTTGACTTTACCAAGCACGTTCTCCTTCCCACATTGGCCTCATCCAGGGAACTGGACCTCTCTGTCAGTTTTACTTGCATAAAGACCCTTCCTTGAGCAGGACCTGGATTTTACGAGTGCCACTGTCCAGGGATTGGACTCGGTCCTGGACCCTTGATCACTGTTTGAGACCTTGTTCTGAATGGCTGATTTCCTGGTATAATGCCATTTGCTTGTCCCAGTGTGATGCTGCTTATAGCTTCTTGCTTGGAGGCCTTTGGATCAGTGGGACCTCTTTGTTGTTGACACTGGCCTGAATCAAGCCTCTCATTGCTAAGCTTTTGGGGTACTTTCTGTTGGATGTTGCCTTAGAAGCCACCCTTCTTCCCCAAACATTTTCCAATCTGGTTTTAGTCTCCTCTTTGCCTGCGGTGTCCCGAGTCACTGCCTTGGTGGGTGCTTTTGAAGTAGAAAAAGACAAAACATTGTTCTTGTCATTTTCAAGGAAATAAAACCAGGTTGTTCCCTTGTGATACAGCCTTCTGAACCCCAAGGCCTCAGGCCAGTTGTTAAGAGGGGCTGCTGCATTGTGAGTAGAAGAGAGAGGTTAGTTTTATATGGTTACATAATTCCCTTCTGTGGTGCAGAGGCTCTCTGTGGGAACACTCTCAGTGGTAGTGGCCACCTCCTGCATCTGCAGATTGCTTTTTTTTTTAACCGGATGTCTGTTTTCATTTAAGCCAGAGGGTAGTGGTTATGGGTGGTAGAAATAGAAGCAATCTGAGATACCTTTGCAAAAAGAGCAGCTGCTGCTACAACAGTCTTCATCCAGAGCCTCTGGCTTTTCAGAGGGGACCAGAGACTTAGGAGAAAGCAAACGAGAAAGCAGAATAGGGGTCCCTTCACAGGTTCAAATAGGCTACTTGGAATGCTCATAGGCATCTTCTGTGCACAACTTTAGGAGACCCCGCTGACCAGGGAAGTTTGCTCATGGCTGGCTACTGAACAAAATGCATATATCATTGTAGCCAGCACTCCCTAGATTCGATGAGGAAATTTCCTCATGCAAAAGAATAAGCTCGTCATCCTTGAGCATCTTCTCTGTGGTTTTATTTCCTTGAGGCTCCTGCTAAGTAGGACTTCTTACTAATAGTAAGGAGCACAGGATCTTCACAAACAACAAATAGAGAAAAGGCCTAGAGGAAGCAGGAGACTACATGATAGTTTGACCTTGGACAAGCTGCTTATTTGGTTGAGTCAGAGTTTGCATAATAATCCTTAATAGGTTTACCTCTCCAGGTCATCATGACATGATGTCATGAATATGAGAGCATTTTGTAAACTAAGAAGCAATAAGCAAATGTACACTTTATTGTGAGATTTCTTCTGTGGGTTTTCAGGAAACTTTAATTTCTTATAGCCCTTTAGAAATCATTATCAGTTATCATAGATGTGAAATTTTATATACATTGTTTTCATGATTCTTATGTTCTTCTTTATTCACCAGTACTTGTTGTATACCCAGGATGCATTGATTACATAAGGAACTTGGGCTTAATGTGACAGTAGGGAGGGCAACATCCTAAAGCTTTCTAAATGGGCTGTGATTAGTAGAATATATATTCCTAACAGGTAAAGAGGACTTCAGATTGCCTAGGTTGGAAGGCAAATGGGTGACCGTGAAATGTGCTCACTCTACCCTAATCCTAGAAGTCCAGCTGGTGCCAGAAGAGGTAGACTCTGACTACTCTTTCTTTCTTCTTTGGTGTAGCTAAGGGAGGTGAGCAACACTGCCCATATGCCCTTCTTTCCCAAGAAACTACCACCTTAAACTTGGGATAGTAGAGTGCCTTGGGAGCTATTTTACTCAAGGTTTCTTTCTTGGGCTTCTGGTTTGTTTGCATTTGGCAGCAAGTGGCAGCCAGAATGAGTTTTTGATTTTCTCAATCCCATATCCTTTACCAGCAAATCCAAATCATACCACTTTCCAAGGCTCACGTTAGTACTTGTCCAGTTGAATCTTCCCTGGACAACTTTGTCAGTTCAAAGTGTAGCTACTTGAGGACAGCTGCTATACCTTCAGTGTATAGCACAGTACCCATCAGAAAGCAAATAGGTGGGATTTGTGATTGAGTTTCTGGAAATCCTTGTTCACTTATAGCTTTGCATGTTATTAGTAGTTGATTATATAAAATTGTCTGTTTATCTCATGGTCTTCCAGGGGGAAGTATGTGGTACGATAGAGTGGGCACTGTGTTTCTTGATTCTTTGAAGAGCATACCCAAGGGTGAGGCAGGGGATGAGATGCTAGGTCACCCAGTAGGCACTTGCAGAAACCTTACGGACTTTAGCTCTATCTCTTCTGAAGTAGCCTGCAAGAGGTTGGCCATGGTATAGCTGTGTTGGTTGCTAACAGAACTGTGATATATTGGTTCTGCAGGGAGAGGAACAAAAACAGAATGCTGACTCCTCCAATAGTCTCAGCATGAGGGTCATAGAAGTATAAGCATCTTTTCCAATCTGCATTGCTCCATTCCTCAGACACCTATTTAACTGTAAGAGCACACCGCCGCACAAATGGTACATTTCCCTTTGCACTCCTCAAGGTGAAATTTCTGCTGCCGCATGGAGACTTGTGGGAGCAGTTCCATAGTTACTGCTGCACAATGCATTTATCATTCTGCTCCCCTGGCACATTTTGTCAAGCTGCATAAGTTCCCTGTTCCTTCCTACACTTACCAGCTCCATGATGATGATGCATCTGGTGGCCACAGCCTGCTGTATCAGAGTCTGTGGTTTAGTGGAAAGAGCAGTTTATTACTAATAATGATAGCAGGTAGCATTCACCACGTCCGGGGGGGGGCAGGTTTTGTGCTGAGCACTTTCTAGATGTTAGTCTCTTTAATCTTCATGTGATTGCAGCATAGTTAGTATTATTAGTCCTTGGCTTGCAGATAAGGAGAGTAAGACTCAGAGGTGGTCATTTGTCCAAGGTCTCATGGCTAGTAAGTGATGGAGTTGCTGTTGAAACCCCAGACTCTAATCTGTGTCAGGGCTATTAAATATCAGGTTCTCTTTTGAACTCTGATGATAACTGTCCGTTGGGATCTGTGCCCAGAGACTTTGTTTGCCCTTGGTCTTGGTTTCCTAACCTCTATAATAAGACATAGTATCAGGGTCCTTCTAAAGTTGTGAGGTCAATACCATTCTGGTTTGGTTAGAGCTGTTACCTACCTTGAAACTGATTTCTTTTCAGTGGTAGATTTTTGTTTTGTGTTATTTTGATTTATGATGGCAGGCTAGATGTTATGTATTAATTCCACACCAACAACATTAATATCAAGTGATTATAAGAATGTGTAATATAAAATAATATGGATCCATGCTATTCAGTAGAACTGTCTGTGATGATAGAAATGGTCTGTATCAGTCCCTAGAGTAGCTGATAACAAAATGTGGCCACTGAGAACTTGAAACACAACTAATGTGACCAAGGAAATGAATTATAATTTTGTTTAATTTTAATTAATTATAATGCAGTGTCCACACATGACCAGTAGCTGTCATATTGGTCAGCACAAGTGTATATAGTATCATATACTATATAAAACTAGAGTACAGAGGCTTTCATTCCCACTTTATCCTTTCTCTGTCTCCTGTGTTCTAGGCAAGGCTTCTGATTTCCATGTTGGTTTTTCCAAAGGCAAAATGCCAGATGTATTGTTGCGTTTGTATTGTGCTTTCAGGTTTCAGCATACTCAATTACATCTTATTTCCCCTGCTTTGAGGCACAAAGAAAAGATGGGTAATGCTGTGTACATTTCTCAGATAAGGAAACTGAGACACAGAGATGTTAAATATAGTAGTAGGAGCTAAGGAGATACCTATTGCATGAATAAGTGACATGTCAAAGCCATTCTTGGAACAGTAGAACCAGGACTGGAAACTTACATCTTCTGATTCCCAGCCACAGTTTCTTCTAGTTTTCCTATCATTGATATGCCAAGCATTGAAGAGAGAGATGTTCATATATTTTTTACTGTTTAGCAAAGGACTTTTTCTTTGTATACCTTTCTATACTATTTTATTTTTTAAAATTCTGTATAGGCATCATCTGAACTATAAAAACAAAACAGGTCCTTGGAAAAGCTTTCTGAGATGTTATAAGATCATATAACACAGCCATTCCTATCGTATAGACATTAGAACTGTTGTACTAATCAGAGAGGCAGATTTCCATGTGTAATCGATAAAAGATTTCTATCCAGTAATATTTAAAGAAAATAATATATCACAACAAAGCAGTGTTATTCCAGGAACATAAGCTTGCTTTTATATTTGAAAGTCAGTGCGATTCACCATATTCACAAAGTAAAGAGAAAAGCCATAAAAATAATTTTAACAGATACAGGAAAATCATTAACAAAATTTAACAACCATTTTTGATAAAGACACTTAGAAAATTAGAAATATACGGAAACTTTTGCATTTTGGGTGGAGGGGACTGGGGTAGAGCCACTGAACTAAATCCTTGGCCCACTTCTGCATTTTAATAAAGGACATTTATAAAATTCTAATCCAAGGGACTATTAGGGACTAGGAGGAGAACTGAGAGGAGAGGGACGGGAAGATAGGAAAAGGTAGAAGGGAGGTGGACACGATCCAGGTACCACATGTGCATTTGTGGACATGTCATTCATTTATATAGTTAATGTGTTAATACTTTGAAGTTTTAAAATGCTAACTTTATAATGAATGGTGAAAAATGTAATGTGCTCCCTCTGATCAAAATATGGCAAATGTGTCCTCTCTCGCCATTTTACCGAATATTATATTAGATGGAGGTTCTAGCCTATGCCATAAAGCAAGAAAAAGGAATTAAAGACTAAAAATCAGAAAGAGGTAAATCATGCTGGGATTTAGCTCAGTGGTTCCACCACCTGCCTCACAAGCAGAAGGACCCAAGTTCCATCCCAGGTACAAAAAACGAGACAAAACAAACAAACAAAAAAAATGTGGGGCAGAAAGAGGTAAATCTGTTTCTGTTCACAGATGACATGACTGTTGAGACAGAAAAATCTTAAACAATCTATAAAATAAATATTAGAACCAAAAAGGTAATTTAGCAATGCACAAAGTTAATATTAAAAAAAAAATTTTTTTTTGGTATAGCAGCAGTAGCAGAAGCAGTAGCAGCAAAGAAGAATTAGAAAAAATTAAAAAGCAATTTCTTTCACAATTATATCCAAAGCTTAAAACATGCATATACAAACCTAATAATTGTGAAAGATCTGTATATAAAAACTTCAAAACATTGCTGGAGAAGTTAAAACCTAAAGAAATGAAAAAGTATGTAGGATTCATGGGTTGAAAGGCCAAATCTTGTCAGTTCTTCCCAAACTGCTGTAGATTTAAAGCAATCCCAAAGACCTAAGAGGCGTTATTTTTGGGTGTAGAAGTTGACAAGTTGATTCTCATATTTATATAGAAATATAAAGATTCATATACCCAAAGCAGTCTCAAAAAAGAGAGATGAAGTTATAGGATTACCTGTCTTCAATATATTTTGTATAAAACTATGGTGTATCCATAAAAACAATACAATTTTTAAAAAAGGGCAAAGAGTGTGAAGTTATTTTTTTTTTTAAAGATGTTATACAAATGGCAATAAGTGAATGAAAACATGCTCAACATCACTGGTCATTAGGGAAATGCAAATCAAAGTCACAATGAAATATCACTTCATACTTATTAGAATGGCTTCTGTCTGAAAACCTAGAAAGTATGAGTTACCTAGAATGTGGAGAAATCGTAATGCCTGTGCACTTTTGGCAGGGAAGTAAAATGGTATGGCTTCTATGAAAAAGTCTCCTCAGAAAATTTAAAATAAAATTATTGTATGACCTACCATTTCTACTTCTGGATCCATTATCCAGAATATTAAAAGCAGAATCTTAAAGAGATACTTGTGTTCATAAGATAACTATTCACAGTGGCCAGAGGTGGAAGCAACTCAGGTGTTTATTGATGGGAGAATGGATAAACAAAGTGTGCTATACTGTGCATTTAACAATGGACTATATTCACCCTTTTTTTGTTTGTTATTGTTTTGTTTGTTTGTATTTGTTTATTTGAGACAGGGTCTCACTATATATCTAGGCTGACTGTGAACTCATTGTGTAGCTCAGGTTGGCCTCAAACTATCAGGCCACCTGTCTCAGTCTCCTGAGTGCTGGTATTGTAGGCAAAAGCCACGAAGCTTGGCCAGAAGCTGTTTTGACACATGCTGCCGTATGAGTAAACTTGAGCACGTTATGCTAAGTGATGCAGACCAGTAACAAAAAGACAGATATCACGTGATTCCACCTGGGATATTTCTGAAGTCATCAAATTCATAGAGGTAGAAAATAAGCCGGGTGTGGTGTCGCACACCTGTAATCCCAGCACTCTGGAGGCTGAGGCAGGAGAATCACTGTGAGTTCGAGACCAGCCTGGGCTACATAGTGAATTCCAGGTCAGGCTCACCCCCACCAAAAAAAAAGGTAATTGTCAAGGGCTGAGAAGAGGGGAAACAGGAAGTTATTGTTAACGTTTCAGGTTTGTACATTCTAGAGATGGATGGTGGTAATGCTTGCACAGCAATGCAAATGTACTACATACAACTGAACTGTACACTTGCAAATGATTACATTTTATGTGTATTTTTCTCCAACAAAACAGCTGAAGGGGAAAATCTCATGAAGCATATGTGAAGGGCACTTCTGTTTGCAACTTATTTTGAAATACATAAGAAAAAATGGATCGATGAACAGAGGGGGATGGCTGTGTGTGATAAGGCAAATACAAACAATAAAATGTTAGTTGTAAAATCTAGGCAGTAGGAATATGAGTGTTTTCTGAATAATTATTTAAACCTTTTTTTCTTTTTTTTTTGGGGTACCGGGAATGGAACTTGGGACCTTGCGCTTGCGAGATAGGCAGTGGCAGCACTGAGCTAAATCCCTGGTCCCTATTTAAACCTTTCTATGTGTATGAAAATTTTCAAAATAGGATATCGGGAAAGAAGTAAATTATTTTTAAAAAATCACTCTTGTTTCCAATGCTTTTAGCCACAATTCAGTGGAAGTACAGTGACCTTGAGCCAGCCTTGAGCTGTGGGTGACCTTGGCTAGTGGTTCGTATCTCAGGCCTTGAGCTTATTTTCTGTAGTGTTGGGCTGAAGGCAAACTAGAAAGGGGTCTGCATGACTGATTACCATTTTTCCAAGAGACACGTATATGTAACATTGGGTACAGACTGGGAAAGTGACATTGTTTGAGAGTTTTCCTTACCTCAGTGTATATACTGCCTCATTTATTTCTCCCAGTAAAAGTGCACATTACTGTTTTACACACGGGATCACCAGAATGTGAGGCTAAGCACCTGGCTCAAAGGTGCTCAGCAGGTCGGTGGCAGAACTAGGCTGCTGCCCAGGTACCTTGACTTGTAGTGTTGATTACCCTTTCCATTATCCCAGGCAGCTTCGTTAGCATCTTGGGATATTGGTATCTTGCCCATAAGAGAGAAATGCCGAGAGTGCAGTGTGTTTTGGGTTTCCCTTGACTCCTCTTCCTCCTGTTGAACCTATTAGAATGGACTCATTTGGGTTGCTGGACCCCTTCCCATTTAGCTATTCCCTTCTTTGCTATACTGAAAGATGAAGCCAAGCTGGAGAGCACATTTAGTGTTTGGTTTGGTTTTGGTGGTACTGGGCATTGACCTTGGACCTTCACACTGAGCTGCATCCTCAGGGCCTCCCTAAGTTGCTCAGGCTGGGCATGAACTTGTGATCCACCTTCCCCTCAGTCTGTCAGAGTTCTGGGATTACAGGCATGCCTCACCACCCCAGCTGCATTGAGTATTTCATTAGAAATATTCTTTTCTGGGGCTCCCTCTCCTGTAATTAACACCTTTAATTCAAAATAAAACAAGTAGTTTAAAATAAGGTGAATAACTATTCCTTCTTCTTTTCAAATATTGCTAAGAACTTCTATGGCTTTCCTGTCCTAGTGCTGTGTGCACATAGGTGCAAATTGAGAACAGGACCGACAGCACCATTACCAAAGTGGTTTTCTCAAGGGGCATGGCCAGGTCCAGAATAGCACAGCCATCTGGTGCCAGATGGATAGGGTTCCACTGAGCTACGGATTTGGCCCAGAGGCTGGCCTTTTCTCTGTGTTTGCACTTTGGAATATCCCTTGTGCCTTTGCTCCCTGCTTGGTTCATTGAGTCCCTGCCCCATAAGGCTGCCCTGTGATGTCACGATGCCTGTGATGCTGGGCACACCTGGATGATCCAGAGGAAGCCAGCAGCACACTGTATTCATGCAGCGAGGTGGCACCTCGGCTCTGCATTGACATGCCCAAATTAATTCACTGTGGATAGCAGGCCTCCCAGCTGAGAAAGCTCAGGCAGGCAGTTCAGAGTGTTCTAGTGTCAGGGCTGGGCTGAGAAGAGGTGGGTTCTTTTTTTTTTCGTACTGGGGATCAAACTCAGAACCTCAGGATTTTGCACTTGAGAAGCAGATTCAGTGCCACTGAGCTAAATTGCTGGCCCTAGAGGTGGGTTCTTCTGTCCACACTCAGGTGCTCTGGCCCGACTTACCTTGATAATTCACTGTCTTGGGAATGAGCAGGCTAGGGAGGGAGGTGGAGACAGGTGGGTGAGTAGAAACCAGAATAATTAAGTCCACTTTTCTTTTTAATTAGAAAGGGGAAAGACCCCAAACAACTATGCTTCCAGGTTTGTCATCTAGCTTATTTATTATTAAAATATGCTATTCTGTTTTTCCTGTAACCTAATCTTCCTTTCTTTTCCTCCTGTCCCTCCTGTATCTCCTACTCTTTTTTTTCCTTTCTGAGAGTATGAAAATATGGAGTGGTAAGAGAAATACAGCACACTTACCTCTTGCCCTATTCCTCAGGTGGCAGAGTCACCATCTTAAGTAGGGGTTCAGAATGTCTTGCCTCTTTCAGAGTGGTTGCATTTGTTAGTTCTTTTTTTTTTGTACCGGGGATTGAACTCAGATCCTTGCACTTTCCAGGCAGGTGGCAGAACCACTGAGCTAAATCCCCAGCCTTGCATTTGTTATTTCTGTCCCACAGCGGTCTGCTGTCTAATGAGGCAAACCTTGCCAAGCTAAGAAACCAGGAGGAAGTTAATTATTTTTCCCAGTACCCATTCAGTCCATCACTTTGGCCTCTTCTGATCCCTGGGAAGTATCACTATGTCTCCTCTGGTAAGCACTGTGTATGATCAAAGCTTTGTTCCCGTGTCCACTTTGCATTAGATGCTATTTGTCATATTCTTTGTAGAACTTTCATTTTGTATTGCCTAATACACTCATATATTTCTGGAATGTTCTTTCTGTTTGCCCTGTGTCAATTACTTCTGACTCCCAGGTATGAACTTGATATATATCCCTATGTCTCTGTCACTGACAACTTCATGTCTAAAGTATCCTATAGTTTGGGCAAAGATACCCACAGGAGGAAGAATCTCGAGTCTTCCTAACATCAGGTATCAGAGTCCTGGTGAGCCAGGGATTTTGTGAATAAACATTGAACTGGAAGTCTGGACATGGGTTCTAGACTTAGTTTCCCAATAATTTACTTTGGCCTTAAAAACGTCACTTTCCTTCTTTGAGTCTCATTTTTCCTGTCACTTAGGTGGCTTGTAAGACTGTAGGTGTAAATTAAGGTGCTTAGAGCATATTGTGATCGAGCTTAAGCCCTGTCTAGGTACACTCTTTTATGTATTTATTTTTCTCATTGAGTTTATTGGTACATTTTAGGTATACAGTATAGTTATATTCATCATTGGGATCTTGTACCTTTACATGACAGATCTTGGTTCTTATTTTTTCCCCTCCCCCTGCCCTCCCTTCACCCCCTCCTCCCCTATTTACAAGTACTTTATTTCCATTTTTTTCATTTTCTCATATTTTTTTCTTTTCCCTTATTTCCTTTCACCTATCCTTCCCACTTCCCCTACACCTTTAGCCCTTTTCTTCCTATTTCACATTGTCAGTTATACCATTAGGATCTTATTTACGATTATAGTTTTTCATACCAGATCAACTGTGTGGTATTTACAGATGTGTGTCCTATTTATTTCACTTAAGAGTATGGCCTCAATATGCATCCATTTTCCTATAAGTGACTCTAGCTTCTCATTCTTTATGGCTGAGTAGTATTCCATTAGTAGAAAACCACATCTTATTTATCTAGCCTCCAACTGATGGGCAAATGGGCTGTTTCCAAGTTTTAGCTATTACAAACTGTGCCGCTATAAACATGGGTGCACGTATATCACTGTGGTATGATTCTTTTAATTCGTTTTAAAAGATACCCAGCAGAGAGATGGCTGGGTCAAATGGAACCTCTAGTCCCAGCTCTTTGAGGTATCTCCATATTGATTTCCATAGTGGTTGCACCAGTCTGCACTCCCACCAACAATGGAGAAGGGTTCCTTTCTCCCCACAACCCCGCCAACATTTGTTATTGTTTGATTTCTTGATAGCAGCCATTCTTTGTGGGGTGAGGTGGAATCTCAGTGTTTTCATCTGCATCTCTTGAATGACCAGTGATAGGTACACTGTCTTTTAAATCAGTGGATCAAACCAGTGATGAGGCAAGCACAAGATGTCTGAGGATTGGTATTTTTGTTTTGTTTTTTGAGACAGGGTCTTGCTATGTAGTTCAGGCTGCTACCCTTGAACTCATTATATGGCCCAGGCTGGCCTTGAACTTGAAATAATCCTTCTGCTTCAGCCTCTCAAGTGCTGGGATTATAGGCACATACTACTACCACGACTGGTGAGGGTTTTTTTTTTTTGGTACTGAGAATCGAACTCAGGTCCTTGTGCTTACAAGGCAGGCAGCAGAACCACTGAGCTAAATCCCCAGCCTGAGGGTTGTTTTTGATAGTGTCACCTCTTTCCTCTCTCATGCCATGCCTGGGCTGCAGCTGTAGAATGAAGCCTGTGGACCAGTTTAGGTCTTCCTAAGGCCTTGAATTTACTATGTAGCCCAGGCTGGGCTTGAACTGGTGACAGTGCTCTAGCATATACCACCATTCCCACTTTCAGTGAAATTGTTATGAGGGCCAGTAGAAGACGTCAAATCACCATAGTTTTTTTTTGGGTCATGGGGCCAAACCTACTACTTTAGGTTTTGAAAGCTGATAAAGGAATAGTGGCCTTTGCCTACTAGGGTTTGTCCCCTAAAGGATCTCTCTATCCTGGCCACTGACTCTTTGAGATTGAACCTGAGGCCTCATGCATGCTAGAGAAGTGCTCTACTACTGAGCTACACCTCTAGCCCAAAACAAAGATTTTCATTTAAAAATTTTAAAATTTCTGGTTGTAGTAATAATGTGTGGTTATTGTAGAAGAAGTCCACAATCATCCATAATTTCACAACTTAGAGAAAAAAATTTGAGTCTAATATAGTTTTCCATCTTTTTGTACATTAAAAAATGAGATATTATATAACAGTGTTTTCCTTATATCCAAGTTTCCACCTACAATAATAACATGTGCTCCATGTTTTTTAGATATCCTTTAATATAATTAATATTTTAGAAAGAATATCTTGTTATTATTTGGATATCCTCCACTTATGTGATTATTTTTGAAAAGTTAGCTTGTTTATACATTTTTACTACTAAAAATTAGGCTGCACTCAGCATCTTCATCCTTAAATATTTGGTAAAATCTCTGATTATTGTCTCAGGAATAATTTTTAGAGATAGGACTAGTAGTGAAAGGATACAGACCTTTAAAGCCTCTTGACGTATATTTAGTATGGCAAGAATTTTTGAAGCTTGAATTCTGATCCTTAATCTTGGTAGAATGGCAAGTACCTGAGTGTTTGAACAGCCTCTGTACCCCCAAATGAGGAGTTTTAAAGGTACCCACGTGCTCTTGCCATTCCCAGCTGAAATGAATGGCACCCCTAGCTCTGCAAGTCTCTCAGTGTGGTATGTGGTGGTTTCCTTGGTGAGAGCAAGCTTGGCCCAGATGAGGAGAGCAGGAAGTTTCACATTACCTTGGCTTGACCGAAGGGCCAGCCTTCCTTGTTAGAACATGAAAAAGAGGCTGTTCTCTGACTTGTCAGTTGAGAATAATGCATGTGAAAACACATTGAAAACTGTGAAGAACTCTATAAATGTTGTGTTATTATTAGGGTTGCTTTGAATTTAAATAATATGCTGATATGACTACTAAAGTATTACATAATATTTTTGACACAGTAGAGGGCTTTGGTATTTGAATGATAGCATGAAACCTCAGAGAATATTGAGTTTGGTTCCCTTGATTTACAGCTAAGGAAACTGAGGTTCAGAGAGCTTAATTGTCTCTAATATTACTCAGCAGAATAAGCCCGGCACCCATCTCTCCTCACGTTAACTCTTTTTGTCACATTCTTGGCTTCTCTTAGAACCAAGTATAGCAATTAATAACATGTTCATGTGTGCCTCTCAGGTTCTGTTTAATATTTTTACCAAGTAGTTTTAGCAGCCTGTTTTTACATTATACTAATTTGCTTTGCATGCCATTTAAAAAATTGATGATGTCCTAGGAAATACTGGATGGACTTATCATTAGATTATTTCCTCTTCTGAATTAGTGAACCTGAATAAGTAACATACATATTCTTATTGGAAAATAACGGTTTAATGATAGTGGTCTTTGTGGAAATTCTCCAAGTGCAACCTCTAAGCCCCTTATCCTGGTGCCTGTGTTCCCTCTTTTCGCTTAATTACCTTGTAATATACTTGTAATACTCATTTATTGTATTTATTATTTATCTTCCTGTGTTAAACTGTAAACACAATAGAGACAGGACTTTAAAAAAAATCCTCTCAATGCTTAAATCAATCCCTGGTACATAGTATTTGATAAACATTTATTGAATGAATGAATAGCTCCTGAATTAGGAGTAGGGCATTTGTGTTGATGGAGACCTGAGATCCAACTCTAGTTCCTAACTGCCTGTAAAAACTTGAGCAAATCTTTTCTTACTTTTAGCATCCATACAATAAAAGCATTGGCTCTCAAAAGTTCTTTCTACCTGTAAAATCCTGTAATTCTGTACATTCTTAGTTTTTTAATGTTTAGTAGAACTACTTTTTATTTTCAAACCAAATTTTACGCAGAACCCCAGCGTCAACAACTACTAAAAATGAAACTGTTCTGATTGAGTTGGGAGCAGGGATAGGTAGGGTGGTGAGAACAGGCCCCACCTGAGTGGCTGCCTGCCTACCAGTCTCCCCTTTGTGGTAGCAGCTGAGGTACATCCAAAGGTCACTAAGCCTCTAGGAGACTTGCCTTCAGAAACTTGTCTCTTGAGTTCAGGGCTGAGGCCAGAAGTGGAGCTCAGGGGTAGAGCTCATGCATGTCATGCACAAGGACCAGGGATCAATCCCCAGTACCACAGAATAAATAATTTAAATGCAGGCCATGTTTTTCAGTAAAATTCTGTTTGTGTTCAGAAATGGGTCTGAAGGAAATGTTAATAGGAAGGAAATGTTAATGAAATAGGAGATTTAGCTGGGTGTTAGGTGGTAGAATGGTAGATGAGATTTTCTTTACAAATAATCTTATTGTTATGCAGAAAATTAAATGAGGATAAATTGTCTGATTATGTAATTTTATTTTATGTTTTTTCCAGTACTAGGGATCGAACTCAGGACCTTGAGCTTTCAAGGCAGGATGGGCGCCACTAAGTTATATCCCTGGCCTTGATTATGTAATTTTATTAGAAACTCATTTGGTTCAGGTTACTCAATATACTTTTGTTTATTGTATTCTCCTGTGAGTTAAAATGCCATGTAGCCTGAGGCCTAAAGGTAGATGTTTGTTTTGGAATTGCCAGAGGATAAAGGGGTCTTTAAGAAGATTTT
Organism: Fukomys damarensis; assembly: GCF_012274545.1. Lineage (NCBI taxonomy): Eukaryota > Metazoa > Chordata > Mammalia > Rodentia > Bathyergidae > Fukomys > Fukomys damarensis. Next base: position 12,290,590 of record NW_022900928.1, read on the forward strand.
ATATTAAGGATCCCTTAGTCTGGGGCCTGATCATTAGTTCAATCCTTGAAGTAGGCCTTGTTGAAGTTGATAGAACTCATGTCTAAGGAGGGATCTTACAAGGAAGAGAGTTGTCAAATATATGGGTGCAGCAGGACAGCGAGGTAAAGATAAATGACACAGGCAATTTCTTTTCTCCTGAATGTGTAGCCAGATTGAACTCTGTCTGGGTTACTGGCTAGGAGGCAAGCTAAGCTAATATTTACCTCATTCTGTGATCTGAATTGTTTAAGGGGAGGTTTGGCTTGTTTGAATTTGAGTATCCAATAATAATAAAGAGAGACAGAAAGCTCTTGTTTTGTTGAATACATATTTACCGTGTATTATATTACCTTTTATTAATATAGCAGCTAAAGAAACATTCAGATTAAATTGTCTATAGACTTATTTGATTGGTATCCCTTCCTGGATAATAGCATCAATATATGTACACAGACAATACCCTTCATTTAAATATCTCGTGTTTGTAATTATTTAGTTTATGCTGAAAACCAGTTGAGTCTTGATAATTAACTGAGCATTTTGGCATTGTGTGTTTCAGAAAAATATAAGCACAAAGGTAGCAGTTTTAGTAGAAACTTTCTTGAGACTGTTGTCATGGGAAAGGCAGAGCCACTTGTTGATCGTTATTACTGATTGCCCCAACTGACTGGGCCTGTCTGGTGCTATGGTAACTGTAGGAACATTTAGAATTATTCAAACTCAAAATTACTTATTTTGATGATTCAAAATTTAAGGATTCAGTAACACTAAGAATTATTTTCCAGTTTTCCTATTTCCCCATCTTGATAATTTTTAAAGCAGCATATTTTTCTTTGCCTAATTTTAAAAGCTTTTAAAACTACAGTTGTCTCTTGGTATCCATGGGGACATTGATTTAATTCAGGACCCTCTATGGATACCAAATTTTAGATGTTCAGGTCTCTTATGTAAAACAGTATTTTGCACACATCTTCCTGTGTAGTCTAAGTCATCTTTAGATTATTTAGCATACCTAACACAGTGTAAATACTATGTAAATAATTGGTGTACTTTATTGTTTAGGGAGTAATGACCAGAAAAAAGTGTATATTCATTACAGATGTGTTTTTCTCTGAGTATTTTTGAGCCCAAGGTTGGTAGAATCTGCAAATGCAGAATCTCTAAATACAGAGGGTAGGTAGACTGTAGTTTGTTCTTTAGTAGAGAACTTGTTTGTTTTGAACTTAGAGGAATTTAAATACTGTCTCACAGTAACAATGCCTTGTTTTCTTTTTTGCTCATCAAAACAATTTGGTGAAACATAGCAAAGGTTATTGTTCCATTTTATATATGAGGAACCTGAAGCTGGGAGAGATAGCCAGTGGAGACTCAGCAAGTACTAGAACTCTGCCCTCCTGATTTCTGGTTTAGTGCTCTTTCCAATAGAGGTCCAACCCAATGCATATCATTTTTCTTCCTCAGCTTGCCATCTGGATGTCACAAGACAACATTCATCTGTCAATACAGATTAAAATGAGAGAAAAATCAGTGAGAACTAGTAGTGAATTAGAGCAACATTGTTAAATTTATAATCTTTCTTCCCAGAGAGTTGTTTAAGCCTCCGTTTAAAAAGAAAGATGGTAGAAATTAACTGTCTTAGATAGATTTATGATTAACCATGTGTGTCTTTCTTTTATGACCTGTAGAACCTCAGATCATCTCTACAGGAAATTCGCTGTTACAGTACAACTGACTTTTCATTACTGTTGTCTTCTTTCTCAGCATTTAACATTTTGTAGTGTGCTGGAAGAAAATTGCATTTGGACCATAAAATTAGACCTACTTTGGCACTGATTTTCATTCAAGAAAAATTGGTATTTTAAAATCTAAATGTATTATTTGAAAACATAGATGCAGTATAAGATTAATGTATAGCTCAGTATAGTCTTTGTTGTCAGGAACATTTTTTGTTACATGTTGGTTCATCTATTTAAAAACATTTTGATACTCTGTAATTATGGTCACTGCATGAATTAATATGCATAAAAATAATCCATTACTCATGATGGTGTATCTGCCCTCAGCCACCTAACTTGGATTTGTTCTTCATCTCCATTCCCACCCCACAGTAATAACTAAATGAGAAGAGGCGCCAAAATAATAGCTTCTGAACAACAACCAAGCTGTACTGTGTTCATTTTGCCACCTGGTTGCAGAGGCAGGAAATGTCTCAGTATTTCTTTACTACTTGTCTTACCTTAAGGATGAGCCTCCCCTTTCTTTGGTTATTCAGAGCTCAGCAAATCCTACTTTAAGCAAATCCTTCTGTGTTCCTGCACACTTGTTTCCATTACTTCTTCATCTTCCTGTACATTCTTATTTCATTTTTTAATTTAGTGACTTAAGGAACATTTATTGCTCCTTTCCTTTTTATTTTCCATCCTCCTCCTATTTAACCCCTCACCCTGCACCCTCCCCAGCCAAGAAAAGAAAGGAAAAATTGACAACTGTGCTTGCTGTTCAAGAGACCTGCTAATGAGTGTGGAAACTTGCTCTGAGGTGCCTGACTGAGAGCTGCAGGAACAGAAAGTCTTGAGCTTGGAAATCCTGGATCCTTAAGTCCTAGAGTCTTGTGCACAAGCACATATCAGAACTGGCACTTCATTCTTTCCTTCCTTCTTTAGAAAGCCTACTTTCTCCAAAATACCAACATTTAAGATGCATTTAAGACCCCATTTTTTACCCAATGTTATTATTTTTCTCTTAAATTTAATTGGCAATTTAGTTTTCTACTATTTTGACTGCAAACATGCAGTGTTTTTTCTAGGGCAGTGATTCTCAATCTTAAGTCCTCCAAGCTTACTAGACCATAGATTGCTAGAACATAGAAGCTCCCAGAGCATTTTTTATTTTTGTTCCGGTGGTCAAACTTGGGACCTTGAGCCTGCAAGTCAGGCAGCAGAACACTGAGCTAAATCCCTGGCCCTCCCAGAGCTTCTGATTCAGCATGTTGGTGTCCACCCTGAGAATATGAGTTCTAACACCTTGCCAGCTAGGGCTGGTGCTTGCTGTGGTCGAGGCTGTACTTTGAGAACAGCAGCTATAGTGTTCATGACTTCTGCAGTGAAGCCTTTGAGCGGTGTTTTGCTGTCCATTCTTTGGCCTGTCTACAGAGTTTTGTTTTTCTTTTTGCGTAGGGACTGGGTGCCAGTCTGCCACTTCTTTCACAGCTGGGACCACTTGACCTCACTTGACCTTAAAGGTCAAAGTTTGTTTAAGAACTGTAATTGAGTCTTATTCTATGTCTTTAACCCCAAGAATGGCTAGGACATATCACATGGTGCTTAGTGAACATTGGGTATGTGTTTGGGTGGTGGGTGGAGGTAGTATTATGTAGGCCTAGGATTTTGAGTATTATTTATAGGGTTTCTACAAGAAGAAGTCTCTGGCTTATGAATGGGTTACAGTATTCTGTGAGCATTACTTGCTTGTGAAGCAAGCATAATATTCTTGCCCCTGTGTCCCTTCTGGCAGTACATTGCAGGTCAGCAATTCATTAAAAGTATTGCTGTTATTACAGTGGAAACAAAGAAAGGAGGAAATTGTTTTCTGGGTAAATTTTACTTGGCAGTTTTAATGATTAGTCTTTATAATACTGTGGCTACTTTAAAAAAAAAAAAGAAAGAAAGAACCTAAAGTACCAAGCAAGTAACAAATGGTAGCTCTTTCCAGGAGGGCAAGTGATGATATTATCTAGCAAATTGTGAATGCAGAAGGAACAGGTGCAGGGCTGAATCAGGAGATAGAACAGGAAATACTGTATTAGCTCATCCTTAGGACCACCTTACCTGCCGTGAGAGTGGTGCAGCAGAACGTTGGCTCAGTGGTGTGTGTGATTGAAGAGTTCTCCCTTTGCCATGATTACTGCTGATTGACATGCATCTAGAATCTCAGCTCTTTAGCACTTTAAGGGCCCTTGACATCATCCTAGTCTGATTTCTTACTACAGATGATGAAATGAGACTTAGCTAAGGGAAAGACTCACTTCAGATCACATACCTGAAGAGTTTGGCAGAGTTTGGACTTCAGTCCCATTGTCTGGTACTAGTCCCAGAGCTGCACCCACTGCACTGTGCCACCTTTTTTTTGCTGGGCTGATTCAACCTACTTGTAGACTTAGAGGCTCCCCTGTGTTACCTGTGGACAGCAAAGTTGGGGTGAGAGTTTTGTGTCCTTTTGTCTGTGTTCTTCAGAGATCATTTTTGGATTTGAAAAATGGGCTTGGTCTCTGCTATCTTCTCATCAGAGCTGCAGCCATTTGATTTCCATATGCAGGCTTGGTCTGGGCCTGGTGTTGTACCTTGGTTGGGCAGATTGAGAAGGAGGTCAAGTTTAGAGCTGGGGTTGGGTGGGTGCGGGAGTCAGTAAGATATCATCTGGGCTGCGTGCCTGTCCTGTCCTGCCCCAACCCCTATTTTGTTACTCATGCTTGAATCCTTTCTTGATAAATTCCAAAGGATTAGGGCCCTGTCTTCAGCCTATCAACTCTTTCTTAAGTATAGAAGAGTCAGAGGTGTGGGAGGTGAGTAGAAGGATAGCATTTGTTAAGTATTTTGTGCCAGTTACCTGACCCGAATCGTGTTATTTGATTTCTGTCTTACAGATGAGGAAACTGAATCTCAGAGAGATCATGGTACTTAATTAAGGTGACGTAGCTAATGAGTGGTGGATCTGAGGCTCATATTTGAGTCTGTGGAACTCTAAATCCTATAGTGACTTCACTGTATTTCTTAGGTCCTATAGTATGCCCTGTCAGCCCCAGTTTATTCACTTTTTCCAGAATATTTACTGATGCCTGCTGTGCTGTAGCCACTATGCTAGTCCTTGGGAGGCAGTCCCTGCCCATCTGGAGCTCAGTTTTTCCTGGAGAAGCGATGGGAGTATGCAACAGGGGAGACTAATGTAGACCAGGGGTGGAACATACAGCTAGACCTCCTGGAGGAAGAAACATTTCATCTGGGACCTGTGCTGGGGCGTGGAAAATTTTTGTATAAGATTTGAAGGAAGGCTAGTGTGGCAGGAACACCAGAAGTAGTTGCAGCTGATGTTCTACTTGAAATCTGTCTTACACTGCCTGCCTGCCTAGCACAGTGCCTGGTATTTGACGGGTTCCCACTGAATGTGTGCTGAATGAATGCATGAATGACTGAAACAATCAATGGCAGGGATGAAAGCTCGTTTTTGCCTTACATAATAACATAAGTTACCTTGGAGTCATTCATGTTTCCAAACAGCTTTTCCTTCAGCTTCTCTTGTCTTTTTGTTGTTGTGGATTTTCTTGCTGTATTTTGAATGTTCACACACATGTCCTGCCTTTCCTTCACAGCCATGGGGTGTCTTCCTGCCTCAGAGAGAACAAAAGCAGAGCTGCCCTATTATCCTCTTAGTGGTTGCCTTGAGCATGAAGTTCGAAATAGCTTCAGTGATTTGATTTTCTCCTCTGGGGATCTAACAATTGAAAATAAATGTAAAAAGAGCCCCAAAGGAGTCCTTTCTTGGGGGCATAAGAGATGACAGCACTGGTTATTGGTGCACTTTGACAATGCAGTTATGTAAGTGGGCGAAAAATAGAGGCTATTCCACCAAAGTTGGCTTGCCTTACTTAAGTGATTTTATATCCCCAAAAGTGGGTGGCCTAGAGTGGGTCTATAACTCCATTATTTGCAAAATCGTAGTTCATGACAGAGAGAAATGGAATTCTGTAGACTGGGGCTCAACAAATGTTAATTTAAACAATGACTAAGTACTAGGTACCTTCACTTTGCACTTAATAACAAAAATATAAACAGCATCCAATTTCTGCAGAATAAATTTCTGACCTGAAAATTCTGTAGGAGTAGCACAGTTGGTGAGCTTAGCCTAAGTGATAGTATTCATTGGTCCAGAAAAGATCTCACACGAGTTTGAGGCCCATTTTTTCCCCCAGATTTAAATTTCCCACACCCCATAGGGTCTTCTTTTTCAGTTGTGGCTTTTCACCTGAGGAAAGACCCCCATGGGCTCACAATGAATTTGAAGGACAATCATGACTGACAGTGATGATCTTTGTTGGTTGGTTTTCACTTGTTTGTTCAGCATACATAAACACTTCTTGCATAACTCATGCATGCAGGCCAGTGTAGATACAGTCTTGTCTGTACAGAGCTAACAGTTGATGGGCGAGGCACATGAGAGGAGGTGTACAAAGTGGATTGTGTTTGTTGCTGTGTGAACCTGAGGCCACCCTGGGAGTCAGAGAAGTCCCTCAGAGGCCTATCAGGGACAGCTGTCAGTGATGACGCAAAGGTGAGCCCTTGGAAGTGGGGCTTGATGTGGCCTATCTATAAGTTCCATACCCCACTCCTGTAAGAGTAAGCTTATTTAGGAAGGAGAGTAAGGGTGTCCAGGAGTCCTGTTACCTTGCTCTTTTAGATTCTCTATCGCAGCAGTGGTGAACCTTTCAGAGCTTTCAGTGATACAGACAACTCACAGGTTTGCCACCATTGCTCTATAGGGTTTGGGGGCTGTGTATAGCTGTAGGTAATAGGTTATAGAGGATTTTATAGTCCGATCTCCACTTAAGATTTCTATTAGAATTCAGGAAATCAGAAACAGTCCCTGATGATGTATGTATTTACTGTGTGATTCTGAATCCATAAGTTAGAAGAGGAGGCGTTAGCAGGTGCAATAAGGAGTTTCAGAACTGGGCTTTAAGGATTATGGGATATTTTTTCCACAATGTGTTGAGGATGAAAAATGGGTCCTATGGCATTGAGACCTCCTCAAGGAAGGGACCCCTTTCCAGCTTGCTGATGATTTGCATGGTAATCAAGTCCAAGGCTCTCCCCACTCTTGTCTCTTCCATTGCTGGGGAAAGAAGCAGTTGAATTACAGGCCTTGTACATTGGATGATGTGGCCATGGGAACAAAGATGAATAATTATGCAGTGTGCAAATCCCACACCAGGGTTAGTATTAACAGAGGAGCAAGTGAGGACTTCTCTAAAGGAATGGGGAAGAATGGGGAGGCTGTCGGTCAGGACTGCAACCCCACCTGAGGATGCCTTCTTGGCTTGTCTCAACGTGTTATTGGCTGAGTGAGATGTTCTCTGCTGAATGGTCAGTAAGCCAGAAACTAGGCTGCTTCTCCCTGGGGTGGGAAGCAGGGCCTCCTTCCCTAGTTTCTTTTTATCTGTACTGTCTCCCTTTCTTCCCTTTGTGCTCCATGGTACTGGCTCTGTGTGGACCTGTGACCCCAGAGGTTATGGTCCTCTCCCACCCTCACCCTGCTGTCCAGGCCCAGGAGACGTTCCTCTGAGAGCTGACTTGTCTGTGTGATTCCAGTTGAGACCCATGATCCTGGCAGAAATGCTGCTTCCGAGGTGACTCCTTTGCAGATTTTAGAGCTCTGTTCCATGCCTGCTGGCAGCACACCAGGACTGAAGGAGCCTTGGATTCACTAATGCAAAGTTCATGGTTAGACTTCCGTGCGTAATTAGTGTTTTTAAGTCATTTTGTCTAAAGATTTCAAATTTAGAGACTAAGTCCTTGAAAGACATTTTATGGATTGCAGCTGAATTTAGAAGGATCTCACAGCATTTGTGGCCAGCCCTTACTGTTGGCCACCTGCTTCTAATCACCTTTGGTGTAGTCCTATGAGAGACCTGTTCTTCCTCCAGGTTGGCCTAGTTCTTTCTGAGAAGCTATAGAATAGTGTCACTCAAAGCCAGTGTTCAGAATCACACTGGATCATACTCATTGTGGATTCTGGAGATCTGAGTCAGTATACACTGCATTGTATTCATTCATTCAGTCAGTTATTTATTTTTGAGTACATGTTTGCCATACATGATGTTTACAATACATGATGTTTACATTCCTTGTGGGGAGCTGGTACATGTACATGCCACATCTTAATTCCTTTTTCATTCCCTTCCCCTTGCCCCCATCTCCCCTCCCTCCATTTCTTAATCCCCTTTCCATTTGAGAAAGATCTATCTCCCTACTTCTTATTATCTTTTATTTTGCTTCTTATTTATATTTTGAATTTTTCATAAGAGAAATAATAGTTTAGTAATATTTAAGCTTGTATAAGCTTGTTAAGCTTGTGTGTCTGATTTATTTCACTTAACCTTATGTTCTCAGGGTGTACCCATTTTCCTACATATTGACTGGCATTATTTTTCTTTAAATCAGAGTAGTATTCCATTGTGTATAAGTACCATATTTTCTTTATCCATTCATCTGTTGTACATATAGGCCGCTTCCAGTATTTAGCTGTCATGAACTGTGCTGCTGTAAACGTGGTGTGCATGTGTCACTGTAATATGAATAACTCTTTCAGGAAGATACCTACAAATGGAATAGCTAGGTCAAATAGAGTTTCTAGTTGTAGTTTATTTATTTTATTTATTTTGAAATTTTTTGGTACTGGGGATCGAACTCGGGCCCTTGCACTTGCAAGGCAGGCTGCGAAACCACTGAGCTAAATCTCTGGCCCTCTAGTTGTAGTTTTTTGAGGAATCTCCATAGTGGTTGTGCTAGTTTATATTTTCACCAACAGTGTAGAAAGGTTTCTTTTTTTCCTGCAGGCTGGCCAGCATTTTTTATTATTTAATTTCTTGGTGATGACTATTCTTTTTGTGTCTATTCATTTCAGTTGCCCATTTTTTTTTCTCATCATTTGTCCGTTTTTTTGACTAGGTCTTTTATTTTGGGAGAGGTTTTTTTTTTTTAATTCTTTATATATCGTAGGTATTACTCCTCTTTCGTAGGAATAACTGGCATTTCCCCCATTCCTTTCACTGTTAGTTGTTTCCTTCATTGTGCAGAAACTTTTTGATTTGACATGTTCCCATTTGTTGATTCTTGGTACTATTTGCTGTGCAACTGGGGTTCTGTTCAGAATGTCCTTGCCTACACCTGTGACTTCAAGAGTTATACCTATTATATCTTCCTGCAAATTAAGTGTTTCTGTTTTTAACATTTAGTTCCTTGACCTATTTTCATTTCAATTTAGTACATTGTGGGAGATATGGGTCTAGACTCAATCTTCTGCATGTGAACAGCCAGTTTATTAAAGCACCAGTTATTAAAGAGGCTGTCTTTCTCCAGTGTGTGTTTTTGGCCCCTTTGTCACAGATCAAATAGTTGAAATGCTTGGGGTTGTTTCTGCATCCTCTGTTCTGTTTCTTTCTTTTCTTTTCTTTTCTTTTGGTATTGGGGATCGAACTCAGGTCCTTGTGTTTGTGAGGCAAGCAGTAGAACCACTGAGCTATATCCCCAGCCCTCTGTTCTGTTTCTTTGATCCTCATGTCTGTTTTTTTGCCAGTACCATGCTGTTTTTATTACCAGTACCATGCTGTTTTTATTACCATAGCTTTGTAATATAGCTTCAAGGCTGGGATTATGATGTCTTCTGCTTTGCCGTTGTTACCCAGTATTGCTTTTGCTATTCTGGGTCTTTTATAGTTCTCTATTGTAGAGGAGAAAGTTACATTGGGACATGGATTGGAAGAACTACAGTTGTGGTTCTGCACATGGAGACACAACTCAGAAGTTCAAGGCTGCAAACAGTCTTAAGAACCATCCGATAACATTCTGGGAACAGTTTGTTTAGAGAAAGTATATAAATAACTAGAACAAGTGTTCATAAAAAATATTTTCTAATGCTTTGGTAGAGATAATCTGTAAGGAACTAACTGTTTATTCTCATGGAAGTATTGTGCACGTATCTAATAAAAACCGAGGTTGGTGAGAGTGGCTGCCATTTGCCTGTGAGAGCTTCAGCCCTCTACTCCTCAGCAAAACATTCCTGCTATCTGGCAATCCTTTGTTTCCCTAATGACAACACTTTATGAATTTTAGGATTGTTTTTCTCCAGTTCTGTGAAAAATGCTGTTATATTTTGAGTGGGATTATGTTAAATCTGTGTATCAATTTTGGAAGTAATGGCCATTTTGACTGTATTGGTTATGTTCATCCAAAAATAGGGATACCTTTTCATTTTCTGATGTCCTTTTTCAAAGGATTCCAGTTTTTTTTCTTTTGGTATCAGGGATTGAACTCCAGTCCTTGGGCTTGCGAGGCAGGTGGCAGAACCGCTGAGCTAAATCCCTGGCTTGATGCTATTGATTTTTGTGTGTTGATTTTATATCCTAGTATGTTGCTGATTTTTTTTTTTTTTTTTTTTTTTTTTTTGT
>NW_022900928.1:12301031-12313050 GCF_012274545.1 Fukomys damarensis
TTTTTTTTTTTTTTTTTTTTTTTTGTATTGGGGATGAAACTTGGGACCTTGTGCTTGTGAGGCAAGTGGTAGAACCATTGAGCTAAATCCCCAGCCCTGAATTTGGTTATTAATTTTAGGAGTCTTTTGGTGGAATTCTTTGGGCCTTGTATGTAGAGGATTATCATCTACAAATAATGATAATTTGACTTTTTTCTTTCCTGTACATGTCCTTTTTATCTCTTTCACTTGCCTGATTGCTCTGGCTCATTTTTCCAGTACTGTGTTGAATAGGAATGGTGATAGTGGACATCCTTGTTTTTTTTTGGGGGGGGCACTGGGGATTAAACTCGGGTCCTTGCACTTGTGAGACAGGTGGCAGAACCACTGAGCTGAATGAATCCCCTGGCCCAGGACATCCTTGTTTTGTCAATGATTTTAGAGGGAAAGCTTTCGGTTTTTTCCCATTTAACATGATATTAACAATAAGTTTATCATAAGTGGACTTTATCAGATTAAGATCTTCCTACACCTGTTTTCTTGAGTATTTTTATGGTAAGAGGAAAAAAAACTTTACATTTTGTCAAAGGCTTTTTCTGTGTCTAGTGAGATGATTATATGATATATTTTTTTTTTTTCAGTATTGGGGATTGAACCTCAGGACCTTGCACTTTTGAGGCAGGTGTAGTGCGACTGAGCTACATCCCTGGGCTGATGATTATATGATTTTTGTCCTTGTTTCTGTTTATGTATTACATTTATTGACTTGTGTATGTTGAAGCACTCTTGCATTCCAGGAATGAAGCCTACTTGGTCATGATGTATGAGTCTTTTGATAAGTTGTTGCAGTCTGCTTCCCCTATCTTTTTTTTTCCCCTTTGGTACTGAGGATCAAACTCAGGACTTTGTGCTTGTGAGGCAGGCATGGTGCCACTGAGCTAAATCCCCGGCCCTTGCCCGTATCTTGTTGAGGGTGTTTGCATCTGTTTTAAGGAGGTGCTGATGCAGTGGTCTGAAAACTACCCTTTGAGTAGAGGGGAAATTGCTGAATGTCAGGCACAAAAGTGGCTTTAGAATTGACCACCAAACCTAAGCCAGTGACTTTACTAAAAAGGTTATAAAGATCCAGAGAAGGAGATTGCCTTGCCTGAGATCACACAACAGATTATCAGAAGAGACCAGGACCAAATCTGAGGTCATCACCTCCCTTTTGTGTTTTGTGTACTCTTCCTCTGCTGATTTGAAAGAGTAAAGAGTAGAAATAAAATTCTCTACTTACATTGTCAGGTTTAGAGCAGCTTCCAAACATCAAATCTGATACATTGTCGTCTAGATGTGCCCCAAGCCCTTCTTTTTTTGCTTATTTTGTTTAGAAACTATGTTAACCTCAGTTTCTTAAGCAGAGCCCACCTGACATGAAGGTTTAATGTTTAGTTGTGCTTGTTGAATAGGACTTGAATTTCTTCCACACTGGACACGGTGGAGTAGGTGGTACAAAAGGTGCCAAATAGCCAACAAAATAGCTAGATCACACTGACTGTCATATTCCAAGAGCAAAGGGTACATCTGTGGCACCAAGCTAGCCATGAGATGTCAGAATGTGTTTATTACTTTGACTCTTAGAATGCCCTGAGTGGCAAAGAGGATATACTGGGATGGGCTAGGGAGGTTGTACATGGAGACACGGTCTGTGGCCTGGAGTTATGGGAATAGCGAAGTCCTAGAAAATATAGCACAATGCAGCAGTTCATCAGGCAGGTGGTGCGGTTTGGGCACAGGAGTAGTCACTTTGCAGTGGTCCAGGCAAGGGGTTAAACTTTTTGTTCTGTAAATATTTGTTGTGTGCTTAACGCCTGCCAGATGCTGCGGTGTCTAGGGGATGTGGAAATGAATTCCTAGAGGTCCCGGTGGATTCTGTATCAAGGTAACCTTTTGGAGTAATAGCAAAGCAGAAGTCTGGTCTTGGTGGAATGGTTTTTTAGGTGGAGATTCCAACAGAGGAAACAGTTCAAGGTCATACTTGCTAACCCTTTGGCACAAGGCAGGGCATGGTTTCTGGAATAGGCCGATGTCTAGTGATGAAAATCAAGGACCAGAGTCAGGGCAGGAATGGCAGCACACTGAGCTTCTGAGCTGCTAACTTCGAATACTTTACCATTCCTGACTGAGGAAAAGGTAGAGCTGGGGTTGAGCCTGCAGGGAGAGATCACCTGATGTGGTCACGCAGTTGGGCGCTTTGCTGCTGGAATGACGTGACCGTGAGGGCTTACTATCTATCTGTCTGCGTCCTCTCGCCATCTTCTGCTTTGCTTTGAGAACCATCTTGTTCCATGGTTTTGGAGAGTGAGGTTCTGAAAGCTGCTCATGATCAGGCCTTCGAGGCCAGCAGAGGCAGCAGGAGGCTCCTGCCCCTGTCGTCATCGGTACCAACATGTCCCAGGGCCTCCTCAGGCTGTGATATCATTAAGGGCTCCTGATGGAGGCAAGTGACGGATACCCCAGATGGGAAACCTGAGTGAATAGGAGCTTTGCTTGAGACCACAGATGAGCAGGGGACATCTAATGGCCAAGCTAGCAGACATGCAGTGTTGGTAATGAACTTAGTCCTGAACAGGGACAGTGCTGACACTTTGTGGGTCTGCAGTAAGTATTTGTTGGTGAGGTGGTGTTAGCATAGTTCTTTGTAGTTCCCCAAAACACTTCCAAATATAGCCATTTCCCGTCTCTGTGAGATGTGCAGAGCACTATCTCCATTTGGTTGCCGAGGCAGTAGGTGTCACATGCTGTGCCCATGATCATGTGGCTGGTGGATATAGAGCTGATAGTGGACCTCATGTCTTTTGTATCTCCTCATGTTCTGTCTCTGAAGATTCTTCTGAAATGCAGACGTACTGATAGAGATCTTGCTGTTGAAACATTTGTGTTTTGATACTTATTAAACTGATACCATTTTTTAAATGCAAATTTTTTTTAAGGGAAGTGTGTCTCTCTGTGTGCATTTTACCAAATTGAGCCCTTGGGTCTTTTTATTTTTAATAAGGAAGAAACACTTGGGTCTGGAACAGCTGAACCAAGCAACATTGCTGCCTACTCATTAGTTCTTTTTGTCTAATTAGATTGATGCAAAAGAAGGAAGCAGCAAAGGCAACCATTTTGTGTTTAGTGGCAGTGGTTATATGTGGCTTGGAACCCACCTTTTCTTTCTTCCTTCCTCCTCTTTACTCTGTGAAGTCCATTAAATGAAGCTCTTTTCTCTAGACAGCGTGTATCTCTTTTGCCATGAGTATGTGTGTGTGTGTGAGAGAGAGAGACAGATGACAGACTTTGGGGACCTTAGAGACTTGCTAAGTTACTGTGTCTTTTTCTCAGAGCCTCTTCTTGTAGGATAAAGAAGCTACTGCTTTTTTTTCTTTAAATGCAAATTTCAATACAAGGCATTTCTCTGAAGTACTTAGAGGACCTTGGATTCCTGTAAATGGTTTAAAAATAATAACACACCTGAAAGCTTTTGCTGCTGGAACTTGGGTCCCAAGTTTACATGGATGTGGAAGAGAGCTGGCCCCAATCCCAGGCCTGGTGTAGGTGATTTTACCCAATCTTTAGTGGTGGCTGTGACCTCTGAGCCTGCTCACTCTGGTCAAAGCTTTCAACTGGAGTTTTCCATATTCACGCTCCTCTGTTGTTGCACGAATTATAAGGTAGAAAATGTGGAGAAAATGATTTATTACATTCATAGACTCATGCTTTATATGAAGGAACTTGGGCAATTCCAAGGACCCGTTGCAGTTTTTCTGAGACTTAGTCCCTGCTTAGCTCTTTGATGCAAGCTTAACTATCATCATTTTTCCCTCTCTCTACCACATCTTTGTTCCTTTTTCCTCAGCTAAAGTCAGCTTCCCTCACTGGCCTGTCTGCCTCCACTTTTAAACCTTTCCTACCAAATGCCTGTGCCATTCATCCCCATGCTCACAACCCTGCAGTGGCTCTTCAGCATCTTCCAGCAGAAAGCTGTCTGCGGAGGAGCCTGCAGGGATGGTTGACTCTCTCTGCTCTCTTCTCCATGTTTCACCACTACTTCTGTGCATGCACACGCTGTAAGGATGCTTGCAGCCCCTGAGCACACCGAGTTCTTTTGCCAGCCTCTGTGCCGTGCACCGGCCTTCCTTTAGCCTGGTTTTAGTCTGTTAGATTTTAGTCCAGGTATTATCTTCACTATGAAGTTTTCTATACAGTGCTACGTTGGTTCACAAACTTAACTCATTCCATGATTCTGGAAAATATGGCCATGTTTATATGTTCATGCAGGAAAGATGGCTGTGGCCCTGTTCATCACTTGATGCAGAGTTTGCAAACAAAAACAAAATTTTCCTAGACACTTCTGTTTGCAAACCAGATTGTTCCCAAACAAAAGCATTTGAGGTACCAGTTTATACACCAAGGGAAAGTTTGGTTTCTCTTCTTTCTGCTCTTGTTGAAATGTAAATGTATTCCTATTATTTGTTACTAATTCTCTAATCATTTGTTGAATGCTTATCCATTTCTTTTACCCCATGTTCATTATGGCTGATTCACGCACTAGCTAACCATTCTTGAGTACTGACTCTCACTCAGGCATTGGACTAGAAAAGACTTCCATAGTTTGTTCATTTCCTCTTCCTTGGTTGTAGAGATGATTATTATCTCTACATACTAGGAAATTGTAGCTTTGTTTTGAGATAGGTCCTTGCTATGTATTTCAGACTGGCCTTGAACTCGCAGTGATACTCTTGCCTCAGCCTTCGAGTGCTGGGATAACAGGCATGCGTCACCATGTCCAGTGGACATTGAGACCTAAGAGTTTAAGTGACTTGGGAAAGCCAGTAATTGGTAGGTGTGGGCTTTGTGCCAGGCACAATGCTACTGTAGGTAGACTCTGTGAAGTCCAGTGTGACTTAGTCTTTCCTCTAGGAGCTTGTGGTCTAGTAGATGTGACAAGCCTAAGTGTCAGTTTGGGGTGCAGAGTGAATAAATGAGGGTGTCCCAGGTGCTATGTGACCAGAAAAGTAGAGCTGACTCATCCTGGGGGTAGAATGGGGCTGTGGACCCAGCACTTGTCACTGAGTTAAAACGCTTTCCCCTATGACCAGGACTCAAAATCTCAGCCATCTTTTGCTCTACTCTGAGTATTCATAGATTTGTTCTTAGTATCTTCCTTCCCAGTGAGCCCTAAATCTGTTCTGTCTCCACCCTGGTCCAGGCTGATCATAAGCCGCTCTCAGCATGTGAGGAATGTACGTGAGAGTGCGGAGGTTTCTGGAGTACCAGGCATCTCTGGAGATTGCCTGTGCTCAGCTCATTTGTCAGTGCCTAGACTTCCTGGAGTGTTTCCATCGTAGGAATTTTTTTTTTGGCCTCAAGAGAGAACTTCTAAGAACCTGTCCCAGGATTGGGCCCTCTGGCATCGTGTCCCTCTCACTCTACTGCTCTGGCCAGCATCTGCTATGTGCTGGAACCTGTGCTGCTATCAGAGCTGAGAGCTCTAAATTGTGATTGTGCTCTCCAGTGGCTCAGGACCTGGTAGCCCAGACAGGGGAGGGGAAGAATCCTGGCTGGACAGAGAGGGTGATCCTTGGGCCTATGGCAGGAATCAGCTGATGAGGGGAGAAGGTTGCAGGGACAGAGAGACAGGGAAACAGGCAGTCCTTGAGGGTCAGCCAGAGAGGAGTGCATGTGCACAGGTGGACCTGTGACCAGGTGGGCTGGGACCATCAGAGGTCAGATTAGAGAGAAATGCGAAAGGGCTGGCCCTGGGATCATTACCTGACTTTCTTTCCAGTAGAGAACCCCCCCAGGTGGAAATTACTGCCCAAGCCAGGCTCAGACTCCAAAGGATAAAGGTTTTAATCTGTCATGAAAAGAGGTAAACCTTGTGCCCAGTTAAGAAACCAGTCCAATGTTCAGGAACACAAAGGGATTGGGAAACAAATGGAATGAGTTTTTCTTGCTTGCATCATGCCAGTTGCATGGAATGTTACTTAATTTTCATAACCGCACAAATATACATTCATTGATGGAGAAAGCGAGACTGAAAGTCGCACAGCTGATAAACAGGAGAGCAGTGTTTGAAGCCAGCTATCATTCCAGAGCTTGACCTTATCATGCTGTGTGTTCCAAGGGAGGGACTCAGACCTCTAGAAGAGTTGAGTCAACTCCATAGGGACCCCAGAACTGCCCAGTGTGTAATTGCCAACCAAGAGCAAAAAGTTGTTAATGAGATTTTTGCCAGTCTGGGCTGTTATCCCTAGAAATAAATTCAGTGTTTTCTCCAAAGAGTTAGGTTCTTTTTACTTTCTTCCCTCCTCTGAGTGTGACTATTTCTTCCTAGATTCTCCAAAAGCTGTTGGTAATCTCTGACCCCCAAATTGCTGAAAGATCTCCATACTTCCTTGTCTGTTGTTGCCTTGATGGATAAGCATAAGGCTGGCCTGCCAAGCCCTCTCTGAGCGTGTGATCTGTCTTCCTGCCACAACTCATCTGGGCTTCCTTAATAATTAAAGGCCAGTGTTAAACGTTTCGCAGTTTGTCCTTGGTGGACAGGAGCTGTTCCCTGTGTAACTGATACTCTCTGCTTCCCAAGGACACTCTCCTTCCTGCAGTATGGCTGAGTCAGCATGGTGGGGTGCCCTGAGCAGCTTAGATGTCACTGAGGCCTCTTATAGCGGGATCTCACCTGTCTCCTCTGAGACCAAGTACATGAGGCTTGGGGGCTGCGGCTGGAGATCACCTTACTGGGAACTTGGACCAGGGGACTATAGGGACACACTTAGCCACTGCTGGGCCAAGAAGTCAGTGCATTTTGTGACTTTTAACACAGAGAGGGGCTGTTGCAGGTCCCAATTCATCAGTTATCCTAAGCTGTTTTATTTATTTATTTATTTTGGCTTTTTTGAGACAGGGTCTCACTATGTAGTTGAGACTGACCTGCAGCTCACAGTGTCACCAAGGCTGGTCTCGAACTCACAGTAATCCTCCTGCCTCAGCCTCCCGAGTGCTGGGATTACAGGTGTGCACCACAACACCTAGGCTGGTTTAAATGCAGTCTCCTTAAATCATTTGTTCTTTCTGGCTTCCAGGACCTTGCAGGTGTTGGTCTCTCTCTGCCCCTTACCTTTTTCCACAGTCTGCTGATCTCTACCTTCCCTCTCCAGTACTGGTCATGTCTTACTTTCCTCAAGGCAAGGGGTTTTGTCTGTGTCTCCAAAGCCTTTGTGTCGATCTGAGTTTGTGCTCATCCTTTGTTTGTGAGTTATCTGTGTACCACCTCCCCCTGCACTGAGAACTCTCTGGGGGAGATAAAATCATGGAATGTATAAACTAATTAGGATGCTTGGGAAATTTAACAATACTAGTTAAAGAAGAAGATTGACATTTATTATTATGTCCTAGGCACTGGGCTAAATGTTTTACCTGTGCTGTCTCATTTAATTTTCACAAAGCCTTGAGTTGAGGATGTTGCAGGTTATGGGAAGAAGTCAAGCTTCCTGCAGTATTTCATGTTACTCTTTTGTTTTTGTACTGACTCATCATAAATGACCTGCTTCATAATTTAATAATGAATACTTTTGAAACTTAAAAAATGGCTTTCTTTTAATTTTTCAGATTCACAATTTAGCATTGGGTACAAGTAATGTATCAGATGACTGTCAAAATGCAGAACCAACTCTTTCGCTGGAAATAATTACACTTTGCCAAACCCATTTATTTTGAACAGCTCTAGCAAATTAATGTACTGCACTGTAAATGGGAGCCCTGTGATGTATGGATTATGTAGGGGTTGGGGTGGGGTGGGTGGAGGGTTGGAATGACAATCAGACCATGTGCAGATCCCCTGGATGGGTGGTGAAAAGGAAACAGAACCTGTCCCTTTGTTAAATACAGTTCCCCGAAGATGAGTTTGTAATTTGACAATCTAGGTGGCTGGAAAATTAGGAGCTGCTTGACTGGAGAAGCTTGCCAGATTCTTCAGACTAGCCCCTGCAAATTGAAACCACTCATTCTCTTGGTGATTTCCTGGTTAGAGTACTTGTTTTTCAAGCTGCAAGCAGTTCAGGACTTACATGGACTTAGCCCCAGCCAGACCAAGTCCACTATTTTGTGGAGATGGTTGCCATTGGCGCTGTTCTTCACACTATTGCCTCCCAGGTAGACGTGGCATTTCTAAAGCAAGACTAGACTGGTAGGGTGGTTGGATAGACTTATGTTTAAATTCCAGCTCCCTCCACTGATGACTGTATTATTTAAGGAAACTTTATTTCCTCTCTGTACCCCAGTTTCCCCATCTGTAAAATTTGGGAACAAGGTGAAAAATGTATGTCCTTATGGAATTTACATTTTAATGAGGGAAGACCTAGGTCTGATAATGTCGGGTGTGGTGGTGCATGCCTGTAATCCCAGCACTTAGGAGGCTGAGGCAGAAGGATCACTGTGAGTTCAAGACCAGCCTGGGCTACATAGTGAGTTCCAGGTCAGTCTCAACTACAGAGTGAGACCCTGTCTCAAAACCCCCCCCCCCAAAAGAAAAAGAAAATTATGTGGCATGTTAGAAGCTAATAAATACAGTAAAAAGAAAAAAGAGAGCAGGATAAGGGATTTTGGTACATGTAGAGAGTTACTAGGGAAGTGTGGGTTGCAGTTTTAGTAGACCTCATTATGATGGTGACAGGGATGTACACTTAGTGAGGGATACAGTCCTGCATAAATCTGAAGAAGTCTTCTAAAGTGGGTGTAGGCCTGATACATTCAAGAAGTAGGAAGGTGCTGGACATGGTGGTACACACTTGTGATCCTCGCTACTCATGAGGCTTTGGCAGGAAGACCACAAGTTTGAGGCTAGCCGGGGCAACTTAGCAACTTAATGAGATCCTGTCTCAAACTAGAAAAGTGAAAAAGGGGATAGGGTTGGGGATATAGCTTAGTGCAGAGGCCTTGGGTTCAATCCTCTGTCCCACAAAAAGTGAGACTTTAATGCCTCTTTTCAATTTGCTCTCACTTCTGATCTCTTGCTATGTCCTATAGCCACGTTTCTCTCATCTGTTCTTTTTCCTTGTTGCCACTTTCTTTAGCTGAGTTGGTAGGTAGCTTCTTACCTGTCCAGGCATAGTAGCCCCTAACCATTAGGTCTCTTGCCTCCAGTCTCTCCATCTCTGTTCCTCCTCTCACCTCGTTCTTTTCCAGGCTGTGATGCAATGTGGAGCCATCTCTGTCCTCATAACCCTCAGCTGCTCATTAGTGTACTCATTTATTCATTCCTTTGTTGATACATTCAGCATCTTTTGAGCATTTAGTGACAGGCAAAGTCATTTGAATTTTATCTAATGGAGGAAACAGATTTGAAAATAATTATAGTACCAATTCAGAAATGTTTGTTTTTACCCTGGCTTGATTCAAAAAGGGGTTCAGTGATTGATTATATAATATGATGAGTAATGTGAAGCAGTTCTCTATGTGCACAAAGTAAAGTTCTGTTCTCTCAACCAGCATTTCAAGTCTTCCCTGCCTTTCTAATTTTATATCTCTTGTGTCCAAATTAAGTGAACCTTTTACTTCAGGCAAGGGGATAACTTTCAGTTTTCCAATGTACCCTGCTATCTCCTATCTCCTGCCTTTGCTCACACTCTTCCTTTCCAAGTGAGCCAGTCTTGCCAGTGCTTCCAGGTTTAGCTAGATGGCACCTCCATGGGAAGTCTTCCCTGATCCCAGGTCCTGCGTGCTCTCTCCCTTCTCTGGACTTCCATAGCATTTCTCTATTTCCCACCTTGGATTTTAGGTTGAGGGGTGTGTGTGTGAGTGTGTGTGTTCCTCTTTCCTTATTGGATTATGAATTTCTCGAGGCACTGATCATTTTCATCTCTTATCACCCATTGCACCTGGCACAGAACCTTTCCAGAGGAGGCACTCAATAAATCTTTGGGTGAGGGAATGAACGGATATTTCCTGTGCCATAACATCTGTGGAGGGCTTTATCTTGGAGGTGTGTTCTTGCATGCTGATAGGAATGAAGTCCTCACAAATTCCTGGAGTCCAGATATATTGACCCTGCAAGGAGCTACTTCCTTCTGGTGCTGTAACTCAGACTCAGAATAGGAGCCATGCTGTATATCGTTTCTGAAAGTTGTTGCAAACTATCACTAGTCCCACACATCTGATTTAGAAACACACACTTTCAGAGACTTGCTCATTCATAAGTTGGAGTCTGACACTTTTTTGAAGTGTTGCATTTGTACCAGTAAACAGGTAATGTCTGCTTTGCCGACAGGCTGTCAAACACTGTCCACAGACATGAGGGGTGAGGAAAGGAACATAGAGTTTGAGTCACATGGAGATGACCAGTTTTCCCACTTCACAGCTGTGTGATCTTCAGCAAGTTACTTTACTGACTTGAACATCTGAAAAATAGGAATAAAGATAACATACTGTTAGGCTTAATGAGGATGAACAAGGTATCCTGTTCAAAGGACAGTGTTTAGTAAGCAATTCTAAGTGCCATTTAACTCCATTGAGGACGGTAGCACATTTAGTTCCCTTTGCATCTCTAAAGTTCCTGTGGACTAGGACAGTGTTATATAACGCAACTGATAATGTGCATGTGAATCACCTGAGGATGTTACTAACGCGAGGAATTTGATTTAGTAGGTCTGGGGTGAAGCCTGAGGTTTTGCATTTCTAACATTCCCCTAGATCTGATCCAGAGAGATGTAGCAACATATTATGGGAGTGGTTCTTAAATTATAACCTGCTTCTAAATCACCTGGAACTTGTTGAAGCGTATTTCTAGCCCCGACTCTGATGATGTACTTATTCAGTAGGTCTGAGGCGAGGCCTGAGAAATTGTACTTCTAATAATTGCCAAGGTGATGCCAACTTGCTGATTCTGGGACCACATATTATTTGGCCAGGCTTTGGAAGGTTTTAATCATAATTAAATAACAACAGCCAGCACTTATAAAGCACTTACATTATGTGCGAGGATTTGTGCCAAGAAGAGCTTTATATATTTCTACTTACTCATTTTTAAAATTTATTTTTAATTGACAAATGATAACTAGATATTTGTGGGATACAATGTAGTATTTTGGTGTATATTTACAATGCAGAATGATTAAATGAGGCTCTTAATAAATTTATCACCTCAGATACTTAGTTTTTCACAGTGAAGGGGTTTAAAATTTTTTTGCAGTTTTGAAATAAGCAGTGTATTATTACTTATTATAGTCATTCTCCACAGTAAATTGCTAAGGTTTATTTTTCGTATCTAACTGATCATTTGTACCCTTTGCCCATTAGTTGCTTTTATTTTGATAATCCCACAAAGTACTATGGTTTTCTAACTTGATGTTTCCTTGCTAACCAATTCATAAGAATAGCCCAGTATGCTTGCTAAAAATACACATTTCTACTCTCTCCCTTAATTTTAATTTGATAGGGCCCACTGTCCTCAGGTTATTCATATGATCAAGAAGGCTGGACATTTCTGCTATAGTTAATCATCTGCTCTGCTTCTCTTTCATTTATGTCCAACACAAGTGCCAATTTAGAAGAAATAACATATGAATAATCTGTTTGCCTCTAAAAGTTGCAGGAAGCCAAATTTCTCTTTGATGATTCAGCAAGTGCTTCAGGAATCTGCATGCTTTAGCATCTTCATTTTGTCCATTCCTGGGTGGTAGAGGTGCAGGAAGGAAATCCAGGTGGTGGAGCAATCTGTTTACTGAGAAGCCAAAAGAGCCCGTACTGGCTGTATAACATTGGGCTCTCTTGAGCATTTTGTTTGGAAAGTAATTTTAGGAAATTGGTGTTCACTGCAATTCCTCAGAATTTTAAGTGGCCTCTTTTCAAGCCACCATTTGTTGTCCATACCAAGGCCAGGCTGGCCAACTGTTTGCATGTAGCACATGGCACCACTATATCAACAATCCCAGCGCCTGATGCTCTCCTTCAGCTCCTCTTTGGTTTCCAGCCACTAGCTTCTTTGCTTTGTTTTTTTTTTTTTTTTTTGTTTTTT
>NW_022900928.1:12313244-12390176 GCF_012274545.1 Fukomys damarensis
TTTTTTTTTTTTTTTTTTGGTTTTTTGAGACAGGGTCTCACTATGCAGTTGAGACTGACCTGGAACTCACTATGTAGCCCAGGCTGGTGCTCCTCCTGCCTCAGCCTGTGGAGTGCTGGGATTACAGGTGTGCACCACCACGCCTGGCTCTAGCTTCTTTGCACAGCCTTTCTCCCTGGAAAGGCTGTTTCATATTACTTTGGAATTGTGGCGAAGGATGGAAAAGGGAAAAGGTTCAGAGTCGAATTTGTAGTTGGAAATTCACCAATCCATTGCCAGCTCTGGGAGATCCCATCTGCCTGCCTTGCTGGTGTGGGTGGCGAGGTACAGCCGGGGTGAAGTTGTCTGTTAAATGTACCATGTTTGAGCCATTAGGAAAGATTGTTCTGAAAACCGAAGAAAATTGAGGTTTTTCCTTAGTGATGCCAATGCTAATCTGAGTAATTTTGTGGGCCAATTGAGTTAACAGCTCTTAGTGTAGTTTGATGATGTTAATAGAGAAAGTGTCTCATTTTGATGAAATGAGTACTAGGATAGAAATCAGAAGAGCTTCATCTTAGGTCAGCCCTCCTGTTTATTTGTTCTGTGATCTTGGATCACTTCGGAAATCACCTCTCTGAATATCAGTTTATCTTTTGTTCTCAGTGGTCTCAGGATTGACTTACTGTTCTGTGATTTTGTGATCAGTCGTAGTCCCAAAATTGGGCCATCACAATAACTTGTCCCAAAATGCAGTCAGATTCACCCACTCAGTTAATATCTGTTGAGCATCTGGTGTATTTCCAGTACCACCCTGGACATGATGGGGATCATAGCTATGAATAAGGAATATTGACACCACTTACTCATCCTTTCATTCATTTGCACAACAACTATCTACTTACTGAGCCCATATTATTTGTCAAGCAGTATGGAAAAAGCTGTGAGAGATACAAAGATGAATTGGCATAGGTTTTATCACGTAATGTGCTTTCTGAATGGAAAGCAAGATTGCAATAAGTAGAGCTATTTCTAACCACCTCTAAAAGAGGACTTCTCTTTTTATTTTCCACTGCTTTACCTGGTTTTCTTTTTTTATTAGTAATGTTTGCATTATATAATTATTACATTTGTTGTGGGGAGTTGGTACATGTACATAACATCTCAATTCTTTTTTTAATCCCCTTTCCCTCCCCTTCCACCTCCTCCTTCTCTTGATCCCCTTCCATTTGATAAAGATCTCCCTACTTCCTTGAGACCATAATGTTAATTTAAATAAATGACACGCATACTTAAATATCGATGGTTCCTCTTATATGAAAAACTCAAAACATGAATTATCTTGGTATTTAGTAGTATCTATTACCTGACCTTATACAGTATTGCTTGTCTAGTATTTGTCCCTTCATCATTCTGATGGAGTAACCTCCATGTGAGCTAGGGCTTCTTTCATAGCACTCACATTTCAGTGTTCAGACTCACAATAGTTAATTCTTAGAAGTGGCCTGTGTGTCTATCAACAGAAAATGCATAAAGAAAATGTACTGTAGTATCTCAGTTCACAAACTTAATTTATTCTACAATTTGGAAAAGATGGCCACGTTTGTGTTTGTGTTTGTGTGGGAAAGATGGCTGCAGTCATGTCTGTCACCCAATGCAGAATTTGCAAACAAAAACAAAATTTTGCCAATTGCCTCTGTTTGTGAACCAAATTGTTTCAAACAAAAGTGTTCAGAAAAAAAAGTTCATAAACTGAGGTACCACTGTATATATATATACAAATGGAATACCACTCAGCCATAAAGAAGGATAAAATTGAGTAATTTGTAGGTAAATGGATCCAGTTGAGGCCATAATGCTAAGCAAAAGAAATAAGATACAGAAGGTTAACTGTTATGCAGTTTCTCTTATATTAGAAACCTAAAATATAAATAATTTAAAGAGCAAAATAAAAGATAGATGACAGGAAACAAGGAGGTAGACCTTTTGCTGATGGGAAGGGGATCTAGGGATGGAGAGAGAAGGGAGAGAAGGTGGAGAAAGGGAAATAAGGACTGTGATGCAATGTGTATATGTACCAACTCCCTACAATGCATGTTTTCATTATGTGTTGTCAAAGATATTTAGATAAAGTGCTACGGGAACTCTGTGGGGGAGGGTTCTCTTCTAACCAGGATAGCGGTCTTCTCCTCTTTCTCTTCCGCCTCTTCCTTCTCCTCCCCCTGCTCTCCTCTCCCCCTCCTGTTTTGCCCAGTACTGTGTGTTGAACCCAGGGCCTCACACATGCTAAGCAAGTTTCTATGTCTGAGCCACATCATCAGCCCAGAAGGATTATTTTCAACTCTGCCTGCACCTTAGAAATACCTTGGGAACTTTTTTCTAAAATGTCACTGCTTAGGTTCTTTGCCAAATTGATTAGATCAGAATCTCTGAGGGTGATGCTTGGGCATCAGTATCTTACAGGATCTCCCCAGGTAACAATAATACACAGGTAGGGCTGGGGATTCAGCTCAGTGGTACCTTCACCTGCTTGTAGGTGCAAGGGCCTGGGTTTAATCCCTGGTACGAAAAAACAAAAACAACAATACACAGGTAAGTTAAAGTGAACTGTGATAAGCATGGAAGCTTCATGGAGGAGATAGCGTTTGAGCTGGCTTGAAAATTGGGTAGGATTTGAAACATCCAGATGGCATGCACAGCATGAACAAAGCACAGAGGCAGGAATCTCTGGATGGGTTCAGGGATCAGCATTTGGCTGGAGCCTAAAACACTCAAAGTGGAATAGTTGAAGTGGTGTTGGAAAGGTTGAGTGGATCAGTTTGACATAGGCTTTGAATGCCAGGCCATGGGATTTGGGATTCATTGGGTTATGTAGTCAGTGAGAATTGTGAATGGTTTTTAAACAGAACTGATGTAATCAGAGTCTTCCCCAGCCATCCTTGGAAGGATGGTTTGAAAGGCAGGGAAACCACGAGGAGGAAATTGCCGTGGTCCATGTAACGCAGGCTCTGTCACTGGTATTGGAGAGAAGTGCTGAGGTAGAGCTGTTCAGCCAGGCTGTAGAGCCTGCCCAACCTCTAGCCACTGGTCTCTTTTCCCTTGGTGGCGGCATTAGTATTGCAATGATCAGAGCCTTTTGATCAAGCCAGAGAAGTTAGGCTGCATTAGTGTCCCTAGCCCAGCTTTTGCCTAGCCCAGCATGACTGATGACTTGGCGCTGCAGCTTTCTCTTTCCTGAAATGATTAGTCATTTTATTCAGAGACTCATTGCCACAGATGGAACTCAGTACCTCCCTAAGCTACCTTTGAGAGAAGTTTCTATTATGATATGGCAGTGTATGTGTGACTCTGCTTCTTCTGTAGATAATTTCAACACCATGAGCAAGGCTAGCTCTACTAGCATCTGGAGTTGCTGATTTAAGCTCTGGGTGTATTAAGGATAGCCTGAACAAAGTCAGCTTTGAGCTAGGCAGAGGGCCGGGTGTATATTTCCAGTGGCTTCATAGCAGAATGCTCAATTATAAACAGCTGAAGTTCTAGGGGCATCTGCATAGGCAAGGACACTATATGTGTGTAGGGCTGATGGAAGAAGGACGGTGATTGGGTCTAGTGTTGCTGATACGGACTTGTGCAGAGAGGACCACCTGGCCTTGGCCAGATGCTGAGATCAGTCAGAGCATCCCTAGGGTCATATATTGTCCAAAAGGACAAGCAGGCAAGAGCTGCTACTAGTGCAGATATTTGTTCCTTCCCTCTGTCTGTTTAGCCAGGGCTCACCTTACTCACAGTCAGCTGTTTCAGAATGTCACTTTCCAAGACAAGCAGACTCTCCAGGAGCTTTCATACCCTCTTTCTCATTGAATCTCGTAGCAACCTCATGAGTTACTTAAGACAGGAGATGTTCTGTTTTACTGATGAGAAAACTGGGGCGAGAATAGGGTAAAGTAGCTTTTTCTGTAGTCAGGTAGATAGATTAAAACAGAAAGACTAAGACTTGTTCAAGCAAGAACCAAGGGCCACTTCTTAAGGCTGCTTTAGATCAAATGTATGCATGTTGTAGTAGAAGTAGTTAATGTTTTGTCTCCTTTATTATTCAGGTCAGTGACTTTGGACAAGTCCTTTATTAAGCATTTCACCTTTAGGTGAGGTATAAGACGAGAGTACAGAATCTACTTACTAGGATTATGTGAAGATTAAAATGATCTTGTTTTTTGTTTTAGACAAGACCTTGCTATATGGGCCAGGCTGGCCTTGAACTCCTGGTGATCTTCTTGGCTCAGCCTTCTGATTGCTGGAATTACATATGCGCACTGCCACAACCAAGAAAATGATAATTTATTAAGAAAGAATCTAGTACAATGTCTCAGGTAGACTAGACGTTGATTCCTTTTTTAAAAAAGAATTTTGTTTTGAAGTAATTATAGACTCATAGAAAATAGAGATAGAGAATCTCATGTGCTCTGGTACTCTTCACCTAGTTTCCCCTGGTAGAAGAATCTTATGTATCTATAATGTGATATCAAAACAAGGAAATTGACAGTGGTATACTACCTGTTGTTAACTAGACTGCGGGCCTTATCAGATCTCCTTTGTGTTTTTAGATAAAAATCAGACTTGATTATTACTGAGGGGTGTTTTTGCCAACCCTGAAATTCCACATACAGTATCTTTACTGCCCTTGAGTCTTGTCTGCCATCTGATTTTCATAATACTGTGTTTCTCATTCTCCTCTCACATCTGTCTTCTTCACTGTCTCGTCTTCTTTTCTTGTCTTTGACACTCCGTGTCTCCCAGATTTAGTCTTAGCCCCTGCTGTTCTCCCTATCATCTCTCCCTCCAAATCTATTTATTTATTTATACTTTTATCTGATAATTCTGAAACCCATCTTCCTACCTCCACTTGTCAAGCCCCTCTCTGGTTTCCTGTTCCTAGATATTTGCTGAATATAAGTTCTAACTTACTATATCCAAAACTAAACTTGTCATTTTTTTAAAACCCCAAACTAATGTCCTTCTATCCACCTGACTTCCTTGTTTCTGCCCATGTGTTGTCATTAAATCTGTCCAGGGCTGCACAGGGAAGCTTTTCAGTGATAGATATGCTCATTGTCTGGATTGTGGTAATGATTTTTCTGGATGTATACATATGTTAAAACTTATATACATTAAATATATATGTCCATTATACCTTAGTAAAATGGTTAAAAACAAAATAACTGCCCTTAACTAAGCAGCCTAGGCTTGAGTCCTGGCTCCATCAGGGGACAAAGTTACTCACCTTCCCTCTGCCTCATTTTACAAATGAGGATCATTACAGTAATTTAGGACTGTTGGGGAGATTGGATGAGTTAAATCAGGGAAGAGTGCTTAAAACAGTACCTGTCATATATTAAGTGTTCCAGGAGTGTTGTTTGTTGTATTCCTTTTGTTTAGATCAAGTATACTGTGCCTGGCACAGAATAGATATTTGATAAGTGTTTAGTGGATAAATGAGTGAATGAATGAATGAATGCTGCCATGGTCTTGAAGTACTGTTTTCCCTCCCTGACTTTTATTCAGATAGTGCATCTTTTTAAGGTTCAGCTTATGTTTTGCCTGCTCCGTGAAGTCTTTTCCATTCATCTGAGCCCCTAAGGCCCTCTTAGCCACCTTCCCAGGTCCCTAGCTTTGATGTTTTGTATTGGTGCATTTGACAGTGTTTCACTGGCAGTTGTTCTGCTGTCTTTTTCTTTTTTTAGTAGCTTCATGTGTATTTTTCTTTCCTCTTTATTTATGTATATGGGATAGATTCTGAGGGCACAGGTAATTTCTGAGTTTTTCCCCTATGTGCCCATTTGCTTGTGTTGGCATGCAGGTAGTCAGCAAAAATGGATGAATGGTATATGATTTGCAAAATATTAGGAGGCCTTCATGAAGAACAACATCCCCCTAAGTTGACTCAGTATTAGAAGAGATCCAGAACATACCACTTTTAGCCTTGGAGGAAAATTGGAAAACTTGTATAGGTGGCATGTGGTCCCAGTTCTGTCTCCCAGATCTCATCCTCTTTTTTGGATCTTGGTAGAGCTGTGAGCCTTCTTTAACACCCAACTTTGAACCCAGACTTTCTCCTTTGAGTCCCATGAGCAAAGCTCAGGAAGGCTGTCCCTATTCTGAAGGCTTGTCTGAAGGAACTTGGCAAGGAGGAAGAGAAACAGGAACTATTCTGGCTCACTCAGTCTTGAACAGTTAGTCACTTATCCCAAGAGACTCCCTGGACTCTGGCCTGACCTCTGCTTTCCAGCTGCAGTCTCTTGCCTCAATGGAAGATCCAGTCTGAAAAGTTTTGCCTAGGAGCTCCTTTTTAGACATCTGACATTTTTGTGTCCAGGATGGCAAAACCTGGTTTCTACTCCTCTGGATACATGCTTCCTTTTTCCAGCTTGGGAGACATACTCAGGGTGACCACCATTCAAGGAACACTGCAGAGACTGTACTCCTTATAGCTGTAGTTCTGGTTTGTCTTCTCTGCAACCCTGGCAGTATAATGATACCTTAACCATGTCAAGAAGACATCCATACCTTGACAGTTACTCACACAAAATAACACATTATTCCGTGCCATCCCATCTAGCTTGCAGGTTCATCATCATGGGTACCTTGCCTTTGGGTTAGCATTGCCCTTTGCAGCAGCATTTCTCACTGGGAATGATAACAGATTGGGTCCCTTTGTCTTGGATTACTTCCCTTTACCCTCGATTGCATTCTTTCCTCTTCATGAGGACTTTAGAATAATTCATAAGCAATGGATGCTTTAGGGCGGAAGAAACACTGCTTCTGGTCAACACAAAACTATAGGTGCCAGTTAGTTACATTATTTCTTTCATTTACAAAGTATAACAAATTTCCTGTGTTTCTTAAAACTCTTCCATAGCATCAGTTTCATGTTCTCATTTTCCCCAAGAAGAATCTTAAGATTGCTAGATAAAAAAGCCTTGGCTTGCCCAACCTCACAGAGCTAGTGAGCAATGGAGCTTCTTAATTCCAAACCCTGTCCTCTTTCCACTGAACCCCTGGTCTCCTCCTACCAGCATCCTCTCATGAATCAGCCTAGGCTTATTCTGGATTCACCCATAAGTATTTTCTGTAATTATAGGCTAAACTCTTTATTACTTTCTCTGCTGGTTCTATACCTCTTTAGTCTTGAGAAAATCTGATAGATTCTAGCGGAATTCTCCCTTTCAGAACTTGAGATCCTTCTGTGACATCTCAGCTGACTTGGAAGCCCATCCACTTCCCTTGGGGCTCCTACTGGTTTTTACTTTCTTTTTTCCTATCGTCAAGTTTGTCCTTTGTCTGAATTATAGACCCTGCTTTGACTCCTAATCTGTTCCCTCTCACTGTTGTTCTTTTTTAGCCTTGTTTCTTTCATAGATGAAGGCTCCCCTTCCTACTTGGTAGACTCAATTTCCCCCTTTCATGTATCTGTTTACACATGACTTACTCATCAACCACTTCTGAAGACTATTGTACTGTACTTAAGTACTGGGGGTCCCAAGATGTTAAAACATGGTTGAGAGGACCAAGGAGTCAGGGCCCTTTACAATTCAGTGTGGTAATGGTTGGGATAGAGTAAACATAAGATGTTTGTGAGAGAATAGGAGGAGGTATATGTAATCCAGATTGTGAGGAGGGTTAGAAAAGTCTTCTTGGAACAGATCACATCTAAAATGAGTCTTAAGGAATGAGTTGACGTAGGCTTAGGTTGAATGAGTGTTAAGGGCGGTGGTTGGAGGAGAAGTGGAGATCCCCAGGCATAAAGAGCCTCTTGTATGTGAAGACCCAAAGGTACAAGTTCAGCCTGACTGGAGTGGAGAGATAGAGGACGGGTGAAGGATATATCTCCATCCCCTGGTACCAGGGATTGAACTCATGCACTTGCACTTGCAAGGCAGGCACAGTGGCACTGAGCTAAATCCCCAGCTCTCACCATCCTTATTTTGATAGTCTTTCATGTCTCCAGGTGTCCGATGGTTTACCCAAGATCACAGTAGCTAGTAACAACTGGGACCAGAATGGAGGTCTTCTCATTCAGTTCTTGTTTCACTAGCCTGATGAAAGTACATTATTTTTGTTGTAAGTTTGAGGTTGATAGTCTGGACAATAAGACTCACAGGCTGCTTTAATGATAGTCTAGTTTAGTATTTCCTCTTTTCCCAAAGGCTGGAAATAGCCCGTCCCAGGTCACAGACTGAGGGGAGATAGCATGGTTTACAGACTTGAAGTCTATTCTTCCATCCAAGTCTCACCCAGGGTCCAGGACTTAGTTTAGGTTCTAAGGACACTAAACAGAATCATTCTTTAAATTCATTGCAACTATTTCTTTTTTCCTTCTTCCTTTCGTGTTTTCTTTTTGTTATTTGACTAAAGTATATGGCTGTGGAAATTACATCAGTTTAATTAGGCTGCTTGACACAGTACTTTTCCACTGAATTTACTAGGAACTGTGAATTTGTTGTAACAAACTGCACTACCGGCTGCAGTATCTGATTGGCATGCCAGGAGCATCACTAGCAACAGCTAAATAGAGATTGGGGAGAAAACTAGGTCAGGAAACAGTCCTCCGGTACCTGCAGAGGCTGTGGAAGGCAGCGCAGAGGTGGCAGGTGGCCACAGCACGGCACTGTCTCCTAGAGCTTGAACCACTGAGCACCCCACCCCCCACTGGCTTGGTGCTGCCCCCCCTCACCCCCCACAGGTGATTTGTTCCTAAGGCCATTTCGCCTTCTGTTTCCCTATACCCAGCAAGCTTTTATACCTACCAGCAAAGGAGTGCTTTTTCTCAGTAAAATGTGAGAGATTGGTTCAGGTATAATCTTCATTAACCACCTATTAAGCCATGGAGTCTTGGTTTTCCAGAGCTGGAATTTGGTTTAAGAGTTCAACAGTGGCTGGGTGTGGTGGTGCACACCTGTAATCCCAGCACTTGGGAGGCTGAGGCAGGAGGATCACTGTGAGTTCGAGACCAGCCTGGGCTACATAGTGAGCTCCAGGTCAGTCTCAACTACATAGTGAGACCCTGTCTTAAAAAACAAAAATAAAAACAACAAAAAAAGAGTTCAACAGTGATGAGAAAAGGGTCAGTGAAGTTTCAGTTTGCCTATCTCCTGTTTCCCTTCCTTTCTCACTTTGCCCCTCCCCATTAAATCATATCTTTTTCTCAGAGTCCCAGGCTGAGCACTGAGCCAAATCAGGCATTCTTAGAGAGAGGAGTAATTATGCCAGGAGGGCCAGGGAAGCTTCTTGAAGGCAGTGGCATTTGAGCTAGGACTTGAGTGATGAATCGAGTCCAGGGAAAGAGCTGAGAACTAGGCTCTGCTGTGCTGGTCTCAGGCCTGCCTTGTGGATACTGGAGACCCCTGCTATGATCTGGGACTGGGGTCTCTCTCAGAAGGTTGAGATTGACTGGAACCCTAAGACTCTGCTTACCCAAGCTTCTTATTTTGTAGTTGAGCATACCAAGAGAGGAAAGGACTGGAACATAGGCCAGCCCAGGGTTAGTATAACATGGCTATAACTGTGCCCATCTGTGTGCGTGCCCTCATTTCTAATGGGGTGCTGAGACCATCTGATTCCTCCTTTGGATTTTGTTCTTAGTGTCATTTTCCTGGCTCCTATCATATGGAACTCAGAGCTGCCCTGTGGTCTCCACTTCTAAATTACACATTAGGGAAAGAGCCCTGGGTCCTCCCGACCTTGGATTCCAAGGTCACTCTGATCCCTGCTAGACAATTATAATCCCTCTTCTACCTCAGGCAAAGCAAAGACAGGCCAGAGTGAGCTGTTCACTGGGCATGGGGTCTCCCCAAGAATATGTGGTGAGAATGAGTCTTGCCTCAGAGTAAAGACTCAGGTTCTCAGGATTGGAAAAGCTGAGTGCATCAGGAATTTAGGCCATTGGTCTTTTATGTAATTCTGTGAGAAAATTGGGCTCACCTTTTTTGTTTTTGTACCAAGAATTAAACTCAGGACCTTGGACTTGCCAGGCAGGTGCGGTGCCACTGAGCTAAATCCCTGGTCCATGGGCTCATCTTGACTAAAAGTTGTTTTCAATAAGTTGTTCTTAAATTTACTGAAATTTTTTAAAAGACAATTTTTGTTAGAACATAGTAATTCAGTACATCACCTCTTTCCCTTCTGAGGATAAATTAGTGGAATAAAAAATCTAATAATTTTCCCTAGATCTTTTAGATGGTCTCAATTTAGTATGAGGAATGCCATCTTTGAACAAAGTATTGATGTACTGAAATGAAGAAATGTGTACCCATTTTCTTATATATGTACCAAAGTTTACTAATCAAATGAAGCATTTGTGTAGGATTCTTTCAAGACCAACATGTTTTTACAGTTCAAATGTCAAGTGGTCTCTGGCTTGAGTTAAGTGGAGTGAATAGACAAAAATGCCATTCAAATTGTTGTGAGATGTTGTGGCTGTGAACTTCAGGCCTTGGTGACCCTGGGAACCTAACAGCCAGAATAGACCTGGTGATCCTGAGGCCGCAGTTCCTGTATTATAGTGTGCTATATTTTGTATTGTATTTTTGGCTAGAGCAGGTAGTTTTAATTGCCTCTAACTAATTTTAAATAATTTCCCTGGTCTTGGAAGACTATATCCACTTGCAAACTGGTAGGCCTTGTGTCCAGTCGCTATTTTTTAAAGGAAGGGAGGGAAGGAAAGCAGAAAAGTTTCTTGATATCAGAGCAAGTTTTCACTAAGAGGCTGGCACATTCATGGAAGTTTCCACATTTTCTTATTTTGGGGTCAAAGTAGGACTTGTCACTAGAGTTATACAAACAGTCTGTAGAAATAGTTTGAATAGAAAGAGGAGAGCAGGAGAAAGATTGGAATTTGAAGTTTGGTCCTTGTTGAGGGGTGACATAAGGGGAACTGAAAGGTGGGCCTACAGTTACAGAGGTGCATCCTAGCAAGCTTAGTCGGGCGCAGGGGAACCCTCTGCATAGTCTTTCCTGAATTTGTCCTCCCTGGTCACAGCCTCTTTGGTGATGGACACTTTACTTCTAAGTCCTCAACTATTTGCTTCCACTTCTGGTAGGGGCAGCGTGGAGAACCCATGCCCTCTTCCAAGAGCTCCACCTCTGCTCCATCAGGTCAGCCTGTGGCCTGTGCTTGTGACTCTAGCCTTGCAAATGCTTTTTTTCTTGGAGCCCTCATCAGTCCTCTGTGAGGAAGAAGACAAAAACGAGCATAGTGTCTAAATGGGCTTCTTACTATCTTCTCTTCACGCAGCTTTGCTACCGTCCTATTTCCCAGAACATACTCCCTTTGTCGTGCACACCCACCCCTGGCTCTGGGCACAGAGCAGATGTGGGCCAGCTCATTTGGTGCTTCCTGGTCACACCTCCAAGGTTTGCAAGTCTGAGGTGAAGAGGGGAGTATGATGGTCCTTGCTATGGTCTGGAGACCACTTTCAGTAGGACAGTAGACTCCTCTCCCTTCTCCTTCCACGTCTGTCCTCTTGCCTGTGTTGGTGACTCCCTAGTTATGGTCCTGGTTGGGAGCCCGGGCAGTTCAGCGTGCCTACTCTTTCCTTTCACATCTCTCTATTCGGTTAGTAAATCCCATGATTTCAGCCCTGCAGATGGTTGTGTTCATTCTCATCTTTTCATTTCTGTGGCCCCCTGAATAATTCCAAGCAAGTATCTTCCCAAAGCTCTGCTCTGGAAATGTCTGTCCTACCTATAGCCTTGACAATGTTAACTTCCACTGCTGCTGTGCAGGCCTCTCATCATTTACGTGTGTGCTTCTCATGTTTTTATATTAAATGTTCATAAGTGTTCTACAATCCATTCAGAGCAGCCTTGTGAGGTCAGGGAGAGAAAAAGCAAATATCTATCTTCTGTCCTGTCATTTCTCTCAGATGAATGAATTAAGTATTTTTATTGCCTTGAAGATTAATTATTTCCTGTCCTCAGGCCAGCTTTAATATTCTAGCTGTATCTTGTGCCCTGGGCCTGACAGTTGGCACTTCTGCCCCCATTTTAAACTTTGTACTTTTGCCAGATTTCTCATCATCTCCATATCACGTAGGCTTCTTCAGTGAGTCACAGTCCAGGGATTCAGGAAGGCTGGAGTCTGACCTGCAGGGTTTAGATGAAAATACTGAGTTGTAGATCTTAGACCTGAGAAACTTCCTGAAATCTTCTGGACATGTCTGGCACATGAGAAGCTGTTATTGCACTTACCAAAATAAAACACCTGAGACCCAGAGAATTTAAGTGACTAACCCAAGGCCACCCAGCTAATAATAAATTTTGGATCCTAGTGCCAAACTAGACTTTAGGATATCAGTATGCTTTACCTTCTCCAAGCAAGCCAGCTCTTACTTTGTAGAAGGCATCAACTCTTAAGATTTCTCTTTGCAGATAAAACAATTTAGGAGTCCCTTTTGGAATATCATGCCTTGTCTGTGTAAGGATAGCCTGGAAGTCACTTCTTCTCGAAAAGGTGATGTCTGGTGAGTAGAGAAGCATCACTTATCCTTTGTCCCCTGGAGAGCTTGCTCTTGAGGCTTGCATGTGGGATATTTTCATCCTACATGTCTCTTGTCCAGTGAATATTTATGGATTCTTCTGTTCAAAAGGACTTTTCTTTTTTTCTGTAAAGTGTTTTCCTAGTCACTTGGGACCACCAGATGCTAATTTCTTGTTTCTGCTTGTGTTCCATCTCAGACGAGTAAACTTGTGTTGTTCCTACATGTGCCTGTACACCCTTTCTATCTTCCAAAAAGCCTTTTATTCTCCTGGGTATTCTTTTAGTTACCCATGCCTGGAATCCCCTGCAGCTCTCCTGGATTGGAGGTCTCCAGTCATTTAGTCTGTCAGCACTCTGTAACTTTGCCATTTTTTCCCTCTTGGACATACCTTGCAAGTTCCAAATGTTCCTGTCTGCTTCCTATGGCTACCACCAGCCACAGCAGATGCCTGTTCTGTTTCCTAGAATACCATGGCAGCTTATGTTCTTCTGGTTCTTTGTTCTTCACCTATCACACACTCTGGTAGATTCCAAACACTGCCACACTGTTGAGCATAGAATTCAGTGACACTCTCATGTTACTGTTTCACCTCCTTCCTATGAGACTGAAACTGAAACTGGCCCTTCATCTTCAGCACAAGTGGCTCACACTGTCGGACTTGGCTACTCATGTCTCTTATTTTTCTTTTCTTTTCTTTTTTTTACTCATTTGTTGCGTTCCTTTGAGCACCCCTATTCAATGAAAAATATAGTAACATTTCTTTGCAAACTGTAAAGCATGTGAGGTTTTAATCTATTTAACAAATATTTTACAATGAGAAAGGGAAGGATAAAGTTTTGGATTTGTTAACTACCTGCTGTGTGCTGATGATTTGCATATATTAGTTTTATTTAAACCTCTTAATATGCCTGTGAGTTAGGTTGTTATGTGCACATGACAGGTATAGAAACTGAGGGCCTGGGTATATCACAGACCTTCTGCTAAAGGAGGAGTCCCTAGGCTGGCAGGTGGGATAAATTACACACATAAGCAGCTGTTGTAGAAAAAAATGGCACATTGTCTTGAGAACTGTAGTTATGGAGTTGTAGAAGTTCTGAGGATGATGACGTTTCTTCTTGCTGGGGGACTGGGGAAGACATCATGAAGAAGTTAGACTTCCACTGAGTATGAAGAACGAGCAGTGTTTTGACATAAGGAGCTGAGAGGTGGGGATGAAAGGGTGGAAATAGCAGAGGCATTGAGAGGAAATGTCCTTGGTGTCACCAGAAGTCATCAGTGTGCAGTCTACTTTGATTGAGGCACAAGATTTGTGGTTTGTGTATTGGGATACAAGACTGCAAAGGTGAGCCAGAGCCTATTTGCTTAACTCTCTCGCTGAAGAATTCATGGTTTATTCTGTAGGCACAGGGGATCCCTTAGCAAATTTTGAGCAGGGGAGGTGCACTTTGGACTGAGATTTAGAAAAGTTACCTTGAACACCCAGTGCACTGTAGAGACTTAGAAATAGCAAAGAGAGGAAATACTAAGAAGCTCTTGCTATTGCCACTGTCAAGTGCAGATGTTCTGAGGGCCTGAAATAGCACAGTGGCAGTGGAGAGGGAGAAGAAGGGAAACATGACAGAAAGCAGAACAAGGGATACAGAATGATGGACTTGATGATTGGCTGCACTTAGCAGGTAGAGGTGGAGTTGGAGATCGTTCTAAGGTGACCGTGAGGATGTTAGAAAGTGTTATGGCTTGTGTCTGTCTAGATGTTCCCCCAAACCTCATGTGGTCATAGCCTATTTTTGAGGTGGGTGAATCTAGAGTGTGTGATGCGAGGATTAAGGGTGTGTTATCACTAAACCACTACACATGAGTGATTGGTTTGGCTCTGCCCTAATCCCAGTAGTCTGAATAGGATAATAGGAACAGAAAGATGCTGTTAAGGTCCCTTGTTGCCTTTGCTGCCTTGTGCATGTCATGTTGTTTCTCCTCTGTGAGACCTGTTTGCCATTCCTGACTTAGAGCCAGCCAATTATGGACCAAAACTTCTGTGGACTGTGAGCTGAACACCCCCCTTTCCCCCCTTTAACTTTTGGTGCTGCATATTTTGTCTCAGCAATGAAAGAAAAGTAACTAGCACAGAAGGGATGATTGAATTTAAAAGTATATTTAAATAGTATCAAATCTGAGATTAATGTTTCATGGGTATTAATAGATGTTATGTACTGGAGATTTTTTTGGTACAGATTTTGCTGTAAGCATTTTACATATAATAATAATACAAATCTTATTAAAACCTAGCAAAATAGCAATTATTGTTACTCTTGTTTGTTTGCCTGTGTGTATGTGTGTGTGTGTGTGTGTGTGTGTGTGTGTGTGTGTGTGTGTGTCTTCCTGCACGTGTGCTTGCTGGGGATTGAACCTAGGGCCTCACATAGCCTAGGGAAGCAGTTTACAACTGAGCTACCCACTCAGCCCTTCTTGTTTTCAAGATGGAGAAATTGAGACACTAAAAATTAAGCTATTTGTCTAAGGTCATATAGGTTTGATATAATGGAGCTAAGATTCAGACTCAAGCTTTTTGTTTCCAGAGCCTGCACTGTTACCCACTATGCACCTTACCCATTGGTAACATTTCAGTCAGCCTTGAAATATTTAAAGCAGACTGTAGCCCACTGTACTGTTGACTTCTAGAAGGCAGCATTGTCTTCTTGTTCTCTGTACTCCTAGTGCCAGCACATAGTATGTGTTCATTAAATGTTTGGTGAATTGATATCCTTCCAAGTCCCCATTTCTAATCTGCTATGAAATGAAGGTGGGCAAAGAGGTTTCTTACCCCTCTAGAATATATTCCTATTCTTGCTGCTACATATGTTATATTTCACAGGAGAGTATAATGTGTTAATATAGATCTACCTCTGGTATAGAAATGGACAAATTGCTGAGCCTCTCTAAGTCTCATTTTTATCATCTATAAAGTAGAAAAAATGGTTAACCTGCTATGTAGTGCTTTAGTGAGGATTAAATGAAATAATTCTTGTAGTTGGAATATAACTCAATAAATATTGAGCTACAGTATTACAGATGGAATATGAAACCATAGAAGGGGCTAAGGCTATAAAGATGAGCTGTATCCTCCCTCCCCATCATACAGTACTTTTAAAGTCCTTTGGACATCTAAAATCATTATGTTAGTTGATAGACACAAAAATGTTTCATTTTCTCCTAAAGTCATTATCACTGACACATTTCCAGAGAATTAAATTCAGAAAGTTTGAAACAATTGTTTTTCTCTTATAATTTGTTAAAAATGAAAGACAAAAGAAGTTTGGGGAAAATGTTCCTCCACTCCTCACCCATTTCACACTTCCCTTTTTGTTTCCCTGAGCCATTAGCCAGTGGACAAAGATAGTGAGACAGCATAGAAGCATCTACTTCATGAAAAATACTGTTTCGGCTTTTATCTAGTTGTCCCCCAAAGCCTCATGCACTAATAGGTGGGGCTTTTCAAAGGTGGCTGGATCTAGACTGTGTGAATGTGGATTAAGGATGTGTGATAACTAAATTAGTCCACTGACTGGTTTACCATAGTTTTCGGTGTGGATAATGGAAGCCCCACTCTGGCTATGGGTGGTGTCAACCAAAAGGCTTGTAGCCTGAATGGAATAAAAGGGAAAGGGAGGCTTGCTGCTTACTGCCTTCTGCCTGCCTTGCCATGGACTGTTTCTCCTCTGTGATGCCACTCTGCTATGCTACCTTGCCTTGGAGCCAGCCAGCTATGGACTGAAACATCTACAGACTGTGAGCTAAAATAAAGCTTTCCACCTTTAACTTGGTGTCAGGTATCTTGTCCCAACAATGAGAAAGTCACTAAGACAGATATTAAATTTTTTTTTCCAGCTTTAATTGAGTTTATTGGTACATTTTAGGGATACAGTACAGTTACATTCATTGTTGGGATCTTGTACCTCTACATGACAAGTCTTGATTCTCATTTTTTCCCCTTACCTCTGCCCTCCCTTCACCCACTCCTCCCCTCCCCATCTACAAACACTTTATTTTCATCTTTTCATTCTCTCACATTTTTTTCTTTTCCCTTTTTACTCTTCCCCTACCCATCCCACCTTCCCTACACCTTTAGCTCCTTTCTTCCCATTTCTAAATGTCAGTAAACTTATTAGAATCTTATGCATTGTTGCAGATTATTTACACCAGGGAAACTATTCGGTATTTACACATGTGTGACTTATTTATTTCACTTAGGAGTATATCTTCAATATGTATCCATTTTCCTATGAATGAATCTATTCTCTCGCTCTTTATGGCTGAGTAATATTCCATTTTATAGAAAAACCACAACTTCTTTATCCAGTTTCCAACGGATGGGCAAATAGGTTGTTTCCAAGATTTAGCTATTACAAACTGTGCCGCTATAAACATGGGTGCACATACTTCTCTGTGATATGATTCTTTTAGTTCTCTTGGAAAGATACCCAACAGAGGGATGGCTGGGTCAAATGGAACCTCCAGTCCAAGCTCTTTGAGGTATCTCCATATTGATTTCCATAGTGGTTGCACTAGTCTGCACTCCCACCAACAATGGAGGAGGGTTCCTTTCTCCCCACAACCCCGCCAACATTTGTTATTGTGTGATTTCTTGATAGCAGCCATTCTTTGTGGGGTGAGGTGGAATCTCAGTGTTGTTTTCATCTGCATCTCTCGAATGACCAGTGATGTGGAACATTTTTTCATATATTTTCTTGCTGCTTTCACTTCTTTGTATGAGAAATGTCTGTTCATTTCGGATGCCCATTTTTGGATCGGGTCTTTATATTTGGGGGGACTGATTGTTTTGAGTTCTTTATATATCCTTGATAATAGTCCTTTGTCTGAGGTACAGCTGGTAAAAATTTTTTCCCACATTGTAGATTGTCTCTTAGTTCTGCTAATGGTTTCTTTTGAAGTACAGAAGCTTTTTAGTAAGATGAGATCCCAGTTGTTGATTCTTTCTGCTAGTTCCCGTGCTACTGAGGATTTGTTCATAAAGTCTTTTCCTATACCAATGTCTTCCAGAGTTCTGCCTAACTTACTTTCCAGCAAGTTTAATGTTTCTGTTTTAATATTTAGATCTTTAATCCATTTGGATTTTAATTTAGTGCATGGCGAAAGATAAGGGTCTAATTTTAATCTGTGACAGGTTGATATCCAGTTTTTCCAACACCATTTATTAAAGAGGCTATCTTTCCTCCACTGAGGATGGTGAGCTCCTTTGTCGAAGATGAGGTAGCTGAGTACATCTGCATTTGTTTTTGTGTCTTCCAGTCTGTTCCATTGATCCTCAGGCCTATTTCTTTGCCAGTACCATGCTGATTTTATCACAGTGGCTTTGTAGTATAGTTTCAAATTGGGAATTGTTACACCTGGTGCCATGTGACTGTTGCCTATAATGGCTTTTGCTATTCTAGGTCTCTTGTGGTTCCAAATGAATTTTTGGATTCTTTTTTCTAGTTCTGTGAAATATAGTGTTGGAATTTCAATTGGCATTGCATTGAATGTATATAGCAGTTTCGGTAGTATGGCCATTTTCACTATGTTGATTCTTCCTACCCAGGAGCAGGGGATATCTTTCCATTTTTTTATATCCTCTTCGATTTCTTTTTTCAGAGTGCTGTAGTTTTCAGTGTAGAGATCTTTTGTTTCTTTTGTTAGATTGATTCCTAGATACTTCATTTTTTTGGATGCTATTGTAAAAGGAATTTTTTCCCTTATTTCTCTTTCTGTCTGTCTGTTATTTGTGTATAGAAAGGCTATTGATTTTTGGGTATTCACCTTGTATCCAGATACTTTACTGAATCTGTCAATTAAGTCTAGAAGTTTTTTGGTGGAGTTTTTTGGATCTTCAATGTAGAGTATCATATCATCAGCAAATAATGATAGTTTAACTTCTTCCTTTCCTATCTTTATTGCTTTAATTTCTTTCTCTTGTCTAATTGCTGTGGCTAATGTTTCCAGAACTATATTGAAGAGAAGTGGCGATAGTGGGCATCCTTGTCTTGTTCCTGATTTTAACATGAAGGTTTTCAGTTTTTGGCCATTCAATATGATGTTGGCTGATGGTTTTTCATAAATAGCCTTTATTAAATTGAGGTATAGACCATCTATTCCAATTTTTTGCAGGGTTTTTATCATGAATGGGTGTTGAATTTTATCAAATGCTTTTTCTGCATCTATTGAGAGGATCATATGGTTTTTGTCCTTGACTTTGTTAATATAATGTATTACATTCACTGACTTTCGTATGTTGAACCACCCTTGCATCTCTGGAATAAATCCGACTTGGTCATGATGGATGATCTTCTTAATAATCCTCTGTATTCTGTTTGCTAGTATCTTATTAAGGATTTTTGCATCTATATTCATTAAGGAGATTGGTCTGTAGTTCTCCTTTTTGGTTGTATCTTTCTCTGGTTTGGGAATCAGAGTGATACTTGCTTCCAGGAATGAATTTGGAAGTATAGCTTCTCTTTCAATTTCATTGAAAAGTTTGAAGAGTAATGGTAGTAGTTCTTCTCTAAATGTCTTGTAAAATTCAGCAGTGAATCCATCAGGGCCTGGGCTTTTCTTTGTTGGTAAGTTTTTAATTACATTTTCAATTTCACTGATTGTGATTGGGGTGTTTAAAATGTTTTTATCTTCTTCGTTCAACTTTGGTAATTCATAAGTATCTAGAAATCTGTCCATTTCTTCTGTGTTTTCCATTTTATTAGAGTACAGGTTCTCAAAGTAGGTGTTCATGATCCTCTGGATTTCTTTCGGATCTGTTGTGACTTCGCCTTTTTCATTCCTAATTGCATGGATCTGAGCCTTTTCTTTCCTTTTTTTGATAAGATTAGCTAAGGGTTTGTCAATTTTATTTATTCTTTCAAAAAACCAGCTCTTTGTTTCATTTATTTTTTGTATCGTTTTCTTAATTTCAATTGCATTGATTTCTGCTCGGATCTTTATAATTTCCTCTCTTGTTCGAGCTTTGGGTTTTTCTTGCTCTTGTTTTTCTAGGAGTCTAAGTTTCATCGTTAAGTTGTTTATTTGAG
The DNA here is from genome assembly GCF_012274545.1 of Fukomys damarensis. Lineage (NCBI taxonomy): Eukaryota > Metazoa > Chordata > Mammalia > Rodentia > Bathyergidae > Fukomys > Fukomys damarensis. The sequence continues at coordinate 12,332,833 of NW_022900928.1, forward strand.
CCCGCTCTGTTTTCCTAGTGTGGGCATTCAATGTTATGAATTTTCCACGTAGAACTGCTTTCATTGTGTCCCAAAGATTCCTGTATGTTGTATTGGCATTCTCATTTATTTGTAAAAACTGTCTAATTTCTTCTTTAATTTCCTCTGTAATCCATTGATTGTTTAGGAGAGTGTTGTTCAGTTTCCATGTGCTTGTGAAGTTTCTATAGTTTCTTGTGCTATTGATGTCTAGTTTGATTGCACTATGATCTGATAATAAACAGGGGATGACTTCAATTTTTTTGCATTTATTTAGACCTGTTTTGTGAGCCAGTATGTGGTCTATTTTGGAGAATGATCCATGTGCAGCCGAAAAGAATGTATATTCTGGTTTTTGGGGGTGGAATACTCTATAAACATCTATTAAGTCCATGTGTTCCAAAGCTTGGTTCAGTTCTATTATTTCATTGTTGATTTTCTGCCTAGTAGATCTGTCAATTTGTGATAGTGGGGTATTTAAATCCCCCACTACAATTGTATTAGTGCTTATTTGGTTTTTCATGTTACTTAATATTTGTTTTATATAGTTGGGGGCATTTGTATTTGGTGCATATATGTTTATGATTGTCAGCTCTTCCTCTTGAATTGTTCCCTTTACAAGGATGTAGTGTCCTTCTTTGTCTCTCTTAATGAGTTTTGGTTTGAAATTTACTTTATCTGAGAATAAGATTGCTACCCCTGCTTTTTTCTGGACTCCTGACGCATGGAGAATTGTTTTCCATCCTTTCACTTTCAGTCTATGGGCTTCCTTTTGCACTAGGTGTGTTACTTGTATACAACATATTGTTGGATTTTGCTTCTTAATCCATTCTGCCAATCTATTTCTCTTGATTGGTGAATTGAGGCCATTAACATTGATGGTTATAACTGATATATTTTGACTTATTCTTGTCATGTTGTTGTCCATTTGTTGACTCTTTTTACTTTTTCTCCCATCTCCTTTTAGTTTCTTGCCTTGCCTATTTGATTTGGTCTGTTGGGCCTCATGTTATTGTGAATTTCGTTGTCCTTTTCTAGGATATTGTTTAGAATTCCTTGCAGTGCTGGTTTGGTGTTCATGAAATTTCTCAGGTGCTCTTTGTCATGGAAGTATCTTATTTCCCCATCTATTTTGAAAGAGAGTTTTGCAGGATACATCAGTCTAGGTTGGAGGTTCTTTTCTTTTAGGACTTGGAATACCTCACTCCAGGCTCTCCTTGACCTAAGGGTTTGTGTTGAAAAGTCTGCTGTGATTCTAATGGGCTTTCCTTTGCATGTGATTTGTTTTTTTTCCTCTTACTGCTTGTAGTATTTTGTTTTTCTGTTAGATGTCTGGGATCTTGATTATTATATGTCTAGGTGTAGATTTTTTTTGATCATGGCTAGTTGGAGTTCTATATGCCTCACTTATCTGTATGTCTAATTCTTCCCTTCTGTTTGGGAAGTTTTCTGTCATTAATTCTTTGAAGAGCTTTTTTATGTCATTTGTGTTTTCTCCTGTGTTTTCATGGATTCCTATCAGTCTTATGTTATTCTTCTTTGCATAATCTAGGAGTTGTTGGATTGATTTCTCATGATCCCTTACTGTTTTTAAGAGACCTCTTTTTTCACGTTCACTGACTGCGATCCTATCTTCTATATCTGAAATTCTATCTTCGCAATCTTTTATTCTGTTGCATACACGTTCAGTAGAGTTTGTAATCTCCTGGATATCTGTTTGAATCTGTTTTATGGATTCCATTTCTTTCCTCTGTTGGGCATTCATTGTTTCCATTTCTTTCTTATGCTGAGTCTTCATGGCTTCTATCATGGTCTTGAGCTCATCTATTTTTTTGTCAGTTTCTGCTCTAAAGTCTCGAATCATGACTTCCATTTTGCTCATCATCTCTCTGGTTAACTGGGAAATTATTTCTGATTTGAATTTTTCTAGAGCCTGATTGATCTGTTTTGTTACCTCCTGTGCTATGGGTCCAGGGAGTCCTGTTGGTTCACTATCAGACTTTTCATCCTTATTTGTCCTACTATTTGCCATTGGTGAACTGGAAATCTGTTTTTGTGTCTTGCTTAAGTGTTTTCTCATTTTTATTTTTGTTGTTGGGTTGTCCTTCTTTAATTTCTGGGTATTACTTAAATCTTCCTAATATAGTTGCGTTTTAGTTTTTGAGTTTCTAATGACTCATGGACATCTTCATTTTCATAATATCAGAGAAAACAACTCTTTAAATCAATCACAACCCTTTATCCCAATTGATACATTCAGCAGCCCAATAGGATCAGGCACAGCTTGCAAACTGACCACTTGTGGTAGTCATTAATGTATCACCTTTAACTCATGTGAATTAAATTAATTTCAAAAGCAGCCCATAGTATGTTTGTAGTGAATATGCTTTTCAATATAGCATCTTTACCATTTAGGATGGGGGGTTCGACTTAGAACGAGAGGATTAGATAAGTGAAAGATTTAGAGCAGATTTGAAGTGAATCCAGAGGTTGTAGAATTACCTTACTATTTTTACAAAGCTATTAGCTTCATGGGAGATAGAGAGAGTGCAGGAATAAGGACAAGAATATATCCCCTTAACAACAACAGGCGCTTGCTTTCCCTTGAAGGTACAGAGCCATGAGTGAGGTAAAATGAGTGGAGAAAAGAACATAAAGAGAAACCCCTCCTAAAAACAAAAAATAATAAAAGAATAAGTCTGAGGTAGGGCAGGAGCCGGAATAAAAAGGGAGATGAGGGTCAATATGGTGGAGCAAGAGACTGAGTTGGAAAGAGAGGACAGAAAAAAGAAAGAAATTTTAGGGTGGAATGAGGAAAAGAAAAAAGAGAGAGAGAGAGAGAAAAAAAAAAGAATTTGAAGGGCCTCTTTCAGACTGTCTCTGTTCTCATATTATACCACATGTACAGCCATATGCAGAACCGAATCCCCTGGTCTCAGCTAGCCAATGGCAGTTCCCCATGACTGAGACTGAACACAGTCTACAAGGCCTAATTTGAGTTTCCCTACCCTCAGGGTTGAACTCCACTCAGTTCTATTACAGGTTTCCCCTGCCCTTTCTTTAAAGATGTTCAAAGTTGGGAGCTCAGAAAACTACCCCTCATGAGAACCTATGCCTCTGCGGAGTTGGTCTAAGGACTGGCCCAATCAGGAGGTTTGAGAACAGCAGGGGAGGTCACGCTACCTTCCTTACTGGGTCTGTTGTTGCGCAGTCCGGGAGGTCGCTCACCCGCCGGGTGATCTCAGGCAGGCAGGCAGCTGAAGAGACCCCCTCTGGGGTCTTTGGGTCCTTGCTAGGTCTGTGTCGCACAGTCCGGGAGGTCACGCACCCGCCAGGTGATCTCAGGCAGGCAGGCAGCTGAAGAGACCCCCTCCGGGGTCTTTGGGTCCTTGCTAGGTCTGTGTCGCCCAGATATTAAATTTTGATAATTGAATTAAATCATCAGAATAGTCCTCTGAGGTTATTACTATAATTCCTGTCATGCAGTTGAAGAAGTTGAGGCTCAGAAAGTTTTAGTAACTTGGCCAAGTTCATACAACAGATAAGTAGTGGAACCACAAGTCAGACCTGTCCTCACCTGGACCATTGCAGTAGCTTCCCGACCATCTCTTTCCTTCTTGCCACAAAGCCTTCCTGCTGCCTGTGCTGAAGGGGACGGTTTGTGTTCTCAATTTTGTATTAGAGCTACTGGAATAAATAATTCATGCAAAAATGTTTGACCTGTGTATTGTTTAAAGGCAGGTCAGGTCCAGATTCCCAGGTTCCTCAGTCATCATTTCCTGCTACTTATTTTAAATGTTCTTAAAAATAGTGTTAAATTATCATGCATGTTCAACCTTCCCATTATGGTCCCTGTATAAGGGAATATATTGTTAAAAGGAACCTAACAAGAGAAATCTATGTAGCATAGCTTTTTGAAGGTTATTCCTACCTTCTTTTGGGATGTGTGTTTAGAGGTTTCATATTGTGCTGTTGATGGACTATTTACCTGTATGAGGAGTTAATGGAGTCCTCTGTCTTTGAGTGGCAGAAGAAAAATGAATGTATAGTGGTATATTTTGTGAGTGGGCCTCCCCAGTCTCCAGTGCTGGGCTGAAGGCATGTGCTGGGCAGAAAAGTCAACAGGAAGGGGATAGGACAGTCATACTATACACTTCAACCCCAACCTTCCTATTACCATAAATTGTAATTGGTTTTCTATCTGCTTTGTATCACCACAAGTCAGATTTGTCTTTCTGTACAGTCTACTTTTTTTGTGGGGGGGCTTGGCTTCTTGAGCACAGTGTTTCTGAGATTCACTGACATAATTATGCATAGCTGTCCATTTTCCCTTTTTATTGATGAGTATTATTCCATTATACAGTTGTATTGCAGTTTATCTGTTCACCCATTGTATGTTTCCTCTTTATGCAGAATAAGTTACCACAAATCGTGGCTTAAAACAGCATGTATTTATTAGTTTACACTGGAAGTCAGAAGTGTGGGTGAGATTAGCTAGTTTTCTGTTTAGGTTTTCACAGAGCCTAAGCCAAGGTATCACCTGGGCTGGAACCTATCTAAAGCCACTAAGGAAAGAATCGGCTTCTGAGATCATTCATACTGCTGGCAGGTTCATTTTCTTGAGATTGCAGGGGTGAGGTCCCTGTTTCCTTGGTGGGTGTCAGCTCAGGCCTTTTCTCGGCAATTAGAGGCTGCTCTTTGTTCCTTGCACATGGCCCTTCCATCTTCAAAGCCAGAGGTACTGCCTTCTTCTGCTTCCAGTCTTAGAATTATCCTTCTGCCTTCAGCCAGAGAAAGCTCCCTGCTTTTAAAGTGTGTATGTGATTACATTAGGCCCACCCGGAGGAAGCTCTTCCATTTTTGGTAGACCTTTATTTTTAGAATGACCCTTCAGTATTTTGACATTTGAAGACTTTCTGCCCATTCGTTCCCCTTGCTGTCATCTCATTCTGTCACCTGATTCTTCCCATCCTGTCCTGTGGCACTTGTACCACCCCAGCCTTCTCTACAGCCCGAAAGCATCACCCACTTTTTTTTTTCAGTACTGGAGAATGAACTCAAGGTCTTTGCACTGAGATACATCCCTTACTCCCCCCACCTTTTGAAACAGGGTCTCATTAAGTCACAGTGCTGCCTAGCCTGACTCAGACTGATAGTGCTCTTGCCTCAGCCTCCCACAGTGGTGATATTATGGGTGTGTACCACCATGCCCAGCTTCTCTTTATTTTTTATGTAACATATAGCACAGATTTAAGCTTATCATCCAGAATTGCACATAATTGGATTTAAATCTTAGCTGTCCCACCTACTAATTGTGATATTTAACTGCTCTGAGCTGTGCTTCTTTTATCTATGCTTACCTTATAGCAGTGGTGGTGAATGTATGGCATTGGACCGTTTGTAATCACTCAAAGCTCTAAAAGGTTTACTAGTCCTGCCTTATAGGATTAATTCACAGGTCAGCTGAGCAAATGGATACAATACTTTTAAGTACCTTTGCTGTCACATATGCACCCAATATATGTTATCTGCTACGATTATTTCAATATTATTACCCTTTCTCCATTTTTTTCTTTCTTTTCTTTTATGTTATTTACTTTGTCAGTGGCCTTAGTAAAATGTACTGCCCCATTTGGATAGGTGTCTTAAAGAAGTTCACAGTTCTTTTTGTAGTGATCCTATTTTGGAAAAATTCCCAAGGTAATTCTCAGGAATATAGGTAATATTTTTGCACAAGAATTTTATCATAACACAATTTGTGATGACAAAATCTTCAAAGCAACCTCAAAACCCAACAGCAAGGAAACATTGAAATTGAGAAAATATCTACAGTGCTATAAAGCCATTGTGTTAGTCACTTTCTTGTTCCTGGGATGAAATACTTGACAACACGACTAAAGGAGAAAAGTCTATTTTAGTTCACTGTTTTAAAGACATGCACGTTGGGCTGGCTCCAAAGCAGAAGCATCCTCCTGGTGGAAAGGTGGGGCAGAAGAAAGCTGCTCACCTCATGGCAGCCACGAAGCAGAGAAGTTAGAAAACAGCCAGAGAGAGGGAGAGGCCTAGGTGAGAATATGCCCTTCAGGCTGTGTTCAGCTGTAACCTCCTCATCTGATCACCTCCCCAAATCCCTCCCTCTGCACACATGAGCCTTCTGGGTGACATTTTACATTCAAACCATAAAACCACATTTTTAATAAAAATAATGACAGGAAATATAACATTAAATACAAAAGTCATGATATAAAACAATATATAATATGGTACCCAATAGTGTAAATTTCTGAAATTATATTTTATTCACACAGACAAATATTTATAGGAAAAGGACTAAAAGGAAATGTACCATATTATTTAAAAACTACCTTGTATGTATATGTGGGTGTAGTCCAGAATAGAACTTGATAATCTACAGCTTTGTTTTAGAACAGACTAGCTGCAGGGTCACTTGGTCATTGGTAGATCAAGAAGGTACCTGTGGCCATCGGTCAGCCAGGAACTGCACTGCCAGCCCGGGCTTCCAGCAGCCTGTCCCTGGGAACATGGCTGCAGTACCCCTGGTCTGCTGACTTGCGGGCTGGCAGGCTGTATTACAAGATACCATTCGGCTGCATTAGATCCGTTCATCATTGTTGTGCTGTGCTCATTGTTGTACTACACACGCTTGTTATGATAAGCTTTGGTCTCTCTGTCATATCTTCTTGGCTTTTTGATTCCCCTAAAAACAAAATTTGAGGATCTGGCCTCAGTAGGTTTTGTTTGTTTGTGTTGTTTTAATTAAAAAAACAGAAGTGACCCTTGGCGTGAGGGGCCCAGGGGCTGTGTTCAGAGTTCTAGCAGAGGCCCAGCCTGGCTGTGCCATGGACCTGCAGCCAACGCAAAAGATCCTTGGGCCTTGGTGCACAAATGCTTCAGTCAGGCAGTTGTCTTGTTTTGGTTGTTGTTGAGGGTACAATAGAGATAGGAAAGTATTGCACTGCCTCTTCCCATATGCTACAGCTTTCCAGCTGTCTCTGTAGTACACCGAGGCTACTTTTCCTCACGCCTGTGAAATCTGCCTAGCTTGGCTTAGGAAGCCATTCTCTTTAGCCACTGAGTTGCTTCTGAACATCTGAAGCATCATCTAGTATCTCAATTCACCATTATTTACTGAGCACAAAGCATTTAGAAGACCCTGGTCAAAGAACAGAGGACGTTCAGAGATAAATTCAGTATTTTGCAGTTAGCATTTCCTGAGTACCTTTATGTTAAACTGAGCTAAGAGTGGTGGGAGGTAGGGCAATGAGTAACTTCAACTCAGGAAATACCTGGTTAGGACCTACTATGTGCAGGGCACTGTGCAAGGCACCAGAGAGAGAGAGAGAGAGAGAGAGAGAGATGCATGGGATGCATTCCAATACCTGGTTGACCTACTATGTGCAGGGCACTGTGCAAGGCACCAGAGAGAGAGAGAGAGAGAGAGAGAGAGATGCATGGGATGCATTCCTCCTGGTTAAGAAAGTTATAATCTATGTAATATAGGAATGAACAGATGTGTGGACCACTTACTAACAAGTGCAGTCTCTGTAGCAGGGCCCAGAGGAGGTAGCAATTACTTCTGAAGAGGTCTGGCCACTTACTAGCTGTGTGCTTTTAGTCAAGGTTTTTAATATCCTATTTCTCAATTAATCTATAAAATGAAGATTTAATGAGTTAATCCACATAAAGTACCTAAATAGTGCTTAGTAGTCAACACATGTTAGCAATCCTCTTCCTTTCACTCTTCGCCCTCCTCCCCATGGATGTATGGTAAAGCATACAGTGAATTGAGAACATAGCGTGCATTGATGTGTTGAGGTGGGATGGTGGGATTGTGGATGGGGGTCTCATAAGACCAGAAGGGATAAGTCTACTGAGGAAAGAGGCTGGAGAACTGCACTGGAGCCAGACCACAGAGGATGTTAATGCCAGACAAAGGGATTTGGGCCTGCGGTGGAGAACAAAATAATCCCCATTTACTTTAGGAAAAGTATTTTGGCAGAACAGGGAGGATTAGAGGAGACAGGGGCACCCAGAAAGCCGCTGCAGAATTCCAGGCAAGAGCTAAGGCTGGAGCCAAAACTCCGATTTCTTGAAGGTACTCCCTCAGGGTGGCAGAGGTTGAGGAGATTTAGTTCTGCTCTTAGTCTCTATGCCTGTGTGTTTCTTGCTGGAGGGACATTGGTTTGAGCCTAGGTTTAGCCCACAAATTTTAATATTCTGAGGTTGTGGTTCTGGTCTCCAAGCTGGGCCACCTCTACATATCTTCCCATTTAGCTCCATTTTGTGGGAGTTTAAGGAGACCTTTCTGCACTGGACAGAGGTGGCTTGTACAGAGCTGGGCAGCTGTGGAACCCCCAGAGACATGAAAGAGCCACGTTGCAGGAGTCTTCCTGAAGAGAGTCCAGTATTTAAAATCACAACAATGAAAATTGCTTATAATTGATTGCATATAAAGATGTTTTCCAGGGGCCCTATAATATAAAAAGAGTGAGGAGATTAAGGGAGGTGGAAATAGTAGCATTTATTGAACTACCTACCTCTAAGTACTAGGAGTGGGGTGGATTCTTGGCATACTTGATCTTATTTTAATCTTTGCAATCCTGACAGGCAACTATTGCTAGGCCCATTTTACAGTAAAGAAGCAAAGATTCAGAAAACACAGCCCAGCCCTCATATTCGGAGTCAGATGGTTTGCAAATGTCAGAACCTGGCTCTTTAAGTCCAGCGGCCTCAATTTTCTTATTTATTAGACTAAATCATAAAGCTTACTCCAAGGTTTTGTTTTATGGATTAAATAAGGTGCTATATAGATGAAGAGAAAAGCATCCCCTGACATCTAGAGTCTGGCGTGGCATGATCAGCTGCTGGGCCCGGGTGTTGCTGTGAGCCAGTCTGGCACTCATAGCTAGGCATCAATGTTGTCCTGTTGTACAAGAACTGTTTCACAGAACACCGACATCAGACCGGCCACTCTGTGACCATAGTGGATCAGCACAAACCAAGATTACCACTCAGTAGTCATGTCTGGACACAGACAAAACATGAACACAATACCAAACACCTTCCTCTTCTGCCTTATGAGTAACTGATATGGCTTTACCAATTACAGCTGTAACCGCACTTTAGTCTGCTTTTCCTGTGGGTAAGATTTATGGCAACACCTACTTGTGTAAGTCAGCTTTCTTCAACTGAGACAAAATACCTGAGTATACAACTTACAAAGAGAAAAGGTTTATTTTGGCTCATACTTTCAGAAGTTTTGGTCCTTGGTCATTGGTCCTATTGCTTTGGACCTATGGTGGCACAAAACAGCATTATGGAAACATGGTGGAGGAGGCCAGGAGGGGGCAGGAGGGAGGGAGGAAAGAAGGGAGAAAGACCTGGGGAAGAGATAGATAGGCAGACAGAGGAAGAGACAGAGAATGACGGGGAGGGCACAGGCCTGATTCTAATAATCCACTTCCAGGGCACTCTGATGACCTAACCTCCCTTTGCTAGGCCATACCTCTTAAAGATTCCACTCCTTCCCAGGAGTGCTGTAGGCTGGAGACCAATCCCTCATTTAGCACGTGAGCCTTTAGGGAACATTCAAGACCCAGACTGGAGCACCAATCATAGAATGTCCTCACTTTCTGACAGCCTAATTCAGGGCACACCTCTGCTTCGAAAGGCCCTTCCTAATATCGCACAATGGAAGTCCAAATCTTAGTCCTTTCTAATGTAGCTGGCACTCCATACCGACTTGTTCTCTCTAGTTTTTCTTTGTTAGTTTGGAGACATGGAGGATCATACTCAGGGCCTTGTGCATTCTATGCAAATGCTTGTCACTGAGCCACCCTCTTCCCCAGCCCTGACTCCATTGTTACTACATCTGTGAATTCAACCAACCATGGATTGAAAATATCTAGGGAAGAATTTGCATTTGTACTGAAACATGTAATGATATTTTCCCTTGGCGTTTCCCCCTGAACAATATAGTACATTGTATAGCATTTACATTGTGTTAGGTATTATAAGTCATCTAGAGATGATTTGAAGTAGACAGGAGGATGTAGGTGGGTTAGATGCAAATACCACACGTGATTGAGCATCCACAGATCTTAGTATCTGAGTAGGATCCCGGAACCAATTCCTTACAGCTACCAAGGGATGACTGACTGTGCCTTCTTACTGAGACGCCTCATGGTTCCCTGTAGTGTGCCAAGTGATAAACCCAGCTTGTTCAGCTGCACATATGTTCCCGGTAGTTGTGGCTGGAGGCCTTGAGAATGTACACTTTGGAAATGGCTTAGTGCTAGATAATTGATAGTTGGTGTTTGGTTAGTCACCTACTACCACAGTAATACTGCACAGTAAAGAACTCACAACTCACTGGTTTTAAATAGTAGCAGTTACAGGTTCACTATCACTTGTCTAAAATGCTTGGGATCAAAAGTGTTTCAGATTTTTATTATTGTATTTTAGAGTATCTACATAGACTTTACTGACTAATCATCCTTAATCTAAAAGTCCATAATCTGAAATTTGATGTGAGCAACCTAATCATTTTGGATTTTGGATTTTTGGATTAGGGTTGCTCACATCAAACACACTTGTTCCATGTTTCTTGCCACTTTCTAAAGCAGTTCTGGAAGTCTTTGTTGGTGTCATTAGTTTTATTGTTGTGGCTGCCTCAAAGTCCTGAATCAGTTCAAAACATTACTTTTCATAGTCATTTTGACTGTGAGTAAAGACCCGGATGTCACTGAATGAGACACACCATAGTGTTTTTAGAAGCCCGCTTTCCTGTTGGATGGAGCTTAGCAGCAGTGGCCACTGTATTTTTTCATCGTACCTCATGGACACTCATGGACAAGGACTTCCAGAACTGCTTCTGAAAGTGACAAGAATGATGGGATCGGTGCATTTGAAGTGGGGTGGGGGTATTTTAAGTGAGGCTAATGGCAGTGTGTCTTTTGCTTTAATAAAATTTTAAAATTTAAACATTAAGCATATATTTTGATCACCACTTGTAGCTTACACTTCTGGTTACTTTAATCTGGTTATCCCTTAAAGTTAGAATCATAAAATGTGAGAGGGAGTCCAGAGCTGACCACAGTGCTCCAACTGTGGTGTGACCAGCAGAGAAGGCATTGGTCGTTTTTGTGGCTGTGTATGTCACACTGCCAACTTAAGATGCAAGCATAGATCTTTTCTCTTTTTTTTCCAAGAAGTGTTATTGAATCATTTCTCACCAATCTTGTATCTCTGCAACTTATTTTTTGAATATGAATGTGTGCGTTTATATTGTAAATTATCACCTGTTAGCGTCTGCTTGTTCATTTGAATCCAGAGCATTACATTTAGTGCACTGGCTGCTTTTCCCAGTATTTATAAGTTCTATGCATTTAAGAAGCAAACCTTAAGCAAACCTTTAGCAAACCTTTAAGAAGTATTTATTGAACTTGACCAGAAATTTAGGTAGTTCATATTGAAGTCCAGATCCCTCGAAATTTCCACTAGATGCCTCCCTCTAAATCACAGGTTCACATAGGAAAAGGGCCTACTTAACCCGGTAGTCTATCTGGACATTTATTAATACCTTTATTTATTTTGATGCTTGAACCGTCCCCATTTTTAGCCTGTAGGAACCTCCTCAAGTTGGCTCCTGGATCCTTTGACATGGCCCCACCATTCTTTGAGTGCTTCTTTACTCTCTGACACAGCTGCTTCATGTTCATCTCGTATTCTCCTTGCCTAAGTCTTAGGCTCAGCCAACTCTCTGAGAAGCCCTGGATCTTTTCAGTGGGGAATGGTCTATTTAGAAACAAAAATCTTGGGCTGGGGATTTAGCTCACTGGCAATGTGCAAGATCCAGAGTTTGATCTCCGGTACAAAGAAAAAAAAAAAGAGGGAGAAAAAAGAACAAAAATCTCAACTCTTGGTGTGTTTATTGCATTGGGGATTTCTACTTGCAGGCCGTCTCAGTGGACAAAGCTGAAACACAGGTATAATAGTACATAGCACACATTTATGCTTACTTTTACATATAGAAATACATATTTACATATACATTTATTTATATTGCTTATCTGCCTAACTTGAAAATCATCAATTCACACCAATATCTTTAATTATAACCAACATTACATTTTTTATTCCATAGCTTCCTCTATTATAATATACTTCGTTTTGACAGTGAAAAACCTAACTCACATTATCTTCAGAATATTGATATATTTGCCCAGTTACCCATGAAAAAACAGTCTCCTCCCCCATAGTCCGGCTGGACCCCCTTTCTTGCATACAGGGACTCCCCACCAGCCCACAGCTGCCTAGTGAAGCTCCTAGCTCCCACTGGGCCTCTGCTGCCACTGCCACTGGGCCTCTGCTTCCTCACACAGGCTCTGATGCTTGGCTACCCTCTCCATGTCAGCTGTGGGGCTGAATTACTCAGGAAGGAAGAAGAGAAGGGAGGATGCCTTGTAAAGAATGTTTTTTCTTTTGGTTGAAATGCAACTTACAGGTTTCTGACTTAATGTATACACACATTTCATCACCCAATTAGGCACCTCCAGCAAACCGAAATATATTTACCCAAAGACGACCACTTGTAAATGCTCACTATAGGTTAATTTCACTTGCTTTTTTATATTTCATATCTGCCTTATATAATTTTTTAACCTTTTATTTTGAAATTTCAAAGTTATGGAAGAGTTGAAAGAATAATATAAAGAACTCTCCAAATCCCTCACCTAGACATAGGATCTGTTTTACACCATTTGTATGCATCTCTGTATGCTCTTTTTCCCCTTGCCCTTCTCTCTCTCCCTCCTGCCTCCCCTGTGGTTCTTCACATTTCTGCAGTTGTCTCTATTTCCTGGTAGCTTTTCACTTTGATCCAGGGTCCAGTCCGGGTCACATATTACATTTAGTTGTCATGTTCCTTTGCCTCTTATTCTGTAATACTTTGTCTTTTATGACATTGATATTTTTAAGCAATATAGTTTTTTTATTATGTCCTTCAATTGATTTTATCTGATTTTTTTCTTCATGATTAGATTTCTCATATGCACTTTAACAGCAATACTAAATAAGTGATGTATCTTATGTAAGTTTCTCTCATTATTAGTGATATGAACTGAGATCTCTTGTGTAAGGTGGTATCATCACCTGTATCTGTAAAATTAGCATTTATTTCTTTATAATTAAGAAGTAATCTGGGCATGATGGCACATACTGGTAATCCTAGTACTCAGGAGACTGAGGCAGGAGGATCTCAAGTTGGAAAACAGCCTGTACAACTTAGCAAGACCCTGTTCCCCAAAAATTGTAGGACTGGGAGTGTGGCTCAGTGGTCTCTGGATTTAATGCCTGTTATCGAAATATGAAAATAGGAAAGAAAAAGAAATCTGTGTAGGTACTTTGAGACTATGTAAATGTCTTGTTCTTCTTCAGACTCTTGCTTAGTAGTTTTAAGATGCAGTAGTGATTCTTACCTGAATTGATTGTTATTGCAGTAGTTGCCCGATATTTTCTAAGCCAATTATTACTTTCCTGTTTAGTATTTTTGATGTCTTACCATTTGTCCAGGAAGCTTTCCTGCTACCACATTTAATATTCACTAGGTATTCATGGATTTTATTCAGTAGGCTATTAATGTACTGTTGTTCTTCTTTTGTGTGTGTGTGTATGTGTGTGTGTGTGTGTGTGTGTGTGTGTGTGGAACTGGGGATTGAACCCAGAGCTTCACACATGGCAGGTACACAGTCTACCAATGAACTAAGCCCCCAGCCCTATTTCTTTTTATTTTGAGATAGGGTCTTGATAAGTCGCATAGGCTTGCCACTTCCTGCCTCGCCTTCCAGGTAGCTTGTATTACAGTCACGAACCATCACACTTGGCTTTGTTATTAACTCTGATGCTCAAATTCTCACTTGATTTAGCTGGTGGGACCCCTGAAGGTGAATTCTATGTTCTTTGTCCTGTCATTCTTTTATCACTTCCTTACTTTCTGGCATGAGCAGATGTTCCAGACTACAGTTGTTTTTTCCGTGTCCAAGCTCTGGAACCAACATTTGTCCAGGAAGCTATGATCTGTCTTAGTTGAATAGTATCTCAGAGCCAAGATTTTTACACCGAGCTGCTGGAGTATCATTGCTTCTACATAGTTTAATGTTGTGTGCGCGCGCGTGTGTGTGTGTGTATTACTGTAAGTTCATACTGATACCTTTAATTTTAATCCAACATGTATAGGATTCCTCTTTGATGTTTCTCATTCCATATTTGTTTTTCCTCTTACCCACAGTGAGAATTCTGGCTTCCATCAACATTAATTTTTTCTCATTTGTGCAGGCCTACACTATATGCAAAATATTTTCAGAATTAGTACGTGTATACTTTGAAAGAAAAAAACTACTCAGTAATTAAAGATTTTTTGTAGTTCTTTTTGTTTTTGTTTTTTTTTCAACAACAAAGAAAATAACACTTATTTGGGTTTAATTAAGAATGCAGTCCAGGAAAAGACTCACAAAATCTTGAGAAAAATGTACTGCTTTATGTAGTTAAAGTACTGTGTTCAGAAGTCACTAGGATTTGTTTGGTTTTGCTTCCTTAGAACAGTTATGCTTTGATTTGAAATAATTTTTTCCTGTGCTTTAGTCCATGTATATAGAGTCATCAGTATTTATGTCTGACTCATTTTGTTCAATATTATTTTGAAGATTTATTCATGTTGCAAATATCAGTGAATTTTTTCTACTGCTATAAAATACAATGTGTGGGTGTGTTTGTGTGTGTGTGTGTTACTAGAGTTTGAACCCAGGATCAAGACCTGTGCATGTGAGGCAATACTCTACCACTGAGCTACACCCCCAGCTGACTGTGATGTTTTCTAAATTAAGTACATTTTCTATCTTATACTGATGATAAAAATTGGTTCTTTCTTTTCTCTCGTGTGTGTGTGTGTGTGTGTGTGTGTGTGTGTGTGTGTGTGCGTATGTTACTTGGGATCAAACCAGGGATGAACTACATCTTCAATCTAATGTTTTATTATGAACGATGGTGTTGTGAATATTCTTGTTCATACCTTTAATGAAAATAAGCAAGTATTTATTTTTGAGTATTTGGGTCTCCTACTACTGTATGTATATGTGTATGTCTGTTTAGTTTAGTAGACACTGCCAGACAATTTTTCAAAGCAGAATTGAATTTATATTCCTGCCAGAAATTAGGACAAGGGTTAAATTTTTGAAGTATACTGTAGGATGTTTGCTTGGCCTAAATCTGTTAATTGACTGTCTTTGAGTTTGTTGTCCAGCTCACATGGTTCCATCCTTTTCCATTTATGGTCTAAGAGTATAATGGCATACTTTTACTGAAATTGAGTTGTATTGTTTTGTTAGGTTCTTTTATTCTGCAGACTAGAGATATTTTCAGAGAACACTACTTCAGTATTGTAGGATTGTCTTAGACTTCGGCATAGGTAAAGAAAACAGGTGAAGCAAATATCTGATAGAAGAAAACTGGAAAGTCATTTACAACACTTAGAACTCAAGATCAAAAAGCATCTTGAGTCCTGAGCTGTAGGCTCGGTTGCTTCTTCCATTAGAATTCTCGTTCTAGTGACTCGGTTGTTCTGTTCTGTTCTTTATGCCACTTCTGACTCCTCTGCTTGCTGCTCCTACTTATATTAACCTTCTTTGTGTCTATTCCACCTACTGCTGTAGCTGCCAATTAGAAGACTTACTCCCTAGAGCTATTGCAGGCAGAGATGCACAAAGCTACTTCATAAAATGTGGCCAGTCTGTATTAACCCACTTTGAGACAAGTGTCCTCCCATAATCAAATTGGCTATGACCACAGGAAGCAGGATAGCAAAGGAGGCCCCCAAATAGGGACCTCCACACCTAGAGGCTTCTGCTGTCCCTTTCTCTGTAAGCTAGCCCTTGCCTCTTTTAAAGCATATTATATGGCCAAGAAAACTGAGGCTTGAACAAGGTACTACTACCTTCTCAAACAGAGAGGTGGTGGAGAGGAAGATAGCTAAAGTTTGTAAGTACGTGGGTGCCAAGCATGTTATATTATAGAATTTTGCTTTACTGCTGTAGTCTGGCATCTTCACAGCTACCTGAGAAGTGGAAATCTGTCTCTGTGGTCAAAAAACAGGTCAGCAATCATGCTCAGAATCATTAAATCACTAGTTCCAGATCACACTGTCCTGTAAACCCAGGTGCTAGTTCAAAGCCTGTGAACTTACTGATTACACACACCACCCCTTCCCCTTCTGTTTTTTGTTGGCTTGTTTGTTCATTGTTGTTGAGACAGTCTCACTAGGCAGTCCAGGCTGTCTTTGAACTCACTGTGTAGCCCAGGTTAGCCTTAAGCTCACAGTGATACTCTTGCCTCAGCCTCCTGAGTGTTGGGATTTCAGGTGTGCACCACCATGACTAGCAGCCTCCTCCTTTTCTGACAAACTGGTACCAGTGCTCCAGTTATTAAGCCTCAAACCAGCAGGTAACAGCTCTGATTATCTCCCTCCTACCCTTATATTTAGTCTCAATCTGCCTCCTCAGTGAATCTCAAATCTGTCTTGCTTTTAGTTTAGTCCTTTTCATTCCAGCCTTGACTCTTTTAAGAACCACCTAAATGACTTCAAGCTTTCTTCTCACCGTCATGTCATAATCTAATGTGAAAATATTTTTTAAAGTTGTCATAGTATCAGTCTTCTCACTTCTTACCACGCTTGATCTCTCACTACATAAACCCTCTAACTCAGCAACACAGGTGTCTTCTTGTCTCTAGAAAGTCCTTTGCCATCTTCATTTGTACCATGGCAGAGAGAGTCAGAGATATCTTTGAAAGGCTAGGTGCTTCCAGAAGTAAGCAGCTGTGATGCCTTGTCACCATTTGGGGCCATTTTTGAGCCTACAGGATGGGCTTACAGGACTGCAGTTCGCCCGTAAAACGTGCACAGCCTTCCAGTGGTGCTTCCCCCACAGTTTGGAGATGTCTTGTGGTCACCCCAGAGCTCTGCACAGATGGCTACTGGGTTGGGGCAGAGCTCTAGCAAAGGCAGCACCTGGCGCTTGTTCCCTTGTTCTCTTGCCTCGCTGCCAGTCAGGCGCGGCCAGAGTGTGCTTTTCTGATATTAGCTGAGGACTGGCCTCGGGGGCAGAACCACTTGAGGTTGCATCTCTGCCCCCCTCCAGCCATCACAGGTGCCTCGGCCTGTGTGCCCTATTGCCATGGCATCTGTGCCCATTGGGCAGGCAGGAGCCAATCATCACGCTTTTCAGAGATGAAGGCATTTCCAGCCTGGCCTCCCTTTTCTTGGCCTCCCAGTGTTTAAGGCCTGTTTGGACTCTGGTGTTTATTTCTCACTTCTCTGTTGTGGGCACCAGGGGTTTCCCCCTTCAGAATTGAATAATCTGGTGGGAGTTCTCCAGCAAGGTAATAACTCCCATGGTGGGGCCAGAGAACAAACCTTTATTGCTATTTTACAGTTGTAACCCCAGGAACTAACCCTGGGATAACTTACCGATCTTCCACAGGCAGCCACTGCTGGCCACAGGCAACACTTTTGTGTCTGTAAATCTAGGGCTTTCCTAGATTACAAGCCCTTTTAATTAGTGCTGGGTTTCCAGGTGTAAGGAACTGAGTGGGTGGTTTATTTCCATGCTATGTGAGAAAAAAGTTATAACCCTTGGGGAGACGGAAAGCTTGTATTTGAAGGATTGTAGAATCCTGCACCTCCCCTAATCACAAGACACAGGCAAGTTACGTTGCCTCTGTGAACTCCAGTTGCCTCATTTGTTAAATAGTTGTAACTGCAAACTATATCTTCTCAGGTTTTGTGTAAAATTAAATAAGATAACACGGGCAAAGCAGTTAGCAGGTGCCTGGCTATAAGCGCTCAGCAAGATCCAGGCAGCTGTTTTTTAGAAATGGTTCAGCTGTACTGCTGAAATACTCAGAGCAACAGTTGGCAATTATTTTCACATTCATCTATTTTTTGCTTCTTCATCCAATGATTTATTTAGCCAGTTAATGTATTTGGTATATATTTACTAGGTGTCTACTATCAGTCAGTTTTTGCTCTGGTCCACCTGTCTGAAGATCCAGCTCTCAGGGGGAGTTGTGACTCCCCACACAAAAACTGATGGAGTCAGGCTCAGCACAGAGAGTTGGTGGGAGATCCTGTTCTACTGGCAATTGTGGGCTTGGAAATTTTCTGCAGCTCTGACTCTGAACAGAGTAGACCATTCTAGTGTTTGGGCAGCACTGAGACAGGGCAGCTTTTCACAGACACCAGCAGTGTTGTCCTCCTTCTAAAGGACCAGCCAGCAAGCTGGAATCTGCTTTCTCCGTGCTGGGGCCCTGTTTCCTAGGACTGATCTCTGTTGTGGTCCAGTGTGCTTTGCTGCACAAGAATTCCTGGAACAACCCTACTGTGCTCCTGGCATCTCCCCTGTCTATTCTTATAGTGCTCTCCCTTCCTGCCCCCAAGGTGTTTCTGAGGGCCTACCACCCTTGACCACCCCCCCTTCTTGCAGTTGGGCTCTGTGGCAGAGACACTGCTGGGCAGGTAGACACTGCTCGGTGATTGAGAGACAGAGGTGGCTAGCACATGCACAGTCTGTGAACAGACATCATGTGTGGTAAGGGGCATGACACATAGTGCTATGGGTGTAGCTAGGGTGGAGCAGCTGCTGTACCTCAAGAAGTCAGGGAAGGCTTTACCATGAAGTAGATGTTTTGAGCAGTCTTAAAGGATTTTCCTGGGTAGACAATGGGAGAAAGGGAATTACAGTCAAGGAGAACAGGGTGCATAAAAGTCTGAAATATCATGATATTCTTAGAGAAAATATAAAGGAAAATGAATGGAACAAAGGGAATATATTATTTGGGGTTGAGAGTTCATGAGTAGCTCAGGGAGGAAAAGAGTCCAAAGAGGTAACAGAAGTAAAATTATTATGGCCTTGTGAGCCATGCCGTGCAGTTTAGACTTTGTCCTACCAGTGCTGGGAAATTGAAGGGCTGTATATAGGAGCGGGATGTGACTGGATTTGTGTGCAAGGAAGGTGTGATGTATAGCTGAAAGGGGGTAGACTGTCTCATTTATCCTGTAGCAATTCTATAAGGTAGAAAAGACAAACACTGTTGTATACTTTTTACATCTGAAAACACTGGGGCCCTAGATTAAATCCTTTGCCATTGCTTTTAGAACCAGAAAACAGAGGACTCAGGATTCACCTGGATTCTTGGCTCTGAATCTCTTTCTCCTGGGCACATTGCATTGTGAACAGAGTCTTCTAGAAAGCTCCCTACAGCCAGGCAGTGTTTAGATATTGACAGAAGCAACCTGAAGGAAGTAGGCATTGATAGCATCTTGTTGAAGGAGTATAACACTGGAATTTTGTGGCCTGTGGTGTTGTCTCCTGAGCTCTGTGCCATGCACAGAGAGCAGAAAGCAGCGGGGATCTTTGGGCTTTGAGTTCTGCATTGACTTGACAAAATCAATTCATCACTGTCTCAGTCATTAACTCAGAGCAGCATTTGCTACCTGATGCTGGCGCTTGTTGTGGCTTGGTTCTGGAAGCCCTTGGTCTTCCAGGCTGATCAACTCTGCATTCCACAACCCCAGGTGAACTCTAGCAGACAGAAGCAGGTTCTTTCTCTCTCTGCATTTTATAAAGTGAAGTCATTACTTAGGAAAAAAAAATACCCCAAAGGTGGTATGATGTAGCAGTAAATACTAACTTGGAGATCAGGCAAAGCTGGGTTTTGGTTCTGTTGCTACCCCCCCAGCTAGCTATGGAGGTGATTTAGTATGTATGGCTCCTTATCTCTAAAACTAGGAAAGCCAAACCTACCTGAAAAGAGTATTGTATTGATTAATTAATGTTTACAAAGTGCCTTGCTGTGATACCTAACACACATAAGTCCTCAATTTGTTCTGATCACTCACACCACCACTGCTACCGATATCACTGCAGTTAGAGTATTTGGAAAACAGAGAACCTAAGAAGAAAACCTTACAATATTAATAGCATGATACAACTCGTACTTGGATAATTTAGTTCTATTTCTCTCAGATTCCCCCCCACCTTTTTTCTGAGTATACCAGATTTTATAGCCAGGTGGGAGTTTTTTTTTTTTCCCCTGAGGTAGGAGCTACATTGTATTTCTTTTTTCTTATTTTTAATAGATTTTTCCCTGATTATAGGAATAGTAGGTAAAATTCAGAGAGTACATAAAAAGAAAGATCATGCTCAAAATCCTTATCCCTAGAGCAGCAAGCACTGTTAACACTTCTATGTATCTCCTCCTAGTCATTTTTATTCTTGTTTTATTATAGAATCAGGGTCATATTATATATACAGTGTTATGTGATTTTTCAGTTTTCCCAGTACCATGAATATTTTCCTATTATTATGAGCATCAGTTTTTAAAACTGCTTAATAATTCATCAGATGGCTCTATCATTTTATATATATATATTTCCACATTGTTAGATGTCTAAGTTTTTTCCTATTCATCAGTCTAAGCCTCTTCCTACAACAGACCCAAGAAACCAGTCAGAAGCTTATAATGAACTTGTGTTGTATGTCCATGGGCCTGGGTGAGGCATACTGCAGCCTTAAGGTAAATCACCAACATAGCCAGCTTCAAAGGAGTTCAGAAACTGGACAATCTGGACTGTTTACTAAGGGTAAATTTTACAGCGGTTTCTTTGCTAAACACTCTAGTGAGCCCCTATAAATGTGCACAGTCCTCTCTGTGGAAGCTGGGTTCACTGAAGCACAGCTTCTCCACAAGAAAGAGCTTGCTGCCCCTTCTCACCCACCAGTGTGGAGACAGCCTCCTGCACTCTGAGTTACTTCACTGTCTGTGCCTCTGCTTGAATTTGTTTCCTGGTGCTTTTCCCTGGAAAACAATGTCTAGCATCAAGAAGGGAACTCTTGTGAAAGGAGATTCAGTGTGGCTGTAGTCATAGTTTTTTTAAAAAAAATTTTAATTGGTGGGTTACACACACACAAACACACGCACACACACACACACACACACACACGCTTTAGGTATCATGTATATGGTATTTTGAAATATATATGCATTGTGGAAAGGCTAAACCAAGCTAATATACACATCACCCACCCCACATACTTTCTATATTTATGGTGGAAAAGCTTAAAATATATTAGATTTTTAAAGAATACAACATATTATTAACTAGAGGCACTTGTGACAATATGGATGAACCTGGAGGACATTATGTTAAGTGAAATAAACCAGGAACAGAAAGACAAACACCATGTGACCTCACTCTTATTTGGAATCATTCATATTAATAAAAAGAGCTGATCTCATCATAAAGAATAGAACGGTGGATTTGTCTTAGTTTTGTCAGACTTGCTCTGAGACCTGAGATAAGTTACTTCCCTTCCCAAGCCTGTGTTTCTCCTGGTAATATAGGTGATCTCCACCGCCCTACCTGCATTAACATTCTAGAGTACCTGAGACCATCCTCTTGCCAGGAGCTAATGTGAGCGTCCTGGAGAAGGTCACGGGATGTTTCTTCAGAGTCTAGAGTTCCTCTTAATTAGTGCTTAGGGAACCACTTATGCTTTTAGATTCCCAATCACTTCCTCCCACTATCACGTTGGAACACCAAGACTGAAAGGCAAGAAATATTTTCTACTACTTGGGAACCCTGGATTCAGAAACCTAAATTACTGTCTTTTACATAGTAAGTGTTTGTTCCTTTGTGTACTTTTATTTTTTCTCTCACTTGGCAGATGCTAACCGAGTTTCCGGCTTTGCATAGTGTGTTTGTGTGATACCGCGGTGGAGACTTGGCCCCCTGGTCCCAGGACACATGCAGACTAGTGAGGAGACAGGAAAAATGCTAAAAGGCAGCAGGCATTTGCTACGGTACTATGCCTAACAGAAAGGCAAATGTTAGGAGTGCCCGAGTTTGCCTAGAAGCAACAGCAAACGGGTCTCAGTAGATGCTTCGAGGTTTTAAAGAACGAGTAGGGGTTTTTTAGGTAGGCAGTAGGACGAGGCATTCTGGGTGGCAGAACAAGCATGTGTAAAAGGCCTGTGGGTGTGAGAGAACAGGGCATGCGCAAAGCACTTCAGGGTTTATGTGGCTGCGCGGGAAGGAGAGAATGAGCAGATGAGAAAGTTGAGCGTCTTTTCAGCCCAGTCTGTTTCCACTGAATCCTTTGCTCATTTTATCAGTCCAGATGAGAGTGATGGTCTTTTTAGTTCAGTTTCCAAAATCTGTTATCTTTATTGCCTTATCTTTACATTTTAAAAATTTATTTATTAATTTTAAATTTTTTATTTTTTGGTACCGGGGATTGAACTCGGATCTTTGTGCTTGCAAGGCAGGCGGTGGAACCACTGAGCTAAATCCCCGGCCCTGTGTCTTTCCATTTTTAAAGTAACATATGCTCATTATAGAAAGTTTGAAAAATACAAAAAAGTAGAAAAAATTACTATGGTCGGATTAAAGGCAACTTCTTTCACATCGTGTGTGGTGCAGTTCTCTTTAATGTTTTTTTGACTCTCTCTTTGTGTTATCTGTGAATATGTTGTAATTATAGTCTTAACGTTCGTATATGGTACTTCTTTCTATTTCTTTCCTAAAATTTGCCACAAATGGATATTAGTGTCATTAGAAAATAACAGTGATCATAAAATATACCAGCTGAAATATTGCTATACGTTTTGTCTAGTATATTTTCTTTCTTTTTATAGATCTCTTGTGGCTCAGAGCATAATTTGGCAGTAATTGGTAAGTAATTTTTATACTGATACTATGTTTATTTTGAAACTCATATGATGGAATTGGAGACGACTTGATTAACTAAAAGCCAGGGTACATGTGTGTGTATAGGTATTGGGGAAATTTAGGAAAATGGAAGCCTGTTATTACCAAGAGTTTACTAAAAGTGCCTTTCCTGAAAATTTCATTCCCTGTCATTGAACACCTTTATAAGGTGCCCATGCTGGTCTTCTTGCCTCAGGAAGTGACACTTGGGGATCATAAAGAACTACAGGCTTGGGGCATCATGGATAGACAGCCAGGCATAAAGAGGAGGACGAGAGTGGGGCTCAGTATTAGAGCTCCTGGGTTCAGTCCCAGTACTGTTAAAAAGAAAAGTGGATTGGACAGCTTTGGTTCTTTAAATAAATCCTTTCTGCCAAGTTCTTTCTTCTTGATGTGGCTCTTTTTTTGGAAATACACAGCTCTGCTCACTTCCCTCACCATCTTGTACTAAGTAGCATTAAGGAACTCCCAGTTGGACTCACACCTCTGATTGAGATTTTCTCGTAGTTGGCGCTGCATACCCCAAGTTCGGTGTTTTTATGATTAGACCTATGAGCAATTCATTTAGGAAGCCTTTTCACTACTTTCATAGGTCAAGTCAGTTTCCAGCTCATAACATGTTAAACTACAGTATAGTGGTCAGGGATTTAGCTCAGCGGTGCTGTTGCCTGCCTCACAAGCGCAAAGTCCAGAGTTTGATCCCTGGTACAAAAGCAAAACAAAACAAACTACAGTGTAGTCCAGAGTGCCTGAGTTCAGTAGTCTTCTACTTACTACAAGTATGAACATGACAAGGTATCAACCCCTTCATATCTCATTTTCCTCATCTTTAAAGTGGAATGGCCATATGTCTACTTCATAACGTTATGTGAATTAATGTACACAAAACTCATAGAATGGCTCCAAGCTCTCAGCACGGCCTTCAGCATTGTTAGTTATTATTATCAGACATGATTAGTTCAAGGCATTGCTGTGTTTTGAGCTTTAAATCCCCCATCTCTAAAATGGAGGACTCACAATAGAAAACCAGTTTTTCCTCCAGCTCTGGTATTTTAGTTCACATCGCAGTCTCACTCTGCCTGTCTTATGTCAGTGATTTCTGTTCCTTTTTCTCCTAGCCTCTGACTCTAAACCTTGAATGGCAAGGCCCCTATGCATTCTTCTTGGTGTGTGTGTGTGTGTGTGTGTGTGTGTGTGTGTGTGTGTGTGTGTGTGTGTGTGTGTTCACAGCACCCAGCATAGTGCCTGGCCCTTAGCAAAGACTCAACCACTCTTGAATTGAATTGGACAGGCTCAGCTGCCTGGAATGGCAGTAGTTTGAAGCACTGCTTTGCAGCCCAAATGTGATGTGCAAAAAGGCAGAACCAAAGACAGCAGAGGAAGGAGGCTGTCAGCAGCCAGGGGAGCCAAAGGGGCTGGCATCAGAGAAAAAGCTAGGAAATGTAGCAGCCAACCTGCATGCTTTGCAGCAGTAACAGATCATTTGTACTGGCGCTGCTCCAGCCTGGATGTAATTAAAGCTAATCCAAGAGTCAAAGGTGGTACCTAGGATGTGGTGCTGCTTCTACCACTGTCACCACCACTACTGCTGTCACTAGGCTTGGAGAGGGCAGTTTCTTCTGGGACCAGCACAAGCAGGAAGACTGAAGGGAATCTAAATACACAAAAGCAAAGTCGAGATGAAGGAGTGGCCAGGGCCAGAGCTGAATGAGCAGCAGGCTGACCAGACACAGGCATCCTGGAGCTGTAGAAAGAGTAAAGATGGCAGGCAGACAGCCTTGGCCTACACTGGCTCCATCTCTGTGTGAGTCTCCATTTTTCCCCCTCATCTATGTAACTGGTTGAGAATTCCTCCTTGTAGGATTGTGGGGAAAGACGAGGTGACATAGTATGTGAAATGCCTGGTCTTTTGCCTTTGCTCTCATTTCCTTTGGTAGGGGTAGGGAGAGGGGATACTCACCTGTCAGCGTTACCAGTCCTGGCAAAGTATTTCTTGACAAAGAGGGAGAAATGATGTCATTCTGGAAAGTTATGCCCAAGGGCAGAGGCCATCAAAGGCAGTGGGAGAGCAGGACATGTCAGTGAGGTCCTTGAAACTGGACTTATTTCTTGTTTTGTTCCTAGTGACCAAGGTCTGGCGCACTGTCTGCTGAGTGAAAGGTTGTGGAGTTAGAAAGGGTGACACAGGACTCAGCATTGTCTGCCTGCCTGTGAGCTGGGAGCCAGATGCTCCCACCATGGGTGCAATATGGCCCCCACTGGGGCCCTGCAGGGGGCATGCTTTGCAAGCAGAGTGACAAGAAGCTGCCTATTAGGCCTGGCAGGAGGCCAGCAAGAGGGAGACAAGCTGGAGGGAGATAAGCTTGGGGGAGAGAAGAGCTCTTCTGGCTCACAGGCCTGTTTCTCACAGCCAGCTCCTCCTGTCGCCTGCCTGCCTGCCTGCCTGCCTGCCATTGCCCACCTCAGATGGGATTCCCTGCCTTCTGCCTCACTCCCTGAGCTTCTTTGCCCTGCAGTGCCTGCTGCTGCACCCACAATAACAGGCATAACTCAGTGATGGAGTAGACTAGAGCAGAATATAAAGAAGCCGGACTTTGTCAAGGGTAGAAGCAGCCTTAATGTCAAGTCAACATGCAACAGACAGATGAGCCTGTAAAGGGAGGTGGGGAGGTAGAGAAGGGTAAAGGACAAAACTGAGAACTTACTCTATCTCAAGGAGTGGACACAACCCCACAAAGTAGATTTGTTGTATCTGTTTTATAGTGAAGAAAACTGAGCCTTGGTTTTCTAAATTGGTTAAACAGGTAGCCTGGAAATAAGTACCAGTAATAGGGTAGAGATGCCTGCCTGCCTCCAGTACTCCTCTTTCCACTCTAGCATGTCCTGTGGCCCGAAGTAGGAAAGGGTAGTGATTCAGAAGAGCCCAGGCACTGGGGTCAGAGAGCCTAGATTCATTCTGCCTCCGCTTATGGGCTGTGGGGCCTTGTGTAATTGCCTTATCCTCTCTGTGTCTTGTTCACTTCATCCAGGAAAACGTATTATTGACCTCATGTGGTTGTTATGTAAAGTGCTAAGAACAATGTCTGGCACAAAGTACAGCTTCAGTAAATATTAGCTGTTATCATCATTATGTTTATCATCATTGTTACATGTTGAGAACTCAAGAAAGGAAGTTTTGTAATTGACTGCAGGAAGGCCTGTGGCTTAGGGTGAGAATCATAGGCACTAGAGAGGAGGTGCCTTCCCTGACTTGGATGACAGGAGCTGGGCAAGATTTCAGCATAGCTACAGGATGGATCTATAAACGGGAGCCTCTGGACATAGTCAAGACCCCCACAGCATTGGAAAAATGCTGTTCACATTTGCTCCCGGCCCAGATTCTGTTGTCCACTCTCCCAGGCAGGGATCCAGGCCCTGCGTGTTCCAGCCGAGGCAAGCCCACCGCAGCCACAGTTGTTTCCTCCTTGTACGCTGCTACTCCAGTTACTTCCAGGTTTCTTTCCCTTCATTTGTGGTTTGATTTAGTTCTTTCTTTGACTTCCAAAATAAGTTTGTCTGACATGTTTGGTGTTTTCCACTCAGTGCCCCTGTGGCTAGGCAGGATGGTTAGGTGGTGTGAGTTAGTGCTCTGCCCGCAGGAAGAACTGCTAGAGCTGGCGTGGAGATACAGGTGACGGTCGAGAGCTGAGGCCACTCTCTACCTGTGTGGCTCTTACAGTGGCTCTGCCTCACTGAGCCAGCAGATTCCTTCCCTGTGAAATGATGCCGGGATATCCTCATGGCATAGATATGTCCAGTTCGTTTTCCAAGTCTGCCACGCTCCCTGGTGCTTGCTCACCTGGCTGGTTTATTGGTCTATTTGTCTGCTTCCTTCCTTCCTTTCTTCCTTTCTACCCAGGATTTCCCTGCCCATCTAACATTTTCTGGCTGGTCCTATTTGTGGGTGCCAACTGAGGTCAGCATAGGTGAGCAGAGGGAACATGGCCATCACTTTCTCAGAAGATCCTTGCTCCCGGAGGCAGGATCTTCACATCCAGCGGTCTTCAGGCCCCTTACCTCCACATCTGGCTGAATTGGCTCAAGCTGTTTTGTTTCCCCCAGGAACAGTTTATTCTGGTACAAATGACCAGTTTGCTCGTTCCTTTCCTGATGTGCAGTTGTTCAGCCTTCCCTTCCTGCAGTAGAGGAAGAGCTGACTGTGTTGCCTCTCTTCCTACTCTGCAGACCCTTGGAAGGACTTTATTGGTGGCCTTTTCCTGGAGCAGGTGGCTTGCTAGACAGGCAGTTTTAAAGATTGGATATTGCGAGGAAAGTGTGGTACCGCCTGCTCTGCCAAGCAAAGGCAGTTGCTTTGAAGTTATACTCTACTCATTGATTTATTTTCTGATGATTTCCAATTGTTGAACATCTGTATGTTCGGTATACATATGGCAGAACATCTGACCTTGGCCTGAATCTCATCAAGGAGAGCCATGTGAGCTCTCATAGAAAAATTTAATAGAGATACATAACTCTTTTAGAGGGAAGGCACAGGCTATTTCTCACCCCAGGACTTTGAAGCATGCATTGAGGCAGGTTTAGACTTGTCTTTTCCTCTGTACAGTGTGGTAGGCAGAAGAGAAATGCTTTATATTCTCCCATTTGATCCTCACAGAAAATCAATGGGTTACTACTATTGTTAACCCCATTTTCTAGATAAGGGAAGATGAAACGTAAGATGAACAATGTGCCACACCCAAGTCATACATTTGGGAGGAACCTGTGTGTCAGATTTTTAGTTTGAGTCTCTAACTTCAAAACATGTGGGTGGCTAACTTGTGTTGCTTGTCTACAGATGGTTGACAGTTTGGCTCTGGCTGTTTGTAAGTCCATTAGGTAAGAATGTTCATCTCTTCGTTTTAATATTTAGTTCCCTACCAAGGCATATTGGTGCACACCTGTAATCCCAGCACTTGGTAGGCTGAGGCAGGAGGATCAAAGTTTGAGGTCCCTCCTGGAGAACTTACTGAAACCCTATCTCAAAAAGATAAAGGACCAGGATGTAGCTCAGAGTGAAGGCCTTGGGTTCAAACCCTAGTACAGGTTAAAAAAAAAAAAAAAAAAAAAAGAGGAGAAGAAAAGAAAATAGAAAGCAGCAACAATAACAAAAACATAGTTCTGCTTTCATGTTGGCAAGTTCTTCTGTATATCAAGTCTCAAGTTCTTCTGCTTCAGATTAAATAGTTCTCTGCATAACAACCAGACAAAGTTGTGAAATCAATAACATTGTTTTGGAAAGCCACTTCTTTTTTTTTTTTTTGGTAGCGGGGATTGAACTCGGGTCCTTGCACTTGCAAGGCAGGCCACCGAACCGCTGAGCTAAATCCCCAGCCTTTGGAAAGCCACTTCTTTTCAGATGTTTCTTTGTCTTTCCATTGTCCTTTTCCACTTAAAAAATTAATGTACTCATATAATTTTTGAATGATTAATACATGTATATAGATCAATACTTAAATTTAAAATGAAGAACTTTCTTCCCACGCTATTCCCCATTTGGCTAACCCCTTCCCAAAGCAACACATGAAGCTAACGCTTACTATGGTGTTAGTTTGTTCTATATCCTTCATATATAAGTGAACATCAAAATATTTCTTATTCCCCCTTTAATGTAAATAGCAGAATGCTATGTATAGTGTCTTTTTCTCAGCAGTTAAGCTGATAGATCTTTACATATCAGTATAAAAGCCATCTTAGTTATTTTTATAGCTACATAATATTTCAGTTTTCCTATGTACTGTAATTGAAGAAGTACCCTCTTTCTGGATATTCAGATCACTTCCAGTCTTTGTTATTATAAGCAGTACTGTAGTGGATAACTTTATATGTGTGTTATTTTATGTGTGGGAGGATATAGTTGTAAGATGAACTAATTCCTGGAGATGACATTATTGTATCTAAGAGAAAATGTATTTTTAATTCTGCGCATTACCGCAAAGTTGGCCTCTCTAGGGATTATGCCACTTTTTGCTCCTACCAGCAATATGGAAGAGTACCTGTTTTTTTCAGCGTCTCTAATAGAGCATATTAAAATTTGGATTTTTGCCAATCTAACAGTGAACAACTACTCAAGGCAGGTTTTTCTTATTTTTAAAATGAAAATTACAAAATATATAAAGCACACATGCTTTCAGGGTTCAGGTTGGTGAATTTTTATACATGTACATTACCTAAGAAACCAACACCCAGTGTGGGATACTGAACATTCAAAGCACCCTAGAAGGCTACCTCCTGCCCTATCATAGTGAGAGCTGACCTGTATTCTGTGTTTAAATTTTATGGTACCCTTCTGTTTGGTTCCTGTTGTTCAACACAGTGTGTCTGTAAGAATCATTCATGCTATGTATATAATAATTCTTTTTTATTGCTCAATAGTATTCTGCTGTGTGATAATACTACAATTGACTTATCCATTTTACTCTTGAACACTTGATCTTCCAGGCTAGGGACTATGAATAAGGATGCTATGAATATTCTTGTACAGCCTTTTGGTGAACATACATACATGCATACATTTTTTTCTTCTAGGTGCATAGTAGGATTTCTAGGTCATATGTTTAACATTGGCGGATACTATCCAGTTTTCCAAAGTAGCTATACCAAAGTAGCTTGGATTTGAGGCACAGGATTGACCACCCATTTTAGCATGATGCTGTGATCCTGGTAGGGCTGCATGTAGTAGCAGAAATGCAGCTGTGGCTCATCGCACTTGTTTACAAGTACTGAAGAAGCTTAGAACCTTGCAAAAGTAAGTCAAGGCAAAAATAATAAAAAATTGACTTGAGCTTGACCCCTGCTGCAATTCAAGGGCTTTCAGCTTTGCCATTTTCTGTATAATCCTAGGCACTTAGACTAGACAGTTCCTAAAATATTCTGTACTTGTCAGAATCTGTCTTTGTGTCCACAGACTGACTGTGTTGTACATCTTGATGGGCCTGGCCTTTGTGTATTTGCCTTGCATTCGGTAGGTCCTTCACATGTCTGTTAAATTCTGAGTGAATATTACATAATTCTCTTCAGTCTGTTCCTTCAGCTTACTAGCTGTTGATGATGGTTGTAGCATTTTGGATACTGCAGAGGAATGTAGTGAATAACCATTATCTCATGGAGCTCATAATTTTTTTCTTCTTTGGTTTTTATCTTTATTTTTTGTTAGTACATAACAGTCACACATATTGATCACATTCGTCATAGGGAATTTGTATTTGTACATGATATATCTTGATGCTTCTTTTTTCCCATTCCCCTCCCCCTCTTCAACTCCCCCATTTACAAAAGCTTTGTTTCCAATTTTTCCCTTCTTTCTCCTTTTTCCTTTTCCCTTCCTTTCCTTCCTCCTCCTTTCTCCCTTTTCACCTTCCTATTTGAACACAACTCATAATTTAATGGGAAAAGACTTATAAATCTGGAACACATTTTCTACTTTATGAATGAATGAATGAATACAAACGCAAGTGGTTGGTCAGCAAGACAGCATGTGGAGCTGTTAAGGGTTATTTAGGAAGATACTTCCAAAGTTGACAGTTATAGCAGAAGCTAAGACTTCTACAGAATAATGCCTTTGTCCTAGAAGTGACAGTGGTTGAGTATCTACCAAGTGCTGGCACCGTTCTGAGCATTTTGCAAGTATTTTCTCGTTTAGTTATCACGAAAGTAGAAAGCAGAAGAGAATTGGCTCCATTTCCCAGATGGCAAACTGGAGAATTAAAGAGGGAGAGGCCTGGATTCAATCTAACGTCTGCTGAGTTTGAGGGTTTTTACTTTTCCCTCATTGTGCTATTCCTTGCACTGATCAGGCTGGATATTTAGCTTATCAGTCAACATCAATTGAGCTTTTAGGTTGCATGTGACTTTGAAGACAGGAAGTATCCAAGCAAAGCCAGCATAGTCCTTGTCTGGAGGGGCAGAGGCCAGACCGTTGTGTATCCTCAGAGCATAGCACTTGAGAAACCATCCAAGTGTAACATTGGGCAGTTTTGACAGTGGCCAAGCAGTCAGGCCAGTGAACCTTCTCTGTCCTAATGCAGTCTGGGCAGCACCATCCTATCTCCTTGTGAATACCTAGATTCATAGCATTGACCCCCAGCACCCACAGTCCTCTCTGCCACCCACCCAGTGACTGGTGTTCCTGCTGCCTCTTGTCTCTGTGGAATCCCCTGTTCTCTCAGGTGCACCTACAGCCCATAAATGCAGAGCAGCTGTGAACATTCATTCACAAGTGCTCTCTCTCAGCAGGGCTTCAGCAGCACTCCACTTGGCCATTCATGAGTCTGTACATACCATGTAGTAGAAAGAGAACCAGGCCTAGAGACCTGGGTACTAGACAAGCTGTTGTCACATTGGGCAAGTGACTTTCCTTTTTCTGGTCCACCTTCTTTTAATAGATAAAACAAGAGAGTTAATGTGATGCTCCAGATCTCTTTCAGCTCTCACACTTTCTGAGACTGTTTTGTTCATCCATAAATTTCACACCTTTACCCCAACATAGGGCTAGGGAATGCAACTCAGAGGGGATGATATGTGAGGTGAATCTTACAGAATGAGTAGGAGGAAAACAAAGGCCTTCCAGTGGGTGGGACCAGCATGGACAAAGGCTAGCAGAAGGCATAGCAAACTGAGGAGGAACAGAAGTAGCTGAGGGGGAGCAGTGCTTTGAGAGACAAGACTGTGGGTCCTGAGGGCCTTGAATGTTAGACTGAGAAGCTAGGACTTTGTCCTGTGGGATAGTGGTGCAGGAAAGATTTAAAGCAGAGGAATGCCTTAATCTGATCTATTTTCAGAAATTGGATTTGGTCTTGTGGCTTTGTAAAATATATTTGTGAGTTTGTTCTGTGCAGCTGTTACAAAAGGGATGTTGCTGAGTTTTTGGTCTTCAGCACACTGGATTTCAAAGTCAGATTGTAAAAGGAAAGAAAGCAAAGCTAAGGGAGTGGAGTTGGGGGAGGGAGAGAGAGAGAATGTGGAACTCATAATTTAAGGTAAAAGACTTATGAAATAAACCTGGAACATATTTTCTACTTAATGAATGAATGAATACAAGAGAGAAAAGAAATTACAAAGTGGGATGCTAGTTCTGAAATCCCTATGAGGCCCACCCAGATTCTGCCCCACTGTAGTTGCAGTTCCAAGCCCAGCGCAAGACCCAGCTCCTCCCTCCTCTCATGGCAGCCAAGCCAAGCACCTGACTTGGTCAGAAAATCCCACAGGGTAGCCCCTGTGTGGCGCGTACGCATACCTTGGTAACCCTTTATGTATGCTGTTGACTTCATAGCCTAGGCTGCTTTGCCTAATCACCTGTCATTCTTACAGTGACTCTAAAGTTCTCAGCAAAAGTACAATCCCTGCTGAACAGTGAGTTGACAGAATCTCAGAAGGGATG
This sequence comes from Fukomys damarensis, assembly GCF_012274545.1. Classification (NCBI taxonomy): domain Eukaryota; kingdom Metazoa; phylum Chordata; class Mammalia; order Rodentia; family Bathyergidae; genus Fukomys; species Fukomys damarensis. The sequence goes on from NW_022900928.1 coordinate 12,365,106, forward strand.
CATGTTTTGCCTCAAGTGGCATCATACAGGAGCATGAGGACGTGGAGTTAGGAAGTTGTTGGTTCTGTTTCTAGCTCTGCTACTTAATATCTGTGTGAACAAGGGCCAAGTTACTGCCTTCCCTGAACTGTGGGCTTCTCATCTCTGTTCTGTAAGTGTTTGTCATGGGCACAAACTATGTGGTTATGCAGAAGCTCTTGACACAGAGTAGGTGCTCGGTATGTCTATTTCTGTTTCTTCTGACTTGTTTTAATACTTTTTCTTGTATTTCACCATATGGCCTTCTTTGTCATCTCTTTTGCCTCTATACTCTTAAGTCAGTGTCACATACATGTATTAATGGAAACATCCTTCCAGAGATCCTGACTGGTAACAGGTTTTCCTCTCTCAAAATCCAATGTCTTTGTACATACTGAAGCACAAAATGTATAATTGATATTTTGTAAGAGGAAGAAAAGGTCTAAAGGTATTGGGCAAATGGGAAGGGTAGGGGAAAAGTAAAAAGGAAAGAGAAAAAATAAGAGAAAAGGAAAAAAATGGAAACAAAGTTTTGGTAAATAGGGAAGGGTGGAGGAGGGAAGGGACGCTAGGGGAATGGGGAAAAAATAAGAACCAAGATATGTTATGTGAAGGTACAAGATCCCAATGATGAGTGTACTATATTGTATATCTAAAATGTACCAACAAAAAATATTTAAAAAAAAACACCCAAGAAAGTGAGACTGTTCATGAAGAGTGCTCATTGGCTGCTGGAGTTCAGTGTAAAGTGATTGGAGAATGGGAGGTTTTTCATTGGTAGACCCCAGATGTCAATGTTTATGCCCCCTCACCTTCTCTTGGCGTGGAGTATATATTCCTAGATATTAACTTCCTGGAGCAGTATGGAGGGAGAAAACTGGAGAGTCCCATCATCTACTATGTAGACTGTCGGTCCATTGGTTTTATCCTTATATTCACTCGCACCCTCTCTGGAATCTGCTTTTTCTGAGTCTAGGGCCTCCCTACATGAGTTTCTCCAGAGAAAATATGTCCAGTGTTCCTTTAGGGACAGCAAGAAGTAGGTTGCCTGGTGTGTACATGGAGGACAATGTAGGCATCTGACTGTCCTATAAATATGCATTCAGTCTACCCCTCTGTTTCAGCCTTCTCCTTGCCCTATAACCAAAGGTAATTCTCAGTCCTGAGGCTTTAAGTGTTCTGCAGGAAAAATGGGTTCCTTTTTTTACCTCTCCCTCCGTAAGCACTGGGCCACAGCCTTCTCCTTTTTGCAAAGTAACTTATGTCCTCCATCTGTTACTCATCTGAAATGTGTTGAGCTGTCTTGTCTGCTGTTGCCTCTTTTTCCATTCCCCTGTTCTTGGTGGAATCATGCTTTCTTTATTCCTTTCCAGTTGGCTTAACAGGGTTTTGGAAGGGATTAGAGATAAAGGCAAGGGATCAATGCCCTGATTGATGCGAGGTTCATAGCAGCTCATTGTAGCCCACAGCTAAGATGGATAAAGGAAGTGGTTTCACTATGCCCAGAGACTGCTAGGCAGGCTGGAAGTTGAATTACTGTGAAGTATGACAGGAGCGAAAACACTCAGAGGTGAAATATTAGCACTGTGACCTTTGTATTGGTGGAGCTTGTGAATTGAGTCTCTTCATTTATTCAGGTAGCACCCCCAAGATAAATTCTGCAGATGAAGGAGTTGACTGTGATCAGTTGGACACTGCCTTGCAGAATTTTTTTACCAAATGGCATTAAATAGGAAGATGGCAAAAAGGTGGGGATACGTGGACAGATGCTTTTTAAAATTTTAATTTTGCCAAATGAAGAGAATGGCCAAAGAAGGTTTATTGGAATCTACTGTAGGAGAAGATGCCTTTGCTTTCCAAGGGAGAAGAGTGGAATTTTAGCTGAGCTAACAGAAGAAGCCCGGGGCCATAGAACCACAGGCTTTAAATGGCAAGGAGACTTCAGGAAGAGCTTCGTTTCCACAGAAGAGGAAATTAAGGGTGAAGTGAAGACGTGTTTGGACCAAAATTATACAGCAAGTTAGAGATGAAGCCCGGGAATATAGCTTCCCCTGCCCATCCTTGTCACTGTGACGCCACAGCTCATGATGTCAGGAGCTTTTTCCTTGACTTGTTTCTGCTTACCGACACTAGAGGTGTCATATTCTTCATGTCCCTCTGCTGCTGCAGCTCATTGGTTTGGTGCATACAGCTCAGTACTTTACAGAAATTTATCAGTTTGCTTTTTATTTTCTAATTTTTTGGGTCTTCCTCAGGGGTTGCTATATGAACTCAATTGCAATTTTGTTTAAGTTAATGACTTCAGTGCCTTGGCTTTTAGGGGGAGTTTAGGAGAAAGAAGGGCTCAGAAGCCACCGAACCATTGTCCTGTGTACTGTACAGTATAAGGGGTTTGGCATACACAGAGATGGATCTATAATCAGTGATTGTACTACCTCAAATTAGTCAGTAATTGATTGGTAAAAATTGCAAAGAGGTCTCCTGTGGCTGCCATTTAAAAGCTCCAGTCTCAACCTGTCTGCATATAGGCACAGAAAGAGAACATTTTACTTCTGATAGGAGAAAATGGGGAAAGTGTATATACTAAAATCAAGACAAAAATCAAAATTTAAACAAGGATGGAAATATGATCTGAGGCCGACGAAGTGACATTGACTGTGGCTAAACATATGAGAAGGCCTAGTGTTAGGAATGACAGGGTGACTCCCTGTCAGCTTTCATCAGGGAGCCAGAGCACACAGTAACAGTTGTGCTGGCAGAGGGAGCAGATGAGCTTCTTGGTTATGATGCCCTTAAACTGCCAGCAGGACAGGTAATGGCGTGGTCTGCAGTCAGTAAAAGGGGCCTAGAGAAGACGTTTGTGGGTAGAGGTGGGGATGTGGTTTCAAGTGTCTTGCATTACAGCACCACATTCATGTGCCCACATTGCGAAATCACTTTTGTCCATTTGAGAGCAAGCCTGCAAAGCATGGGTGGCCATTGTGCACTTGGTTCGAGGGGATTAAAGTGGGTTGGAGCTGGAAAGGACTTCAGAAGCCATTTATTGCCACTCTTCATCTATAAATGAAATGTCCAGTTCTTGTGAGAAAGCAGATTTCCTACCACTGAGCCCAGAATCCTTTGCTCCAAATCCTTCCAAATCCATGCTCTCTGTCCCCTAGGGACGATGTCTTTTTTGGCATTCATCATCTAAGAGCTTTTGACCATTCAGATACTTTCATTAATTTTCATTTTTTTGTGTGATTTTAAGTAATTGCTCTCCACGTGCTTTAATTGCACATCTGTAAAAAATAGAGGCAATGTCTCCCACCTCTGCCTTGCCTTATACAGACTTTATGATGCTATAAAAGTATATGTAGAGTTAGAAATGAAGGATAATAGTTGTCATTAAAAAGTAAGAACATTGTAGTTTTGATAAATATTACTTTAACTCTTAAATGAATTTTATGTGATTTTTTAAGGAAATACATAAGTCCATTAAAAAAACTCAGCTCTGTCCCTTTCTACCCATGTTACATTGAATGAATTACAACCCTCCCTGAGCCCCAGTTCTCCTGGGTAGATGAAGAGAATGAGAATACTCAAAATTACTCTGACAGTTAAATGAGCTAATGTATATAAGGACCGAGCTTTCATAATGTATATAAGGACCTACACATAACATCAGCAGTGAATGAAGATTTTTGTAGCTCCACATCCTTGTCAAAACTTGGATGATCTAGCCAAATCTCACAAGTTCTGTCAAGAATTTTGTTTCAAAGACAGAGTGTGTCTTCCCAGGTTCAACCAGAGAAACAGAACTAGTAGGATACAGAAATTGAGATACCTGATCTTCAGAATTGTATTAGGCAGCTACAGAGGCTGGTTATGCAGGTCTGAAATCTATAGGGGAAACTGTTGGGAAGGGGGCATGCTGGAAATGGTGGCAGGAGCTGTCACTGGTCAAATAGCAGGGATCCATTAAGGGATCCCACTTCTTAAGGCCTTCCAGCTGACTGGATCAGGCTCACTGGGTTGTACCAGATAATTTCCTTTACATAGTCAGCTAATTGTAGGTATTCATCACATCTACAGAAATAATTCTGAGGACAGGATAAAGGCTGAGGTAAGGGAAGAGAGTCCAGAAGCAGAGGAGTGAGTAGGATTACCTCAAGGGAGAGGCGATGAGGAACTGAATTTGGGCAGTGGCAGCAGAAATAGAAAATGGAGATGAGATTTGAAAGGCAGAGCTCATCATGTTGGGATTAAGTGGCTTGAGGATTGAAAAGAGGTGAGGAAGAATGATTGGGATCAAGGCTGTGGGTTGATGTGTCATCATTGACAGGGAAGGGAAATATATCAACAGAGGAAAAGAGTAGGTTTGGGGTAAGGTGATAAATGTATCTTTTGTGTGTAACTGAGTATGACATGCCTGTGGAACATCCAAATAGAAGTTCCTGGCAGGAGGTTGGAATGGAGTGATGTAGAAAGGTCCGGGAATTATTTTTGTAGAGAAAGGTTAGTGAAGCAGATCTACTCAGTTACTGTTTTTTTCTTCATGAATATATGGATGGCATTTCTGCTAAGTAGCCCTGCTCGAGGATGTTTTTGCAATGCCTTTGACGATGTGACAGTAATGTGCCTGTTTTGTGATTATTCCTGCTGCTGCTGGGATTTAGCCCAGGGCAAAGACTGCTTTCTGGGCTACCTTTTGCAGGTTGGTCGATGTTCTCCATAGATGCCAAGAAGCTATTGCAAGGGGCAGGTCCTCAGGAAGAGCCCATACATATGAAGAAGCTACTTTCTTGAGGGAAAATCTCAGATGAAGTTGCTAATTTACTGGGAGTGACCTGAATCTACATATCACAGTATGATTAATGACTGTATAAAAGCTCACTGGCCCCATTAACAAGGCCAGCCCACTCCAGCTGCCTGGGCAGAATCCAGCCCTAGACCTCCTCTTAGCAGGTCTGCAGATAATGGCAGAGGGCTTGCTGCTTGGATGGTGGGGGAACTAGGTGGGGGGAGAAGGAATGAACACTCCCAGAACACTTCCTGTGTGTGCCAACCAGTGTGCCAGCACCTTCACCATGACAATGCTGAACACAGGGACAGCCAACACTCACTGAGTGCTTGCCTTGGTGCCAGGTACTGTGTACATGCAGTGGGGCTTCCCCCTACTTAATCATTACAAAGCCGTACATTGTAGCCACTGTTACCTGCATTTAACAAGTGAGGAGATTGAGGCAGAGAGGTGAAGTGACTTGCCCAGCATCACAGAGTTAGTAGATGGCTAAGGATTTGGAAAGTGCTCTGATTTTCAAGCCCACAGACCCAGACCCTGTACTGCCTTTCTCTGATACTTTCACAGCCACTTTCCCCTTCATGGTCTTGTCATGTAGAGAACAAGACTACAAGAGTTCTTACTGTGACAGTGCTGACAGATTTGGGTCCTCACGTTATTAGCTGGAGTGGGTTGGGGGAAATGCTGGGTGTTAATTAGGAGACTTGGGTTCTTATTCCAGCTAGTGTCTGACCTTGGACCTCAGACCTTAACCTTTCTGACCAGACATGGTGGTGCACACCTGTAATCCCAGCACTCTGAGAGGCTGAGGCAGGAAGACTGCAAGTGTGAGCCCAGTTGAGACAACTTAGTTCAATCTCCAGTAGAGTGGGTTGGGGGAAATGCTGGGTGTTAATTAGGAGACTTGGGTTCTTATTCCAGCTAGTGTCTGACCTTGGACCTCAGACCTTAACCTTTCTGACCAGACATGGTGGTGCACACCTGTAATCCCAGCACTCTGAGAGGCTGAGGCAGGAAGACTGCAAGTGTGAGCCCAGTTGAGACAACTTAGTTCAATCTCCAGTATCCAGATAGGAGTTATGCTATTCACTAGGAGTTATGCTATTATGTCTGGACCCATGTCTGTGCTTCTCAGGATATCCTCTCTCCTGTCATATCCCCTCACCTGACTCTTTTTGGCCTTTATTATGATTTATGACACTTGTCACTTAAAAGTCTATGATGATCATGGTCTTGAGGCAGGAGGCCATTGAAATTCTTGCATAAATAATTTCACCTCCTTGAGCCAACTAGAGGGAGGGAGGGAGTAGCAGATTTAGCAGCTGCTGAAACTATAACCAAGAGCAGTCTTGTCAATCACAGGAATGAGTCACGCAAATGGCTGCTTTGCTGGGTCCTCCAAAGCCATAAGGTCAATTGGATAGCATTGTTGCTTTCGTCACTCACTAAGCTGAAAATGAAGTTCATATATATTTGCCAGGACCTGGGCTCTGGGGTCAGGACTCACTGGAGTGTTTACTTCTCAGCATTGCCACTTAATAGCTGAGTGACCTTGAGCATGTCCTCTTATGTAACTAGGTCTCAGTTTCCTCCGGTGTAAAAATCCATGTGCCCACATTGTTGTTGTGCAGCAACAAGCGAAGAGATCATGGGTGTAAAGAACCCAGCGTGGTGCCCGGCCCTCATTAGACTCTCAGTAGTCCTTACCTCCTGGCTGGGTGGTGGGGATGAGCACCTTGGGGAGGTAGATTTGATGAGGGGTGAAACAGCCTTGTTTCCACAGTGCAAAGGCAGAGATCTCGGCAATAGATATTTGAATCACAGCTCTATTTTTAGTAGAATCCAGCCTGAGGTTTAAAACTGTGGCTTCTTCCTGGTCCCTTCGTGCTTTTCTGTAAGCAGCAGGGACTGGGGAGGTGGGGGAGTGGCCACCTTCCTTCCTGGCCTTGCCTTCACAGTCACATCTTTCTCATTAGCAGCAAGCAGACATCTTGGAGACCTGGAGCTTCAAGGAAACCTATGCTAATGTGTGAAGGTGAGTGTATCGCTCTAGTCTTCAGCAGGGTTCTCACTGTCAAACTGCCTTCAACTCTGCAACTTTTAAAACTTGAGAAGAATTTCATTCATAAACCCCGCCCATGTTCACATCATGGCTGTCTTCACCAATCTTTGGAGCACAGTAGCAAATATTGTTCTCCCAGATCTAGTCTCCCCCAACTTTTTCAAGATGCTCAACATCCACACAGGGCCCATAGCCATGTAATGACCCTGGATACATGGGCTCTGCCCGCCTCCTTGCAACCTTGTGTCTTAGAGAAGAAGGATGTAGACCACTGGGCACCTGGGATATGCATAGTAACAAATGCTATTTCCTTTCTTTTCGCAGCAGCTCTCTGGAATGTGATTTAATAGTTAAGGGCATAAAGTTTCAAATCAGCGCGACCAGGGTTTGAATCTTAGCTGTGTAACACAGCAGCAGTGTGGCCTGGGGCTCTGCTGAATGCAGGTGTCCTTTTCTATGAACTAGAGCTAATAGTGCCTCTCCCCAAGGACTATGAGGCTGAGTGAAAGAGTGTATACAAGGCCCTCGGCACAGTGCTGTAGGTGGTAAGGGCATACACACAGAGGAAGCGCTGGGCCAGGGGGGTTAGCTAATTTGTCTAAGGCAGGTATTATCTCTGTTTTATGTAAAAGGAAACAGGCAGAGAGAAGCACCTTTCTTAGTGCCCTAAAACTAGAGAACTACAGCCTAGTCTCCTGATGTTTCACCAGAAACCTCTAGAAAACTGGGATAAATGCTCTGGTTGCATTTGTGACTGGTCTCTTATTGATGGAATCCAAGCCCAGTGTCCCTTCTACTGCACCCTGCTTTTCTAGAAACAGGCTGCAAATGGAAGATATGTGAGCATGTGTACACAAATGCATGCATGAGTGACAGAGTAGGGAAACCTACTGGGGAACCACAATTCCCCAGGATGCCTCAAGAATGCAGTATTTTGGTTAATGGGGTTTCTCAGAGTATTAACACATTCATCATGGGGCCATAATTTGTGTCTAAATGCCCAGTGGCTCTGATTTAATAAAATAAACTTCTTCCTTATTTTAATAATTTTAATTGGTATCAGTAGTATTGATGTTTATATTTGGCAGTAATTATTCAGATTCAAGCTGCTAACTAGATTCAGTCCATTTACAGACTTTTTTATTAATTTTATTAGTAAAAAGACCGATAAAAGTGATTAGATCCATTTGTACCACCAGTAGCTCAAGGTACCTGATGGGACAGTCATACATGTACCGCCCATGGTTCAAGCCAGTGGGAATAACCTCTTCAAGTCTTATTGAAAGTCTTAGGAAATGCTTTATAGCCATTCACTTGATGATACTGGAAGGGGCTGTGTAGTGACTGTAATTAAATTCTCCTTAAGTGACAGAGCATCTTGGCAGGATGTCTAGTCATCATCAGATTGATCAGATGTGATGTGCAGGCCTCTCATAACAACCTGTAAGTCTCTCTGGGTCTTTTACACCCATTATGTCACTTAATCATGGCAACAGTGCTTTGTGTATGTGTGTGACAAGTGTGAGGGGCAGACAGGAAGATAATTATTGCCATCTCTCCTGTGAGCAAGCTAGAATCAAAGAGCAGGAACATCCTGTTGGAGTTGCATAACTTGATGATATGAGGGCTAGTACGGAAATGATATTTGGTGCAGTACAGTAAAGCATAAAAAACAAATTTTTGAGTCAGCTTACCTGGGTTCCAATCCTGGCTTTGCCACTTACTAATAGTGTTGACCTTGAGCAAATTAATGTCTCAGGTTGCAAGATTTCTCATCTGTAAAATGATGATTGCTTAAGAGCAGGAGGTGTAGCTCAGTGGTACAGCATGTGCTTAACATGCACAAAGCTCGAGGTTCAGTTGCTAGCATCACCAAAGGAAAAGGGGTGCAGTGGAGGGATACCTTAAGTAGAGGGTAGTTTAAGGATTCTAATGTTAAGCAACTAGTAGCATTGTGCCTACTCTGAGGTCTTCAGTGCATGGAAATATTCTTATTATCTCCTAGTACAGCACTCTTTCCAGTCTACCAGCATTTGCTGATATTGTGAATGTAGGAAGCACAAGAGATTAGACTGACCTGGCCTGAACTCATCAAACTCTAGAAATGTCTTTTTGAAGTAAATCTATCCTCATTATCTTTGGGAAATGGGGAAGTTAGTATATCCCTTTCTAATTACAGAAGCCTGAATCAGCTTTTATTCTGGAGGTAATTCTTAATTTTTCATCAATACAAGAGGTGCTACAAAGCAATAAAATAAATATCATATATGGATTTGTTAATAAATGCCCACAGCCTGGAGATGCTTTTGGGATCTTGTAGATCAGTTTTAAAAAATATACATAGGGCCGGGGATTTAGCTCAGCGGTTCAGTGGCCTGCCTTGCAAGCGCAAGGACCCGAGTTCAATCCCCGGTACAAAAAAAAAAAAAAAAAAAAAAAAAAAAAAAAAAAAAAAAAAAAAAAAAAAAAAAAAAAAAAAAAAAAAAAAAAAAAAAAAAAAAAAAAAAAAAAGTGTGGAGGCAAAATAATAAGAAAGCTCAGGAAGGAATTTGTTGCTGTGTGGGAGAACACATGATAAGGGTGTAAAAAGTGACATAAAGCTGATAAAGTGGCTTATAAATAAAAGTGACAAATATTATTCTCATCTACTTAAGTCCATTCTAACTTACAATAGTTAGAGGTAGAATTGATCATAGTCGTTGAAATAGAGCTTTTTCCAGAAGAAAGAGCCTGGCTTGGGAGACAGTGGACAGAGATGTTGCTCCTGGTTCCACCCATATTCTGCAGTATGATTTGGATACGTCTCATCGCCACTTTGGGTCTGTCTTCTTCATTTATATAAACAATTGTGCTGTTTTTAGAAAAGCTTTTAGAACTGTTACCAACACCCCTGAAGATGTTCCTTCATTTTCATTTATTAATTCATACCCTGGAATTCTCTTCTAAGGAAGGATTATAAATGTGGTAGAAGTTGGGCTGGAAGTGTGGCTCAGTGGTGAAGCACTTGCCTGGTGCACAAGGCCCTAGATTCTCCAACACTGGAGTGGGAAACAGGGAGACACGGAGGGAAGGAGGAAGGAGAAGAATGTAGAAAAAGCTTTATGGTTAAAGATGTTCATCATAATGTTTTTATACCTTGTTAAAATTAGGAGTTGCCTAAATGTACAAAATTTGAGGCTGGATAAATTATGGCCCATCTGCTTGACTAATTTGCGGTGTTTATTAAGTAACATTGCATTATTGAGTAATAGCATTGATCATGTGAAAATGAAGACAGAAAGCCACATTTGGAAAAGTATTGGGAAGGATCATGCTCCCCAGTGCATTCAGTGTTTTGATATTTTCTGGGCCCCTGTGATCTGGCTTCATTCCTTTGCACTAGCTGTCTTTGTGCCACTATTTACTGTGTATGATGGTGACTTTAAGAACATTTTCCTAATATCTTTCACCTCTGTATGCTTTTGTGTGTCCTGTTCATTCTTCCTGAAATGCCTTCCCTCCGTACTCCTCTGGTTTATCTCTATAGATTTTCCTGCCTTCTTAGATGAATCATTTGCTCTTTTATCCCTGTTCTTGTGTTTGTGTTACCTGGCTCTTAGCACACAATATATTGTATTATGGTCTTGTCTCTACACACAGACTGGGCACTCCTTGAGGGTTGAAAGTGTGTGGTGATGAGATTACCAGCACTTAGCAAAAGTCCTGACATATAACAGCCACTCAGTACATGTTGATTGAATTTTCATTTTTTTACTTTTCCATATTTTCTGCATATTTTAAAAGAGCCATGTGTTATATTTACATTGGAAGATAAATAATTCGTTCCTGCATTTATTTTAATGAGGTGACCATCATGCCTAAAATCTGAGAATGCATCAGAACTATCCAGAGAGCTTATTAAATGCACATTTCCTGGTGTCATGAAGACTTCTTAAATCCAAATCCCCAGAGTAAGGACCTGGACTTACTGTTGCTACAAGTCACCATGGATTTTGGAATATTCAGCCACATCTGAGAGCCTTTGGTCTAACTACCTCTGAGGGCCCTTCAGTTTATAATCTTTATAGGTTTTTGTTTTGTTTCATTTGCGGTGCAGGGCCTCATGCATGCTAGGCAAGCACTCTACCACTGAGCTCCATCCCAGCCTTTTGTATGGCTCTCCTGACCCTTGCTACCCTTCAGGGAGCAGCAGGTCAGACAGTGGAGAATAACCATACCAGTTTCATCATTGAGCACCTCTTCTTTGCCAGGGACTGCTTTTATGCAGCATTTTATATCTGTACAATCACACTGTAAGGTCAGTTTTATTATCTCCATTTTATAGAAGAGAAAACTGAGGCAAACAAAAGTCATAGCTTTCCCAAGGTCAAACAGCAAGAATACAGGGGCACCTCTATTTCCATTCAGTTCTGTCAGACTTCAGAGCTGGAACTGGAATCTCCCTGGCGGCCCACTCTATCCCCTCAAACAAAGGCACCTGCAGGGCCAGGCTTTGCCACGTGCAAACACCCCCTGCCCTCTGTTCGGGCATGAGGGATTGGCTTCCTCGGTGGGCAGCAGTGCACCAAATGTGCCCTGGCACCCACCCATCTGCGTAGAGGCGCAGTGAAGCAGTGGAATTCAATTTGCGGCAGTGACCTAAGAAGGGCTATTTTTAGTAAGAAAGTAGGTCAGGGGCTGCAGTGGTGCTGCCTGAGAAAGGAACAGCCTCTCCTCTCACCAGGATGCTTCCTCACTTCTCACACAGCCGGCGTGGCTCTCACATCTTCACGTGACTGCAGTGGTAATCAGGACTGTGGAACTCCCGGGGCAGATGGAACACGCACATCCAAGGCAGAAAGGGCCTTTTCTGGTTTTGTCTTTGTGGGTCATGGCCCCAGTCTTCCTCAAGAGCTTTGACTTCATTCAGAAAACATCTCTAACGTGGTGAAGGCTCGTGTGTACCACCTGCTGCAGGCCAGCAGTATTCTGGGTTTGAGCCTCATTATCTCACTTAATCTTTGTAATATCTCTGCCTGATGGGTACTACTCTCCTGTTTTTGCCATTGTGGGAAAGGAGTTGCAGAAAAATTAAGAGATTACTCAGGATCATACAGTTCTTATACAGTAGAACCAGATTTTGAATCCTGTGTGAGATTCTATTGCCAGTGACCACATGGCCAGTCCATCGAACTGTGCTGAAGGTGACTAGAATCACCACTCTGCCTCTGTCCCATTTTGTTCAGTACTTCAGAGAAAGGAATACAAAGATGGCCTTTTCTTTGTGGATGTATCTGAGTCAGTTTATGAAAGGGTACCCAAGATACAGACCCTTTCCCCATAGAGGAACCAGCACATCCCTACACCCTGCTGCCTGACCATTGAGGCCAGAACTGGTAGCTGCCAAAGTCAAACCCACCACCTGATAACCCCGGGCCTGGAGTGTTTCAGATTCCTCTAGCCCGCTTGCTCTGCCACACACTAACTGTAGATCTGTGACGAATTGCAGGGCACTCATTGGCAATGCACATGCAGATAGAACTTGTTAACAGAACACAGAAATTGACATATTGTGATTCATTATGCACAGCATGGAGTACTCTAGGAGAAACCCACTTTGTGGCCAAGCGCCACTGGCACCACCAGCCTTGAGAATTTGTTCCTGGCTCTGTTTTGGCTCTCCAGCTGGAACACACCGTCCCTTTAGGGGCCAGAAGCAGCCTTATACTTTTGTCTCATGTGCTTTCTCCCTCTAGGCAAGGAGTGATGGTATTTTCCCTGCCCCCAAGCTGGACAACCTTGGAGGAAAAATATTTGTTCAGTCAGTCAAACATTTTTGACAGTGTGCCAGACAGGCAGTTAGCAAGAGGCTTCCTGCCCTCACAGAACTTACAGTCTCTCTCTGGGCCTGAGTTTACTTCTTATCAGCTGAGTAGAAAAGAGAATGGGATTGGCCAGTTTCTTCTACCATAGCTTTACAGTTCTGGGTCATAAACATTTGAGTCATAGTGTCTGTCTTAGTCATTTGTATACAAGCCTAAAGAGAAAAAAAAATTCAGAATCTGGATGGGAATCATGGACTCAAGCTAATCTAATTTCTTCATTTACACATAGGGAAAATGAGACTAAAAGAAAGATGTGCTTTGCCTGATCTATCAGGGCCAAGACCAGAATGGGGAGATCAATCACCTGCACCCAAATCTCACTGCATTCCTGCCAAGGCTCCTTTCAACCCAGCACAGCTTCTTGGAAGGGGCTTTTCTTAATAGTGAGCTCTCCAGAGTTGCCCCCACTGGCCTCTCTAACCATGCTTTTGGGTTCCTGTACAGCTTGAAAAAAAGACGAGAGTAGGCTCTGACAGTGAAGCCTTAGAAAGCCAGATCAAGATTCATTATGCCAGCTATATCTGTATGTCCCCCCAAAGCTGCATATGCTCAGGGATAGGGCCTTTGGGAGTGACTGGACCATGAGTGTGTGAGACTGGATCATGGGTGTGGGTTCGGCCACTGGGAGGTTTATAGATGTGTGTGATGTTGGAAGGAGAAGCCTGATGAAGTGGATTGCTGGGTGTGGGCTGGTATAGTATATATCCCTCCTCCTGCCCTGCTTCCTGACCACCTTGCCATGAGCTCTTTCTCCTCTGCCATGCCATCCTGTCTTGTTTCCAGCCAACCATGGGCTGAAACCACTACAAACTGTGAGCCAAAGTAAACCATTCCTTCTTTAAGTTGTAGGTGTCAGATTTCTTCCCAGCAACAAGAAAGTACTTAAGATAATCACCAAAAAGAGCATGGTATCAAAGCAGAGCATGTAGGGTTTGCTGATAAAGTTCCCAAACAAACAGATACAGAGGCAAACCACAGTGAAACTGCAAAATAGGGAGACTCAGTGGACGTGGTGGCTGTGGAGGAGCATTGTGCTGAGCTCATGGAGGACCTGCAGAAGTGCCTGCCTTCCCCTGTGCCCTCAGAAGCTCCTTACCCCTGGTCCTTGCCTGTCTCTTATCCAGGCAATGCAAAGAACATAAAGCTGGAAGGACAGAAGATTCTCTGATGTTCTTAGCAGACAAGGGGATTGAGGAGAGGACTTGGAAGCACAAGGCCCATCACTTTTTCAGTTACCAGGACACCTGCACTCTGGGTAGAGGAAAATGTAGTGGGCATAACAAAGCTTTAGCAAATACTAAAGTGCTTATTTGTTTCCTTCTTCCAATCATAATCTGGGAACCACCACCTTGAAACACAGCCCTTAATAAATAAAGTCTTCTGCCTTATAGTGAACACCTGGGAAGGATGGTGAGAATACTGTTCTTGATTATGACAACCTGCATCCATTCTGTGTATCCAAGAATAGTTTTAGTCTCCTACATTGACTTATTTTACTTTTGTAAAACATTTTTACTAGATATAAAACATCATCTTTAAAGAACAACCTAATCCTAGCCCCGCCCTCCCCTGCTGGCTGCTGCCACCGCTCCAGTGCCAGGAGGGCCTGCTTGGGTCCAGACCTTGGGCCGGCTAGCCCTGCCCTCCCCTGCTGGGCCACTGCCATCGCTCCAGTGCTAGGAAGGTAGCCGCACAGGCACCCCTGAACTCCCACAACTCCCCCAAGGACCCCCCCATGCACTCTCAGACCTCCTGATTGTGCCAGTCTTTGGACCCACTCTGCAGAGGCAGAGGTGGTCATAAAGGGTATTTTTCTGAGTTCCCAACTTTGAACATCTTTAAAGAAAGGGCAGGGGAAACCTGTGGTAGAACTGTGTGGAGTTCAACCGTTCAGGAGGTCAGGGAACTCAGTCTGTCCCTTGCAGCCCAAGGTGTCGTGGGGTTTTGTCATCAGCTAGCTCAGATCAGGGGTCTTGCGTCCAGCTCTGTCTGTGCCCCCATCCTAAATGGTAAATATACTATATTGAAAAGTTCGTTCACTGCAGGCATGTTTTGGACTGCTTCTTGATTTCAATTTAATTCACGTGGTTTAAGGTTAATAGACTAGTGACTACCACAGGTGGTCAGTTTCCAAGTTGTACTTGATCATATTGTGTTGCTGATTGTATCAGTTGGTATAAAGGATTGTGGTTGATTTGATGAGCTGTTTTCTCGATGTTATGAAGATGAGAATGTCTGTGGGTTGTTAGAGACCCAGAAGCTAGGGAGCAACTATATTAGGAAGATTTGGATGATAACCCAGAGATTATACCAAGGACAGCCCAACAACAAAAATAAAAATGAGAAAGCACTTAAGCAAGACACAAAGACAGACTTCCAATTCACCAATGGCAAACAGTAGGGCAAAGGAGGATGAAAAGTCTGATAGTGAACCGGTACACCCTGAACTCAAAGCACAAGAAGTAACAAAACAGATCAGTCAGCCTCTAGAAAAATTCAAAACAGAAATAATTTCCCAGAGAACCATATAGATGGTGAGCAAAATGAAAGTCATGATTCGAGACTCTAGAACAGAAACTGACCCCCCCCAAAAAAAACGATGAGCTGAGGACCATGATAGAAGCCATGAAGGCCCAGAATAAGAAAGAAATGGAAACAATAAATGCCCAACATAGGAAAGAAATGGAATCCATAAAACAGATTCAAACATATCCAGGAGATTAAAACTCCATTGAAAGTGTTTGCCACGGAATAGAAGAATGTGAAGATAGAATCTCAGATATAGAAGATAAGATTGCAGTCAGTGACCATGAAAGAGAGGTCTCTTAAAAACAGTAGGGGATCATGAGAAATCAATCCAAAAACTCCTAGATGATGCAAAGAAGAATAACATAAGACTGATAGGAATCCATGAAGTAGCAGGAGAAAATACAAATGACTTAAAAAAGCTGTTTTCAGAATTAATGACAGAAAACTTCCAAAACAGGGGAAGAATTTGACATTCAGATAAGTCAGGCATATAGGACCCCAACTAGCCACAATCAAAAAAAATTTATACCTAGACATATAATAAACAAGATCCCAGAAACGCAACAGAAGAACAAAATACTACAAGCAGTAAGAGAAAAGAAACAAATCACATGCCAAGGAAAGCCCATCAGAATCACAGCAGACTTTTCAACACAAACCCTCAGGTCAAACAGAGCCTGGAGTGAGGTATTTCAAGTCCGAAAAGAAAACAACCTCCTGATGTATCCTGCAAAACTCTCTTTCAAAATGGATGGGGAAATAAGATACTTCACAACAAAGAACTCCTGAGAAACTACATGAATACCAAACCAACACTACAAGCAATTCTAAACAATATCCTAGAAAAAGACAATGAAGGTAACAACACCATGAGGCCCAACAGAGCAAATCAAATAGGCAAGGCAAGAAACTAAAAGGAGAAGGTGAAAAAGTAAAAAGAGTCAACAAAAGGCCAATAACATACAATAATAAGTCAGTACATATGTTATACCCATCAATGTCAGTGGCCTCAACTCACCAATCAAGAGAAAGAGAATGGCAGAATGAATTAAGAAGCAAAATCCAACAATATGTTGTATACAAGAAACACACCTCATGCAAAAAGAAGCCCATAGACTGAAAGTGAAAGGATGGAAAACAATTCTCCATGTGACAGGAGCCCAGAAAAAATCAGGGGTAGCAATCTTATTTGCAGACAAAGTAAATTTCAAACCAAAACTGATTCAAAGAGACAGGAAGGCCACTACATCCTTGTAAAGGGAACAATTCAAGAGGAAGAGATGACAATCATAAACATATATGCATGAAATACTAACACCCCCAACTATATAAAAGAAATATTAAGAAACACGAAAAACCAAATAAACACTAATACAATGGTAGTGGGGGGGGTCTAAATACCCTACTGTCACAAATAGACAGATCATCTAGGCAAAAAATCAATGAAATACTAGAACTGAACCAAGCTTTTGAAAAACATGGACTTGGTAGACGTTTATAGAGTGTTCCACCCCACAAAATCAGAATATACATTCTTTTTTTTTTTTTTTTTTTTGGCACCGCAGGCCACTGAGCTGCTGAGCTAAATCCCTGGCCAGAATATACATTCTTTTCAGCTGCACATGGGTCATTCTCCAAGATAGATCACATACTAGCTCACAGAACAGGTCTGAATAAATGCAAAAGAATCGAAGTTATTCCCTGTATATTATCAGATCATAGTACAGTCAAGCTGGAGATCAATAGCACAAGAAACCATAGGAACTTCACAAACACATGGAAATTGAACAACACTCTCCTGACCAATCGATGGATCACAGAGGAAATTAAAGAAGAAATCAGACAATTTTTTACAAATAAATGAAAATGCCAATACAACATACAGGAATCCATGGGACACAATGAAAGCCGTTCTATGTGGAAAATTCATAGCACTGAATGCCCACACTAGGAAAACAGATTGAGCTCAAATAAACAACCTAATGATGAATCCTAGACTCTTAGAAAAACAAGAGCAAGAAAAACCCAAAACTCAAACAAGAGAAGAAATTATAAAGATTAGAGCAGAAATCAATGCAATGGAAACTAAGAAAATGATACAAAAAATAAATGAATTGAAGAGTTGGCTTTTTGAAAATATAGATAAAATTGATAAACCCTTAGCTAACCTTATCAAAAAAAAGGAATGATAAGGCTGAGATCCATGCAATTAGGAATGAAAAAGGTGAAGTCACAGCAGATCCAACAGAAATCCAGAGGATAATCAATACCTACTTTGAGAACCTGTACTCTAACAAAATGGAAAACACAGAAGAAATGGACAGATTTCTAGATACTTATGAATTATGAAAGTTGAACAAAGCAGATAAAACATTTTAAACACCCCAGTTGCATTCAATGAAATTGAAAATGTAATTAAAAATTTACCAACAAAGAAAGGCCCAGGTCCTGATAGATTCACAGCTGAATTTTACAAGACATTTAGAGAAAAACTACTGCAATTACTCTTCATGCTTCTCAATGAAATTGAAAGGGAAGCAATACTTCCAAATTCATTTCTGGAAGCAAGCATCACTTTGATTCCCAAACCAGGGAAAGATGCAACTAAAAAAGAGAACTACAGGCCAATCTCCTTAATGAATATAGATGCAAAAACCCTTAATAAGATACTAGCAGACAGAATACAGAGGATCATCAAGAAGATCATACATCCTGACTGAGTCAGATTTATTCCAGGGATGCAAGGATGGTTCAACATACATAAGTCAATAAATGTAATACACTATATTAACAGAGTCAAGGAGAAAAATCATACCATACTCTCAAAAGATGCAGAAAAGGCATTTGACAAAATTCAACACCCATTCATGATAAAAACCCTGCAAAAAATGGAATAGATGGTGTATATCTCAGTTTAATAAAGGCTGTCTATGAAAAACCAATAGCCAACATGATATTAAATGGCCCAAAACTGAAAACCTTCACGTTAAAATCAGGAGCAAAACAAGGATGCCCACTATCACCACTCCTCTTTGATATAGTTCTGGAAACATTAGCCATAGCAATTAGACAAGAGAAAGAAATTAAAGCAATAAAGATAGGAAAGGAAGAAATTAAACTGTCATTATTTGCTGACGATATGATACTCTACATTGAAGACCCAAAAAAACTCCACCAAAAGACTTCTAGACTTAATTGACACTTTTAGCAGAGTAGCTGGATACAAGGTCAGCACCCAAAAATCAATTGCCTTCTTGTACACAAATAACAGGCTCACTGAGAGAGAAATGAGGGAAACAATTCCTTTCACAATTGCATCCAAAAAATGAAGTATCTAGGAATCAACCTGATAAAAGAAGCAAAAGACCTCTACACTGAAAACTACAGCACTCTGAAAAAAGAGATCAAAGAGGATATAAGAAAATGGAAGGATATCCCCTGCTCCTGGGTAGGAAAAATCAACATAGTGAAAATGGCCATACTACCAAAAGTGCTATACACCTTCAATGCAGTGCCAATTGAAATGCCAACACTATATTTCACAGAACTAGAAAAAAGAGTCCAAAAATTCATTTGGAACCCCAAGAGACCCAGAATAGCAAAAGCCACCCTAGGCAACAGACACATGGCAACGGGTATAACAATTCCCAATTTGAAGCTATACTACAAAGCCACTGTGATAAAAACAGCATGGTACCGGCAAAGAAACAGACCTGAGGATAAGTGGAACAGACTGGAAGACACAGAAACAACTCCAGATGTACTCAGGTACCTCATCTTTGACAAAGGAGCTGACCATCCCCTCTGGAGGAAAGATAGCCTCTTTAATAGATGGTGTTGGCAAAACTGGGTCTAAGCCTGCCAAAGATTAAAACTAGACCTTTATCTTTTACCATGCGCTAAATTAAAATCCAAGTGGATTAAAGATCTCAATATTCAAACAGAAACACTAAACTTGCTGGAAGATAAGTTAGGCAGAACTCTTGAAGACACTGGTATAGGAAAAGACTTTACAAACAAATCCTCAGTAGCACGGGAGCTAGCAGAAAGAATCAACAACTGGGATCTCATCTTATTAAAAAGCTTCTGCACTGCAAAAGAAACCATCAGCACAACTAAGGGACAACCCTCAATGTGGGAAAAACTTTTTACGAGCTGGCCCTCAGACAAAAGAGTACTGTCTAGAATATATAAAGAGCTCAAAAGAATCAGCCCCCCAAATATAAAGACCCAATTCAAAAATGGGCATCTGGAATAAACAGACATTTCTCAGACAAAGAAGTAAAAGCAGTAAGTAAATATATGAAAAAATGTTCCATATCACTGGTCCTTCGAGAGATGCAGATGAAAAAAACACTGAGATTCCACCTCACGCCACAAAGAATGGCTGCTATCAAGAAATCAACCTAAAGACCCGATCCAAAAATGGGCATCCGAAATGAACAGACATTTCTCATACAAAGAAGTAAAAGCAGCAAGAAAATATATGAAAAAATGTTCCACATCACTGGTCATTCGAGAGATGCAGATGAAAACAACACTGAGATTCCACCTCACCCCACAAAGAATGGCTGCTATCAAGAAATCACACAATAACAAATGTTGGCGGGGTTGTGGGGAGAAAGGAACCCTCCTCCATTGTTGGTGGGAGTGCAGACTAGTGCAACCACTATGGAAATCAATATGGAGATACCTCAAAGAGCTGGGACTGGAGGTTCCATTTGACCCAGCCATCCCTCTGTTGGGTATCTTTCCAAGAGAACTAAAAGAATCATATCACAGAGAAGTATGTGCACCCATGTTTATAGTGGCACAGTTTATAATAGCTAAATCTTGGAAACAGCCTATTTGCCCATCCGTTGGAAACTGGATAAAGAAGATGTGGTTTTTCTATAAAATGGAATATTACTCAGCCATAAAGAGCGAGAGAATAGATTCATTCATAGGAAAATGGATACATATTGAAGATATACTCCTAAGTGAAATAAATAAGTCCCACATGTGTAAATACCAAATAGTTTCCCTGGTGTGAATATTCTGCAACAATGCATAAGATTCTAATAAGATTACTGACATTTAGAAATGGGAGGAAAGGAGCTAAAGGTGTAGGGAAGGTGTGATACGTAGGGGAAGAACAAAAAGGGAAAAGAAAAAAAATGTGAGAATGAAAAGATGAAAATAAAGTGTTTGTAGATGGGGAGGGGTGGAGAGGGTGAAGGGAGGGCAGAGGTAAGGGGAAAAAAATGAGAATCAAGACTTGCCATGTAAAGGTACATGATCCCAACAATGAATGTAACTGTACTGTATCCCTAAATGTACCAATAAACTCAATTAAAAAAAAAAAGAAATCAACCAATAACAAATGTTGGCGGGGTTGTGGGGAGAAAGGAACCCTTCTCCATTGTTGGTGGGAGTGCAGACTAGTACAACCACTATGAAACTCAATATGGAGATACCTCAAAAAGCTGGGACTGGAGGTTCCATTTGACCCAGCCATCCCTCTGATGGGTATCTTTCCAAAAGAATTAAAGGAATCATACCACAGTGATATATGCACACCCATGTTTATTGAGGCATAGTTTGTAATAACTAAATCTTGGAAACAGCCCATTTGCCATCACTTGGAAATTGGATAAAGAAGATGTGGTTTTTCTATAAAATGGAATACTACTCAGCCATAAAGAACAAGAAATTAGGTTCATTCACAGGAAATTGGATACATATTGAGGATATACTCCTAAGTGAAATAAATAAATAAGTCACACATGTGTAAATACCGAATAGTTTCTCTGGTGTGAAAAGCTATAATAGTACATAAGTACATAAGATCCTAATGAGATAATTGACCATGTGAAATAAGAAGAAAAGGGCTAAAGGTGTAGGAAAAATGGGAAGGATAGGGGAAAGGTAATAAGGAAAAAGAAAAAAACATGCCAAAATGAAAAAATGGAAATAAAGTGTTTGTAAATGGGGAGGAGAGGAGGATGTGAAGGGAGGGCATGGACAAGAGGAAAAAAATGAGAACCAAGAACTGTCATGTAAAGGCACAAGATCCCAATAATGAATGTAATTGTACTGTATGCCTAAAATGTACCAATAAAAATAAAATTAAAAAAAAAGAACAACCTAATCCTAGGTACATAAATGTCATACATGTACTTACAAATGTATATATAGTACATAAATTTATGTATGTAGGCATTTATTTTGCAGTACTGAGAATTGATCTGGGGTACTGAGTGCCTCTCACACATGCTAGGTAAGCTCTCAACTACTAAATTACATCCCCATTTTTTTTTAAACTGAGTTAAGTTCTCACTAAATTGTCCAGGCTCACCTTGAACTTTCTGTCCTCCTGCCTCAGGCTCCAGTTTCCTTGGTGTGTGCCACCGTGTGCAGAAAAATCCAACATTTAAACAATGGCTTCAAGTGACTTGACTGTCTAAAGCTTTGACTCCTTAGGAGTCTTGGGCTAGTCACTTCCCTTTCTGTTACACCCGCAGAATGAAGGGTCTGGATTTCAGGTTTTAGCCACTGGCATATGAACTGGTTATAGCTAATCATTTGGGATAATTAGAAGTGGGAATATTGAGTGCTTGGAAGTTGTAGGTTGTAATACTTCTCAAAGTGATTCCAGATGATGCGGCAACGTTTAGAGTAGTCATCTTCCGAGAACACTTCTAGTTCTGATGTTTTGAGATCCTCTGCCTTTCCTCTCTCGTTCAGTTTTCTGATTTTCTCTTGACCCTTTTTCCCTAGAAGGCTCCTCTTGCTAGACTGTGAACATCTCCCAGTAGCAGTGGCACACCTTACCCATGTGTGTGCCACCAACATCCAGGGCAGTGCCTGGCACAGTGCAGGTGCCCAGTGAGCAGAGCGCCAGTGGAAGGAGGAAACGAATGGGCTTTCATGGCTTCACTACCACATAGGTGCTGTAATTTGTCCTGAAGGCTTAGTTGCTGTAAACTCTTGATTTATAATGGAAAGAGTACAGACTTTGGAATCTATCAAAACAGGGTTTGAATCTTGGCTTCCCCTCTGTCTCTGTGGGAACTTATCCCAAGTCATTTATTCTTTTTTCTTTGTAAAATATGGATAGCAGCACCTGTTGTCAAGATTGTTGTTGCGATTAGCTCACTTCATGAGATTGTGGTTGTAAAAGTGCTCGACAAGAGTAAGAACGCAAATATTTTACCTGCTTTCTAACCCAATCAGTGTTGGGTAACAGGAAAGGGAGAGAAGGAGACTCTGAAGAATGGGTTATCCCCAAGCCAAGACACAGAGAATGACAGTCAGGTCCATTGTCAGCTCCTGGCTTCCGGCAATACCAAAACTTGTCTGAGGCCCAGGTTCCTTAATGGAGCCCCTTGCTCAATCCTGTGCACATCAGAATTCAAGCAAAGCTTTCTGCTTCCAAGTGTGATATATTCAGTCTATAACTGTATGTGACAGGTAGGCAGAAAGAAAAATAGCAAAAGAATTTCAAAGAACTATTTTAAGTTTGGGTTCCCCATGCAGGCCTGATGTCTGAACTTTCCATAAGAAATCCAAGTTCATTATAAATTTCTTGTTCCCCTGGTTGGAGATCTTTGCATTAGTTTTATAACAACCCCTCTCTGTACACTCTGTTGTGGAACTGCCACAGCATGCTGCTTTTCATGAAAGTCTCTTTTTCAAACCAGTCCAGCTGTTTCAACCCCAGAAGGGCAGCCACATTAGTTTTCTTCTGAGCAAGATGCCAAGTGTTTAACCCTCCCCACAGTGCCTCCAGCACCACAAAAACAGGAGCAACTGTGCTTGAACCCTTATGATATCACTACTCATTGGTATCATTAGCCCATTTTTAGGCAGTGGTTTGTGATTAAGACTATAGACTTTTAAAGTTCAACCAGGGTCTAGATCCTGGCCCCACCACATCAGCAAGCCCTCTCTGTGTCTGCTTCTTTGTCAGAAAACTCGGGCTAGTAGTATATAGCTCTTAGTACCGTGAGGATTAAGTGGATACCACAAGCATGATACTCACCATAGTGCCTGTGGTACATAAATCCTCAATAAATGTACCTGTGGTGATAAGGGCAGTGTTGCCAGTCAGGTCTCCCTTACTGTGAAAAAGATACTTGAGATAATCAGTTTTAAATGAGGAAAGGTTTGTTTTAGCTCCTGGTTTCAGACCATGTCACTTTCAGGCCTGTGGCAAAACAGTACACCATGGTGGTGAGATAGAGTGATATCTATAATTAGACAACGTGGTATCTACAAATAGATAAAGCTACTTACCTAATGGCATCCAGGAAGCAGCAAGAGGAGAGGAGGGGAGGTCAGTGCGTCAGTGCCACCTTGAAGGGCACACCCGTTCCCAGTGACTTAACTTCCTCCCACTCAGCCCTGCCTTGTAAAAGTTCCACCACCTTCCAACAGCACCACCTGAGGACCACATTCTGTGTTGGCCCTTTAACACATAGGCCTTTGGGGAACATTCCAGATGCGAACTACAGCAACGGCAATGCCATGGTCTTGTCATCTATAGTAGATAGGTCACTTTAGTGGCAATGAGGGAAATGAAGAGAGGTGGCAAAAAATTATGTTTCTATTAGCCCAAGGCAGACTCCAGAGAACCTCAGGAATGTTAAGAGTTGTATTAGAGAAGGACCTGGTATGATTTGTTGAAATAAACTCAGAAGAGCTGAAACTTATTCCTTTAGATTTTACTGACCACTTACTATGTGTCAGGATTTGTGCTAAAAGCTGGAGATACTATGATGATAAAACAGACAAGATCCTTTCCTTCCCTTCAAGAATCCTTCCTGTCAGCAATCAGATGTGGCCCCTGTGAGTGAGAGATAACTTAGTATTCGAAAAGAGCCTAGGTAGTAACTCTGTTTTGAGGGCCAAGGAGAAGCTGGAGAGGAAGGTTGGGTCCTGGTAGGCCTCGGTAAGATTTTTTCCCCCTTTATTTTAAGTTTATTTTAAGTTCATGACGACCGTTGAAGGATTTGGAGCAGAGATGGGTATGTGTGAGACACATCAGAAGCACTAAGCTCAGTTGGTATTTACAAAATACCAAGTGCTCCATGGCTTTGAGCATGGATGGAAGGTGTGAGAGTGGGTGGGGGGAGGCTGGTCAAGAGGAAGTTTTTGTGTTAGTCCTGGGAAGAATCAGTGCCAGGCAGGGCTAGGGTGGTAATGCTGGAGATGAAAAGAAAAACGTGATTTGAAAACATAAAATTGGGAGACTTGATGGGTGGGATATAGCTGTGAAGAAACAGAAAGTATGAGGGACAAACCCCAGGTTTCTAGATGCATGAATGGATTGTAGCCCTGCCTAACAAAATATGAAAGGTGACCAAGTTTGAGTAGAGAAACCTTTTTTTTTCTTTATCAAAAAATGTATTTTATTAATGCCTATTAGTTTTACAAAATGTTGGGTTTCAATGCATTTTCATACATGCATATAATGTATTTGATTATATCCACTTGCCCTACTACCCTTCCTCATACCTCTCCCCTACCCCCTTCCTCTTATGTAATAATAGTAACCCTTCTACTTTCACGCCATCTTTTTATTTCTTTCTTCAATTTTTGAGACAGGGTCTCACTGTACAGCCCAGGCTATCCCAAACGCACAAGATTCTCCTGCCTCATCCTCCCACGTACTGGGACTAAGTCATGTGCCACCAGAACCAGCTCATCTTTTTTTTTTTAAGATTCTACATAATAGAGAAAACATGTGATACTTGTCTTTCTCAGTCTGTTGTATTTTGCTTAACATGATGATCTCCAGTTCCGTCCATTTTCTTTTTCTTTTTTTTTTTTTC
>NW_022900928.1:12390260-12403881 GCF_012274545.1 Fukomys damarensis
TTTCCCCGTATCTGCCCTCCCTTCCCCCCCTCCTCCCCTCCCCATCTGAGTAGAGAAATCTTTATCAGAATTTGAACACACTGGGCTGGGAATTTAGTTCAGTGTTTCCGCCACTTGCTTTGTAAGCTCAAGGCCCTGAGTTCGATCTCTGGTACCAAATAAAAACAAAACAAAACAAAAACCCCCAAAAACCAGAATTTGAACACACTGTATTTGAGGTGCCTTTTAGACACCCGAGCATAAATGTTCCATGCTTATGGCCACCAAGGGTAGCACATAACGGTCCTGGGACGTCTTTGGATGTCTGACCCAGATGCAGTGTCTCTGGGGTCAGGCTTGTTTAGTCCAGTTTGTCTGAGGACTTGAGGTTTGCTTCCCACACCTCCTGGTTCTCTTTCCTTCCAGAATATCCTGAAAAGGGATCCATGGAGAATTCAGCTTAAGGGGGTATATAAACAGTCCAGGCACAGAGTCTGCATCTTCAGGGGAAACAATTCACATAGCAATTTATGATGAGATGTCTACATCAGTAGGTGAGATACTTATGTTTGTATTTTATTAGTTGATTAATTAAATTTTTGCTATTAATATAAATTACAAGAGTCAAGCACAATGTCAGGTCAGAAAGGACCCCTGGTTCTTTGGGAAGTGATGCCTCCCAGAATGCATCTGGCATTGCCATCCTTATGATGTCAGAGAAGCCAAGCAGGATGCTGCCCTTTCTCTGAACACTAAATCTGCAGGATGCAGAGCTGCTGACTTTTAACAAGGGGACATGTCCTTGATTACAGAGGGTTGGTTTGTCAGGGGCTCCTTCTTCTGTCAGGTTCCTGAAGGCCTCTCTGTCCCAGAGTCCCCCTAGACAGTAACATCAATGCCAGTTCTCCACTTAGAACAGGGCTCAGCTGGGCACTCTGAGCTCTCCTCCCCCATGCCATATGCTCTGATTTGTTGCCTGAAAACATCTTTTCCTGTCCAGGTGAGCCAGAGAGGGTGGGAGAAGTGTCAGGGCCAGCTTTGTGTCCTCCCACAGAATGGCCAAGGACCTCTGGATCAGTGGACAGGGAGAGGCCTGGGCAAGAGTACCTCATCTAGTCCGGCACCATGTTCTAAGATCGGTGACTACCCGTGTGGATAGATATGTGCTCTGCGAACATTTGCCTGTGAAAATCTAAATTCACAAGCCACTTGAGTTCGGAACAGTGATTACCATCTTGAAAGGGAACATGATTGCCTTTTAAAGTCCTTTAGTGCATTTAAAATGCAGTGTAGTGAGAGAAAAAATATTTATGCCAATTTAGGTACTCAGGGAAGCTGCCATCCCTTATATTAGTGGAACATAGGTCTTCTTACAAGTGAACCAGATGGTTCTCTGTTAGGTGTCCCTGCAGAGACTGATGACCATGGGTCAGGGGGGAAGAGGGACTCCTGCCTACGGTGGACTGAGAATCCTAACCCTAAAATTCTGTCTTCCTTGACAGTACTTTGCATCTTGAGTATGTTGGCCTGAAGCAAATCTGCCAAGAGCTCATGTGTCCTTGACATCTGAAGGGCTAATGCTAAATCCTAGCTCCCCTTCTGGCTACATGCAAGTTTCTCTGTGAACATCCTTCTCCTAGTCCAGAAAACCAGGTTCATAATACCTTGCAGGTTTTGTGTGTATAGGGAACAGATGAGTTAAGCCTTGCAGCCAGCAGCCCAGGCTGTAAGGAGAAGAGCTGCTTGTGGTGCTTCTGATCAGCTGGCAGTTCTGTGGACTGTGCGTGGCTTGGGTCTGCATGCTCTGTGCAGGGAGAACATTCATGCCTCCCTAGAACACAAATGCAAGGCGTGCGTCAACTCATTGGCAGCCTGCAATGGCTAGGACACGCTGTCCTGTTTCTGTCTGGGGACTGACACTCAGTAAACAGCCCACCCAGCTTAAGTTTCCCTCAAAGAACGCAGTCTTCATTACAGAGAAATCCTTTCAGGTGCCGAGGGTGGCATGTTGCTTGCAATCTGACTCTTGGAGATTTTGGCTATGTCCCTTTCCCATGTCAGCTCTTTCCTAAAGCTGATTTTATGTGGAATTATTTTTCTAATATGTTGGATAGAATCTTGAAGCACATTTCTGTGTCTCCGGAGATTCATGCTGTTTTTATTTTCCTGGGAGCATTAACAAGACAGAGACTAGTCTTTTAATGGGGCTGGCACAGTCACTGTAAGCTAGAAGCTTACACTTGTCTGCAAAATCCTTTGATACCCCAAGCAAGGTTCTGACTTCCTATGTCACCGCCCAGCACACCATGCCAACCTGAACACACTGCCTATATTCGGGGAATCCACCATGGTTGTCATAGTTCTCAGCTGTACACACCATGTAAATTCACATTTACTGTTTATTTCCCCCACCCAACAATCCTGTGGCTGTGTCGTGGAGAGTTCTGGGCCTCTTTATGCAGAGTAAGAGAACATGGATGGGTAAGATACAGTATTTTAAGTGAGGTCACACAGCTTATTATTGGCAAGTCCTGGTGCTCTGAGGGGCAGCCTTTACATGGTGAAAGCACCATCCAGCATTTGCACGTTATCTGTAGCATTCATGAGCTGTGTGACCTTGGGCAAACTAGTTATTAATATTCTATGTGGTTATTAATAATAATAGTAAAAATGTTTGAACACTTGGCCCAGGGATAGGTGGCCTACACTGTATTTCATTGGATTCTCTTATTAGACCTACACAGGGTATTTATGGATTTATTATTGTCCATCTTACAGATAGATACATGTCCTGAAATTCAGAGCATTAGAGTAACTTCTCCTGAGCCCCCATTCCTCCATAATAGGAGAATATTAATCTCTCTATGGGAAGGTGATGGTAAGGACTGAATGAGGCAGTATACATATGCCTGGCACAGAGGACGTGCTTTGTCAAGGCTTGTTTTCTTTCTTTAGTCTTCTCCAGCTCCTACTCTAGCAGTCTTTCCACTTCATCCACGGAGTACATTTAGAAGCTGAGGTCATGCTCAAGTCGTCTCTGTAGCTTTCTCCGTCACAACCCCAGTGACCACTTCACGCCTCTCTTCTGAGGGCTGTCCCATGTAGTGCCCGGTCAGTCTTGCACAGCTCAGGAAACATCATCCTCCCCCAGCTTGTTGCATCACACCCCTGACATTTGCCCGTGCTGTGTCCTGGAATGCTAAAGCCTACCCGGCTCACCAGTCAGAGAGTTTTCCCCTTTTCCTTAGACTTTCTCCAAGGCAAATGCAGATTCTTACTTTTATTTTTACATTTTGCTTGGTCTCGTTAATGTGCATTGTGTTTCATGAGAAGCCATGAATGGGAGTGACCTGGAACCCAGATCTGGCTTCTGGCATTAGGCTCCCAAGCGTGCTGTGATTTGATGTTGAAAGAGACTGTCATAGGTCATGGGAAAAAAACAGGAGCCCCTCCGAAGTGTACTCATTTGGATTTCAATAAACATTTATTTATTTAGCAATTACTTTTAGGCAGGCCCTACATTAGACACAGGTATGGCTGTGAAGGGAACAGATGGGTCTTGTCATTCATGAAACTCTCTTGAAGTGCACATTCTAGTATAAGTAGATAAAAATATAAACAAGTAAATTAGGAAGATAGCTTCATATTTTTAGTGCCATGAAATAAAAAGGGCTCTAGGATAGAGAGTAACTGGGAGGTGTTTTGTGTTCTTTGGATAGAAAGGTCAGGCAAGGACTGCCTGAGAAGGAGGCATTTTTGAGCTGAGGTCTTGTCCATCTATTTTGTGCTACTGTAACAGAAAACAGAGACTGGATAATATATAATGAATGGATATTTATTTCTTCAAAATTCTAAAGGTTGTGAAGTCCAGGATTAAGAGGGTAGCATCTGGCATGGGCCTTCTTACTCCATCATTCCATGGTGGAAAGGCAAAGAAAAGATGAGAGAGAGCAAGAGACTGAAGTCCACCTCTCTATAATTGGCATTAACCCATCCATCAGGGTGAAGCCCTCATAACCTGAGTGCCTCCTGTTCAGCCCCACCTCCCAATACTGCTGCATTGGGGATTAGGATTCTAACACATCCCTTGGTGGTGGGGGGCTCATTCAGACCACAGCAGGTCTCACATGAAAAACAGAGGCATGAGCATTCCAGGCAGAGGGAGCAATGAGAACAAAGACCTAGAGGTGAAAAGGGCTGATCATACTAGGATGATGTGTGGAGTGGTTCAGAGCAAACCAGTTCATCACTCATTCTGATATGCCTCAGAATTAATCAGAATAAAATATCAAAATCAAGCACTACTTTAAAATCAGATATGCCTTCTAAAAACAGAACCTGCATCTGCCTCAGAGTTGTGAAGAAAATGTATTAGGTTATATTAAACAGCAAGATTGGCCTTTTGGTAGGAAAAAAAAATGAATTAAATCTTGTCTTCCTGACAGGGGATTTTAATTGGTATTTGAGTCAATTTGATCTGCATTTGAGCATCCATCCAGAGAACATTTATTGACATCTGCTATGAGTGGAGCTTTATGTTAAGCATGAGGGAGGTAGAAGATGAACAAGATTCAGATCCTTCCAGGCAGGAACTGATGATCTAGTCTGGGAAGTAAAACATATGAACACTTCACTGTCACCCAGGTGTACAGAGAATAAGCTGAGGCAGTCCAGATCCAAGGCTAGGAGTGGTCAGAGAAGGAAATTTCTTCCAGACAAACCTACAGGCATGGAGTCTGCCTCTCACCAAAACCCTGTGGTGCTCAGAATTTAGGCTGAGCTGTTGTGGCTGTGAGGAATGCTCTGCAGCAGCCTGCCACTCCCAGTCAACTTCCAGCTCCAGGTTGAACACCTTACATGAATCATCTCAGGCTGTCTTAGTTACTTATTTCACTGCTGGGACAAAATACCTGACACCCAAAGTAAAGGAGGAAAGATTTGTTTGGCTCACAGTTCAAAGAAGTTTCAGTTCATACTTGGCTGGCTACAAGGCAGGATGGCATATGGCAGAGGGGCATCATAGAGGAGAAACAGTTCATGCAGGCAGAAGGCAGCAAACAAGTGAAAAGCAGGGACCCTCTTTCTGTCCCTTATATTTTAGCCAAGATACACACCCTTAGGGTGGGTAGCACTCACACTGAGGTAGGTTACCCTTAATCCTACCCAGAACTATGCCAAACCAGTCAGTGGACTGATTGGTAATCACACAGCTTTGATCCCAGCATCACATACTCCAGATCCATGCACCTCTAAAAAGCCCCACCTGTGACTGATCGCATGAGGCTTTGGGGAGACATCTAGCCATAGCACAGACCTTCATGAGCAATGTACACACTGCATTGCCAAGCTTGGTGGCACTTCTTTATGGCTTGCATCCTTGGAATTGATTTCCAGAAAAAGTTGTTCACTGCAGCAGGAATTTTTATTCCTTCTTTTGCAGCACTAGAAATTATTTTGTCCAGTGTGTGACCCTTTCTGCTTTAGCTGGCACTTAAATTCAGGATATAATGAAAATAGGATCATCTTCTGTAGGTTACTCTTGAATGTCAACTTGATTGGATTGTGAGCTACCTGGGAAATTAATAAAGCACAGTTCTGGGTGTGCCTGGGTCTGGTGTGTGTTATGACTGGCATATAGGACAGCAAATTAACAGGGGAGACCCACCCTGAGTGTGGGTAGCACCATCTGACAGTCTGATCCACCTTCTTCCTTCCTGGCTGCCATAATTGGAGTGGCTTTCCTCCACCAGGCCCTTTAACTGTGATGTTTCTGTTTTGCTTCAGGCCCAAAGTAATGGAGCCAGTGGGCCAGACTGAAACCTCAAAACCATGAGCCAAAATAAATCTTTTTCTTCAAGTTGGCTTTCTTAGGCATTTTGTCATAGCAACACAAAGCTGACTTAACATATTCTCTCACATCTTCTCAACAATTACTTGTCAACTTTTCTCTGAACAGGACCCTGTGCTAAAACAGTAGGAGATACACACAGGCCTTGGCGCAAGGAGCTGACAATTAGGCTGTGTGAACAAGGCCCTGGGGTCACTGTGATACCAGCTGGGATAAATATTAGAGGGGTCTGCGGAGAGGAGCTTGTTTTTAAGATAGGGAAATGAAATGAAAATCTAAGGGAGCTTTCTGTGGTTTGGATGTTGAAAAATGTAGGGATCATACACATTGAAAATAGCCACATGTAGAGTTTCTGTCATAAAATCATGGCAAAAGCATTGAGGAAGCAACAACTCCAGGCATGTTTAGAAAAATGGGAATACTTTAGTTTCACTCTGGTGAAATTTAATAAATACTTAATAAAAGCTGGGGCCAGATCATTACAGTGGGGCTCCTCCATAGATGTTTCAGGTATTTGTATATTTAATTCTGTAGGCAGTAATAATTCACTAATAGTTTTTAAACACAATGTGACATGAAATCCTAGTGTTGGAAAGGGTTCAGATAAGACCTCTTCTAGTACTCTGCTTACACATAAAGACTGGATCTCAAGGAGGAAATTACTAATCTACGGCCAGACAACTAATACGTGGTGGCACACAGAGTCTTAACCAGATCTTCCGGCTTCAAATATAGCAGTCTTTTATACTCTGGTCATCCCGGAAGAATGATGAGTCTTTCTAGTGGGGGAAGATGGAGAGAAGAGGACAAGCAAGAGTCAGGGAGAGCATCGGACAAGGCTTTGGTAGTTTTGGTGAAAGCTAATGCAGGAGGTCATCAGTTCAGATTCAGGCAACGGGATAGGAAGGAACGGGCTGGTGGAAGGACTCACAGAGGTCTAGTCCACAGGGCAAGGGTGGAGGAGGAGTCTCCCTGTACTTTCTCTTTGCTGAATTGCTGCACTGAGTTCTATTTGGTAAGCTATTTCCAAGAAAGGGTAAAATCCAAAATAAATATATCAAATACAGTACCTTCATTAGTTCCCAAACTGAATGTCTTTGTAATTTGACGTTGTTGTTCCTCTTGTTCCTTCCAGGCCCTGTGTCCTCAGAACCATGATCCATTTACCAGCCTCTCTTCTGGCTTCATGGTTTTACACATGGGATATTGCAACTGCTATCACCACCTGTGTGTCCCTGGGTTTGGGTTCTGGGAGGGGCTGTGTGCATGGCTGGCCTCCCATCCATGACTCTAGGCTCAGAAGCAGAGCCCTCAGATGATTACCCCATTCTAAGCGCCACTGCGGGTCATGTGCTCAGCTTGGGGCTGGGAGCGGGCCACTGGGTTGGGCCTCCGTTGCTGCAGACCTAGCCCTAGACTCACCTCAGGAGCATTAAAACACAGATACCTGGGCTCTATCTTATTGTATGTATTGAATCAGAACCTCTGTATTTGTGGACTATAAATTAGTAGTTTTTGTCAAGTTCCTCTGGGTGATTCTTTTTTGCTTTTCTTCTCTTCTCTGTTTTTCTTTTCTTTCTTTTTCTTATTTTTGGTACTGGGGATTGAATTTGGGACTTTTTGTTTACAAGGCAGGCGGTGGAACCACTGAGCTAAATCCCTGGCCCTGAGTGATTATTTACCTAAATTTGAGATTCTGACTTAGATTTTTTAAAATATTTTTTCCTTGTTTTAAAATGGGGCAGTTATATCTTGAAAGTAGAAAAGCACTTTGCAAAAATGCTACAAGTTTATATTATTATTATATATTATTATTAAAGTTTACAAACTTGGAATCAAGAAACTTTGAAACATTTTTTCAAACTAAAATATATTAAAGATTGGTAAAGCGGCTGAGAGCTCGCACTTGAAAAGTATCTTTACTGACTGAATGAATATATGAGTGAATACCTCCAGGAAAAGACAAACCCTGAAGAAAGGTCTTTAACCTGTCTCTTCTACCTCATGCATTCAATCAGCATCATTGACTAAGAGCCTGCTATGTGTCAGGACTCTGTGCCAGGCTGAGGAAGAAGAGATAAATATGATATGGTCTCCGACCTCGAGGGCTTGGAGATCAGTCTGAAAATGTCCAATACAGTATGATGAGCATTTGCTCCGGGGTGGGCAAGAGTGTGGGAACTAGTGTTTTGGTGGCAAAGCAGGAACCACTTCTCTCTGGGATTATCAGGAAAGTTGTCACCCAAGGAGGTGGCCCTGCAGCGTAGGACTTTTCCAAGAATGAAAGCCCCTTTCCAGGCCTTGTCACTGGCTTTCTTCTTTCATTCCATTGATTTCTGTCTTCAGTTTTTCTCTTTTCTCCCCATCAAACCAATCTCAGGAAATTAATGCTTTTGGCTTTTTTTCTTCTTCAATCTACTAAAATTTGCTTTCACACCCTGTCTCAGTCACTTTCTCGTGATTGAGACACAGTTCCTGACATCCACAACTTACAGAGGAGAGGTTTATTTGGGCTGATGGTTTTAGAGGTTTCAGTCATAGTTGGCTGGCTTAGAGGCAGGGGCAGCGTGGTGGAAGGGCCTGCGTGGAAGAGAGAGGCCGGAAGCAGAGGGAGGGAAGAGCCAGGGAGGGAGCTAAACCCTTGCAGGTCCCACCCCAGTGACTCCTCTCCTGAATAGGCCCAGCCTCCTCATGACTTTCCAAAAGCCCCATCTCTGAGCACAGGAGGATTTTGGGAGTCATTCTTAGATAAAATGTAACACACTGTAAGCCAAAACATAAATCCTTGGATTCAAAACATTGCTTTTTTTAACAAGGGCTTGGTTTACGTGGTTATCTCCCAAAGTTTTAATCAAAGTGGTTTTACTAAACTGTATTGGAGATTTGATTTATTTGAGTGTTTGCTTTTTACATCAGCCAGCTGATTGAAGTGGTGTTGTGCTTTGTTTCTTGTTTGTTTTATAGTAGTGGTTGGGGGGATGATTGTAAACAACTGGTTTGCCCTACTCCTTGTTAGTTTTTCTAGATAATCACTAATTTGCTTACCAATAAGGGATACAAGATTAATACATGGTCCAGTTAATTTACTATAAAAATGTCCATCTTTTTATCTTTGTTTTTTAAGGTGAAATAATATTTGGGCCAGGGATTTAGCTCAGTAGTTCCGCTGCCTGCTCCAGAAGCACAAGGTCCCTAAGTTGGATCCCTGGCACCCCAAAAAAAGGTGAAACAATATTTAATGGCATAGGCGGCATAGTCCTAACTTGTAAGTGCCCTGCCCATCCCTGTCCTTTTTTTTCAAAGGAGGTCCACACACCAGTGGCCTTGGCAGGCCTTAATTAGAAACGCAGAGACCTGCTGAGGCAGAATTTGTATTTTAACTCATCCCCTGACAATTCATATGCACATTAAAGTTTGAGCGAGACTATGAAGTTAGTGGTTTATCCCATTTATTGATTAGGAAATTGAAGGCCAAGGAGAACAAGGAACTCACTGTCACGTAACAGGTAGCCTAGCCATGTTCAAGCCCAGTCTGATTCCAAGCTCAGTATTCTGTCTGCTGTTTATTGGAGAGCACTTCTTCAGTGGTTCTTGGTTATGAAGAGGGAAAAATGTGACACTTTTTCAAGATACAAATGTATCTTCTTTTGGGACTGGAAGGGACAAGAACAATTAAAGCTGAGCTCACATACTGAGCCTTGACTTTATGCCAGACCTTGAGTGACTGTGTGTGACTTGTACCCTCATCCCCATCTTACAGATGGGAAGAATCCTCAGCATTTAACGAGGGAGTAGGGAAGCCCAGGGAGGCGAGGACTAAATGTGTTATTTAGGGCTTATAAACTAGGACTTTCTGGGTCAAAGATCAAGAATCACAGAGGATTTTCATGTTTAAAATAAGATAATCTTTCTATATGAGGCCAGTTTCTTCTTTGACCAATCAGGTTCAGGGCTGCCCAGAAGTCACGAACTCAGGCTTCGGTCGGTCACTTGTTCTCCTCTTGATTTATGAACAGCTCTTGTCTCGTAGAGTAAAAGCGGTTTTCCCAAAGAGGAAAAAATAGCCTTGAAGAATCAAGATGACAAAATGTATTATTTATAAGGGCCTAAAATAAGTGCCAGATCTTCCACTTGAAATGAGCAGGCGACAGCCAAGCTTGTGGAGTGGAGCAGCTGCCTCCTCTGGACCTGCATGGCCACACCATCAGCCATGGCCCTTTACGGAATTCTGGGGCTGCTTGGGCAGTGGCACCTGCTGCCAGTACGAGAGAGCCCCGTGGTCACACAGGTGGGTCCGGCTTAGACACCTGGGGGAAGTTCTTAAAGGAGAAGTGCAGTAAGAACCTGCAGAATAGTGGGAAAAGATGGTTGACAGACACTTCACAGGATCAAACTGTGTCAAGTTCCTGGCATCATTACTCAGGGAGTTGTGGCAGGACAGGAGCAGATAAGGGGAACCTCAGCTCCACCCTTGTCACACAGCTACTAGCGATATTGTCCAAGCAGAGTCAAGTCCTGTTGCGTCCAGGAATCCGCCACTTCTTGCTGCATCGCAGTAAGGCTTGTCTCATCAGTCTTGAAGAACTTACAACAGTTTCTATGGTTTCTTTTAAAATAGTGTTTACAAACATCTACAAAAAACTTTTTTGCTTTTTTTTTTTTTTTTTTGCGGGGGGGCGCGGTACCGGGGATTGAACTTGGGTCCTTGCACTTGTGAGGCAGGCTCTGGAACCACTGAGCTAAATCCCCGGCCCTTTCCTGCTTTTTGAAGCAAAGTTATAGTCAGCAAGTCTACATCTTCGTCCAGTGGAGGAAAAGCAGAGTTGCTATCTAGAGGGCCTCTGTGTTGCAGAGACCAGTTTTCCTGCCTCCTGTCTCTTGACTCTAGCCTGTTATCTTTGCTCTCTTGTTGCTTGTTATACTAAGTTCAACTCAATGATCATCCCCAAATTCACGTTTCCCCAGAGGATGGGATTCAGTGAGGGTTGGGAGGTCACTGAAGAGTAGAAGATGATGCCAGAAGCCTTCTGAGGGCACCCAGAGCAGTCATGAGATTGCACAGCAGATCAGAGTGGCCATGGATCTGCTTTTACTATGAGAACAAACAGGTGGAATTTGAGCAGAAGCTGCAGATTTCAGAGCTGCCTCCCCATCTCTGATACTTCTTCTGTTTTGTTGTCTTCCTCCCTTACCCTGTTCAGAATTTCTTTGGTGGGATATGGTGACTACACTGTGGGGAGAAACACTTCCAGTAGCTCTTGCTGCGTTTGGAACCAGCTGTGTGTTCTCTGTTGGCTGGCAGCTCCCTGTCCAGCCATCACAGACCTTTGTGGTCCATGGGCCCCAGTGGAGCTCCCTGGGAGCTTCCCCCTGGTATTGGCTCTAGTTCTAACCTCAGATGTCTTCCAGTTTCCCTTAGCTCTCTGGTGTGCAGGGTGCCTAGTCCAAAGCTCGGGTTTACCCACAAGCCCTGGCAGTGCAGGGAACCTTCATTCACTAAGATGGACGTCTGACCTTCCTATCCTCAATATCCCAATTCATTAGCCTGAAATCTTAGGCTTGAAAATTTTTTTCACCATTTTAGGTCCAATCATCTAGTCAGTATGTGAATCAAAGGCAGCATGGTGCAGAAGGGAGAATATTGGCTGGATTCAAATCTGTTTCCACTGCCTCCTACATGTGTAATCCTAGGCCACTTGCCTGATCCCTCTGGGCAAAGAAGGCTTTGCCGGGCCCTAATGAAGAGTAGATTATGTAGATAAAGTACTTGTATATGATGTGTTGATAAATAATGGGTAATGTTATCATTGTCTGATAACCCAAGAGCTTTCGAGCTTCCTTTCCTTTCTTTTTCCTTTTTCCTTTCCTTTTCTGACACAGTCTTGGCTGAGTTGTCTAGGCTGGCCTCAAAATTTTAATACTCCTGCCTCCACCTCACTAGTAGCTGGGATTACAGAGTGTCCTACCGTGCATGGCCCAGTGTTCAAACTTTTGCCTACAGAACAAGGTTTTGCTGTGTAGTTCAGGCTGCCCTTGAATTCACTAGGTAGCCCAGGGTGGTCTCAAACTTGTGGCAATCTTCCTACCTCAGGCTACCAATGCTGGATTGTTTCATATGTTCTCCATCATATATTATTTTTACATGCTCTCAGCACTTTGGATTATTTGTTTGTTATTGTCATCATCATTTTTACTGTTACTTTTATTGCAGCGAACTTTCAGCATTACAGGTAGTTCCAAAATGGGTGTCAGTACAGCTTGTTTGCATGGGACAGCTCTACAAAGGAGCCTTCTAATGAGTAGTACATTCCTTCCAAAAATAACAAAGGACATTGTTTAGGAGAGCTTTGGGAGAAAATAATAGTTTCTGAATTCTTCAATAGCATCTAGTGTGTAGTACAGATTAAATGATAAAATTCATGTCCGTTGTGTAATACATAAGGCCTTTATATGTATGTGGTTATTATGTTGTTACACCATGGAAGACATTATTATGCAGATACCATCTTTATTCTGTGTAGGCAAACAGGCTCTCAATTGCTAACCCCCGCCAAATCACAGAACTCGCAGCAGCATAGTATCAGAGCTGGGATTCAAACCCATACTCTTTCTTTTGTAAGATGCTGTGTGATATGCCAGCAGAGAGTTCTGTGGGTGAATTATACAAATTTTATTATGTGTTTCATCTTTCCACCTCCTCTGGCCTTTCCCACAGCAAGGATCACAGAGGTCCTACCTTCTTGCTGTTTTTTTTTGTTTTTGTTTTTTGTTTTTTGTTTTTTTTTTAATTATGCACCTAACATCCAAGCTTCAGAACTTTCTGGTTTTGCCAGTTCTTTATCTCTGTACCTTCTTGAAGGGATCACTCACATTCTTCAAAAAATACTCTAGAATAGGAAACTGAACTATGTATACAAACTGAGAGGGCACTCTGGCATTATTAAATGAGTAAATAAGAACAATGAACTATGCATATATTTAGAGTAATCATCACTTAGAATCTGGTCAAAAAATGATGCTTTCCAGGACCTTCAAGGTGTCTAGAAGCACTGAGCAGAATGTGTTCTGAAAACACCATGCTTACATTCAATTTCCATGAGTGATTGGGATTCATTTCTCTGTTCAGCAAATCAGAACCAAGTCATATTGTTTGCTTCTTTGCTGTGGTTGCTAGGAAGTTCAAAGCTAGTTTGGGCTTTTGTTTGTTTTGTTTTGTTTTTGAGAAGCATAGGCAGATTTGATTACGCAAGGTTAGTGAAGTTCATACTCAGAGGAGGCAGTGTGTGAGTCCTTGAGAGAGGCACCTCCAAGCCAGTTTGGCTACTCACTCACAACATGCATATAAACTTCATGGGCTGCATGTGGGTATTCCTCCTTCCTCTGCCTCTGAATTTCCATTTCCATTCATTCACTGCATTACAGGAATGCCCTTTGGAGAGAGATGGGTTTAGGTAAATCAGTAAAGGCCGTGAGTTCCTCCAAGTCAAGGACCATGTTTTATTTTTTTCTCTTTTTATTGAGTTTATTGGTACGTTTTAGGTATACAGTACAGTTACATTCATTATTGGGATCTCCTTCCTCTGCCTCTGAATTTCCATTTCCATTCATTCACTGCATTACAGGAATGCCCTTTGGAGAGAGATGGGTTTAGGTAAATCAGTAAAGGCCGTGAGTTCCTCCAAGTCAAGGACCATGTTTTATTTTTTTCTCTTTTTATTGAGTTTATTGGTACGTTTTAGGTATACAGTACAGTTACATTCATTATTGGGATCTTGTGCCTTTACATGACACGGG
>NW_022900928.1:12404462-12484590 GCF_012274545.1 Fukomys damarensis
GCCAACATTTGTTATTGGTTGATTTCTTGATAGCAGCCATTCTTTGTGGGGTGAGGTGGAATCTCAGTGTTTTTTTCATCTGCATCTCTCGAATGACCAGTGATGTGGAACATTTTTTCATATATTTACTTGCTGCTTTTACTTATTTGTCTGAGAAATGTCTGTTCATTTCAGATGCCCCTTTTTGAATTGGGTCTTTATATTGGGGAGGCTGATTGTTTTGAGTTCTTTATATATTCTAGATAGTACTCCTTTGTCTGAGGAGCAGCTGGTAAAACGTTTTTTCCCACATTGAGGGTTGTCCCTTAGTTGTGCTGATGGTTTCTTTTGCAGTGCAGAAGCTTTTTAATAAGATGAGATCCCAGTTGTTGATTCTTTCTGCTAGTTCCCGTGCTACAGAGGATTTCTTCATAAAGTCTTTTTCTATGCCAGTGTCTTCAAGAGTTCTGCCTAACTTATCTTCCAGCAAGTTTAGTGTTTCTGTTTTATTATTTAGATCTTTAATCCACTTGGATTTTAATTTAGTGCATGGTGAAAGATAAGGGTCCAGTTTTAATCTTTGGCAGGCTGAGATCCAGTTTTGCCAACACCATTTATTAAAGAGGCTATCTTTTCTCCAGAGGGGATGGTCAGCTCCTTTGTCAAAGATGAGGTAGCTGAGTACATTGGAGTTCTTTTTGTGTCCTCCAGTCTGCTCCACTGATCCTCAGGTCTGTTTCTTTGCCGGTACCATGCTATTTTTATCACAGTGGCTTTGTAGTATAGTTTCAAGTTGGGAATTGTTATACCCGCTGCCATGTTTCTGTTGCCTAGGATGGCTTTTGCTATTCTAGGTCTCTTATGGTTCCAAATGAATTTTTGGATTCTTTTTTCTAGTTCTGTGAAATATAGTGTTGGCATTTCAATTGGCATTGTATTGAATCTGTATAGCAGTTTTGGTAGTATGGCCATTTTCACTATGTTGATTTTTCCTACTCAGGAGCAGGGGATATCTTTCCATTTTCTTATATCTTCTTTAATCTCTTTTTTCGGAGTGCTGTAGTTTTCACTTTAGAGGTCTTTTTCTTCTTTTGTTAGGTTGATTCCTAGATACTTCATTTTTTGGATGCTATTGTGAAAGGAATTGTTTCCCTCATTTCTCTCTCAGTGAGTCTGTTATTTGTGTACAAGAAGGCAATTGATTTTTGGGTGCTGACCTTGTATCCAGCTACTCTGCTAAAAGTGTCAATTAAGTCTAGAAGTCTTTTGGTGGAGTGTTTTGGGTCTTCAATGTAGAGTATCATATCATCAGCAAATAATGACAGTTTAACTTCTTCCTTTCCTACCTTTATTGCTTTAATTTCTTTCTCTTGTCTAATTGCTATGGCTAATGTTTCCAGAACTATATCAAAGAGGAGTGGTGATAGTGGGCATCCTTGTCTTGCTCCTGATTTTAACGTGAAGGTTTTCAGTTTTTGTCCATTTAATATCATGTTGGGTGTTGGTTTTTCATCGATAGCCTTTATTAAACTGAGATATAGACCATGTATTCCAATTTTTTGCAGGGTTTTTATCATGAATGGGTGTTGAATTTTGTCAAATGCCTTTTCTGCATCTTTTGAGAGGATCATTTGGTTTTTGTCCTTGACTTTTTTAATATAGTGTGTTACATTTATTGATTTATGTATGTTGAACCATCCTTGCATCCCTGGAATAAATCCGACTCGGTCAGGATGTATGATCTTTTTGATGATCCTCTGTATTCTGTTTGCTAGTATCTTATTGAGGATTTTTGCATCTATATTCATTAAGGAGATTGGCCTGTAGTTCTTTTTTTTAGTTGCATCTTTCCCTGGTTTGGGAATCAAAGTGATGCTTGCTTCCAGGAATGAATTTGGAAGTATTGCTTCCCTTTAAGTTTCAGTGAAAAGTGTGAAGAGTAATGGCAATAGTTCTTCTCTAAATGTCTTGTAAAATTCATCTGTGAATCCATCAGGACCTGGGCTTTTGTTTGTTGGTAAGTTTTTAATTACATTTTCAATTTCACTGATTGTAATTGGGGTGTTTAAAATGTTTTTATCGTCTTTGTTCAACTTTGGTAATTCATAAGTATGTAGAAATCTGTCCATTTCTTCGTTTTCCATTTTTTTAGTACACATTCTCAAAGTAGGTATTGACTATCCTCTGGATTTCTGTTGGATCTGTTGTGACTTCACCTTTTTCATTCCTAATTGCATGGATCTGTGCCTTTTCTTTCCTTTTTTTGATGAGGTTAGCTAAGGGTTTATCAATTTTATTTATTCTTTCAAAAAACCAACTCTTCAATTCATTTATTTTTTGTATCGTTTTCTTAGTTTCCATTGTATTGATTTCTGCTCTAACCTTTATAATTTCTTCTCTTGTTCGAGTTTTAGGTTTTTCTTGCTCTTGTTTTTCTAGGAATCTAAGATTCATCGTTAGGTTGTTTATTTGAGCTCGCTCTGTTTTCCTAGTGTGGGCATTCAGTGCTATGAATTTTCCACGTAGAACTGTTTTCATTGTGTCCCATAGATTCCTGTATGTTGTATTGGCATTTTTGTTTATTTGTAAAAACTGCCTGATTTCTTCTTTAATTTCCTCTGTGATCCATTGATTGTTCAGTAGAGTGTTGTTCAATTTCCATGTGTTTGTGAAGTTCCTATGGTTTCCTAGGCTATTGATCTCCGGCTTGATTGCACTATGATCTGATAATATACAGGGAATAACTTCGATTCTTTTGCATTTATTCAGACCTCTTCTGTGAGGTAGTATGTGGTCTATTTTGGAGAATGACCCATCTGCAGCCGAAAAGAATGTATGTTCTGATTATGTGGGGTGGAACACTCTATAGATGTCTATGAAGTCCATGCGTTCAAAAGCTTGGTTCAATTCTAGTATTTCATTGTTGATTTTCTGCCTAGATGATCTGCCTATTTCTGATAGTGGTGTATCTACATCCCCCACTACAATTGTATTAGTGTTTATTTGTTTTTTCGTGTTCCTTAATATTTGTTTTATATGGTTGGGGGCATTAATATTTGGTGCCTTTATGTTTATGATTGTCATCTCTTCCTCTTGAATTGTTCCTCTTACAAGGATGTAGTGGCCTTCTTTGTCTCTCATAGTCAGTTTTGGTTTGAAATTTACTTTGTCTGCAAATAAGATTGCTACCCCTGCTTTTCTCTGGGCTCCTGTCACATGGAGAATTGTTTTCCATCCTTTCACTTTCAGTCTATGGGCTTCTTTTTGCATGAGGTGTGTTTCTTGTATACAACGTATTGTTGGATTTTGCTTCTTAAGCCATTCGGCCATTCTCTTTCTCTTGATTGGTGAGTTGAGGCCATTGATATTGATGGGTATAACTGATATGTACTGACTTATTATTGTCATGTTATTGGCCTTTTGTTGACTCTTTAATTTTTAGCCCTCTCCTTTTAGTTTTGTGCCTTGACTATATGGTTTGCTCTGTTTGGGCCTCATGGTGTTGTGATCTTCATTGTCTTTTTCTAGGATATTGTTTAGAATTCCTTGTAGTGCTGGTTTGGTATTCATGAAGTTTTCAGGTGTTCTTTGTCATGGAAGTATCTTATTTCCGCATCCATTTTGAAAGAGAGCTTTGCAGGATACATCAGTCTAGGTTGGAGGTTGTTTTCTTTTAGGACTTGAAATACCTCACTCCAAGCTCTCTTTGACCTGAGGGTTTGTGTTGAAAAATCTGCTGTGATTCTGATGGGCTTTCCTTGGCATGTGATTTGTTTCTTTTCTCTTACTGCTTGTAGTATTTTGTTCTTCTGTTGGGTTTCTGGGATCTTGATTATTATATGTCTAGGTATAGATTTTTTTGATTGTGGCTAGTTGGGGTCCTATATACCTCACTTATCTGAATGTCAAATTCTTCCCCTGTTTTGGAAGTTTTCTGTCATTAATTCTGAAAACAGCTTTTTTAAGTCATTTGTATTTTCTCCTGCTACTTCATGGATTCCTATCAGTCTTATGTTATTCTTCCTTGCATCATCTAGGAGTTTTTGGATTGATTTCTCATGATCCCCTACTGTTTTTAAGGACCTCTCTTTCATGACTGCAATCTTATCTTCTGTATCTGAGATTCTATCTTCACATTCTTCTATTTTGTGGCAAACACTTTCAATGGGGTTTTTAATCTCCTGGATATGTTTGAATCTGTTTTATGGATTCCATTTCTTTCCTATGTTGGGCATTTATTGTTTCCATTTCTTTCTTATTCTGGGCCTTCATGTCTTCTATCATGGTCCTCAGCTCATCGTTTTTTAGAAGGGGGTCAGTTTCTGTTCTAGAGTCTCGAATCATGACTTTCATTTTGCTCACCATCTGTATGGTTATCTGGGAAATTATTTCTGTTTTGAATTTTTCTAGAGGCTGACTGATCTGTTTTGTTACTTCTTGTGCTTTGAGTTCAGGGTGTACCGGTTCACTATCAGACTTTTCATCCTCCTTTGCCCTACTGTTTGCCATTGGTGCATTGGAAGTCTGTCTTTGTGTCTTGCTTAAGTGTTTTCTCATTTTTATTTTTGCTGTTGGGTTGTCTTTGATTCAATCTCTAGGTTAGTAAATCTTCCTGATATAGTTGCGTTTTAGTTTTTGATTCTCTAATGACTCATAGACATTCTCATTGTCACAATATCAGAGAAAATAACTCATCAAATCAATCCCTATCCTTTATCCCAATCGATACAATCAGCAACACATTAGGATCAATCACTACTTGCAAATTGACCACTTGTAGTAGTCATTAATCTATCACCTTTCAACCATGTGAATTAAATTAAAATGAAGGAGCAGCCCAAAATATGTTTGCAGTGAACAAACCTCTCAACTTAGAATATTTACCATTTAGGGTTGGGGTGTAGACAGAGTCAGGATGAGAAGAGTAGATAAGTAAAAGAACTGGAGAAGGTTTCAAGTAAAGCCAGAGATCATAGAATGACCATACAATCTTTAGGAAACTATTAAATTCGAAAGG
Organism: Fukomys damarensis; assembly: GCF_012274545.1. Lineage (NCBI taxonomy): Eukaryota > Metazoa > Chordata > Mammalia > Rodentia > Bathyergidae > Fukomys > Fukomys damarensis. The sequence goes on from NW_022900928.1 coordinate 12,409,459, forward strand.
GATAGACAGAGTGCAAGAATAAGGACAAGAATATATTCCCTTAACAGTAATAGGGGCTCAGTTTCCCTTGAAACTATTGACCCATGAGTGAGGTAAAATGACAGAAGAAAAGAACATAAAGAAAAAAGAAAAAAAAATGATAAAAGAAGAAATCTGAGTCAGGGCAGGAGCAGGAACAGAAAGGGAGATGAGGAAAAATATTGTGGAGCAACAGACTGAGTTGGTGAAAGAGGACAGAAAAAAATTTACAGAATGGAATGAGGAAAAGAAAGAAAAGGGAAAAAAATGACTTTGAAGGCCTCTTTCAGACTGTATCTCTGCTGTCATAATACACATCATGTGCAGCCATGTGCAGAATCCCCCTATCTCAGCTAGCCATTGGCAGACCCCCACGACGCAGACTGACCTCAGGCTGCAAGGCCCAAATTGAGCTCCCCGACCTCCTGCAGAGTTGAACTCCAGACAGTTCTACTACAGGTTTCCCCCGGCCTTTCTTTAAAGATGTTCAAACTTGGAGCTAAGAAAATTATCCTTTATAAGTAGCTATGCCTCTGTGGAGTGGGTCCAAGGACTGGCACAATCAGGAGGTCGTGCAGCTTCCCTCCTGGCACTGGAGCAGCAATTGCGGTGCCCATAGGGGAGGGTGCAGCTACCCAGTCCCGTGGACTGGGCTCAGACAGGCTGGAGGGAGATCTGATGTCAGAGCCGCTTTCCCAAATCTCACCCTCCTGGTGCTGGAGCAGCAATGGCAGCAGCTGCAGGGGAGGGCGCGGCTACCTGGTCCCCCCATGTTTATTTATATTAGTGTCCCCAGCACATTGCCTGGTATCTAGAATGCAGTAAGTATGCAATAAAGGATTATCAGTTGAAGGAATGAAAGGTATCAATAGATCATGAGTAAAAATAACTTACAAAGTGGCATCTTTAATACTTTCCTTTGGACTGCCAGCTCAGAAGGCCATCAAGGTAGAAGGTTTAGATGTTCCTTGGACTTTGGGAGTCTCTAATTAAGGAATTGTGTGCACATTCCAGCGACAAATATAATAATGGCTTAAACAAAAAAGAAGTCAGCTTTCTTTTAGTGTTATGGGTTGAATTCATAGGTTGAAGCCCTAACTCCTAATGTGAGTCTCATTTGGAGATAGGGTCTGTGAGGAGGTAAAGGTTAAGTAAGAGAGCCCATCAGTGCAGAGCCTTAATCTGATAGGACTGGTATCCTTATAAGAAGAGGAAGAGATACCCCAAGCCCACACCACCACCCAACCCCCACCTGTGTGGGCATAGAAAAAAGGCTATAAGAGTACACAGTAAGAAGATGGCCATCTCCAAGCAAGAAAGAGAAGCCTCTCTCCCCAAACCAGCCCTGGTAGAACCTTGATCTTGGACTTCAAGCTTCTAAAACTGTGAGGAAAACTAATTGCTATTGTGTCAGTCACCTAGTGGTGTTTTGTTATGGCACTCTGAGCATACTAACACATTCACATATGTGATATCAAGGACTGTATTAATCAGCTTCTCTGTTGCTGAACAAAATACCTGATACCTGTCAGTCAAAGGAGGAGAGGTTTAATGTGGTTCACGGGCTCAGGGGATTCAGTGCATGGTTGGCTGTGTCCAAGGCAGGAACATCATGGTGGAAGGGTGTGGTGTAGAGCAAAGCTGCTCACTTTACTGCAGCCAGGAAATCAAAGGATAGGAACAGCACCAAAGAGGAAGGGGCTAGGGATCAGATATACTGACCCTGGGTCATTCCTCCATGACCCACCCAGACATAACCAGAAGAGTTCTTTACTAATGCAGCTCTGAAGCTAATTAAAGTGACAGTACAGCTTATCTGTCATAGACCTCAATTATTTCTACCTCCCTTTTTTACTATCCTTAACATAGGCTTTCACATTTAAAGTTTTCTCATGATCTGGGATGACTAATAGAATTCTAGACTGTGGTATTCAGGCAGGACACAGGTAGAAAGGAAAAAGGACCAAAAGGCCCTTTTAAGTCACTTTTCCTGAATGGCACCCAGCAGTGTCCCTGTATAATTCATTGACTAGAAGTGAATTACACAGGCATACCTAACTGGAATGAAGACTGGGAAATTAATCTTTTGGCTGGGTACGTGGCTACCCTAATAAAGTTTGGGGTCTGTACTAGGAATGAAAAAAGAGAATGGGTCTTGAGTGGGTGTCCCACAATGGTTCTAGAAATGTGAGTGCCGTGAGGAATGAGGACGCTGGAGTCAGCATAAGCGCAGTCCCACTTCTTAGAGCCTGAGCAGTAATCCCAGAATCCTGAGCAAGACAACAGAGGAAATGGTCCACTCTGTCTGTAGACCAGCCCGACACCTCTGCTGGGCTGGAGAACTCTGCTCAGTTTGGGCTTAGCACCTTCCCAACCTTCTCTTCCCATTTGCCAGTTCCTTACTCCCTGCAGTCTCCCACCTTTCAATTCCCTCTGCGCGGAATGTTCTTCAGCATCTTATATCCTGCCCATTCTCCCAGGTCTTCCTCCTGGAAGCCCCTCACTGGCTTTCAGAGAGCAGAGCATGCAGGAGGCATTGGGGGTTGGGGCAGGTGCAGGATGACTTTACAATGGAGAAATGGGTAAACTCTGTATGTACTTTTGATAGGATGTGGTAGGGGGGCATTTCACCTCTGCTTTTCTTCCTCCAATCCCATAATCCTAGTCTGATGATAAGTAAAGCATCAGAAAACTGAGAGGCATCCTACAAAATAGCTACTGGCATTCAAAATTGACAAGGTCATCAAAACCAGAAAATTGGAGATACTGTAACAGGCCAGGGATCTTAAGGAGATGTGACAGCTACATGTAATGTGGTACCCTGGAGGGGATCCTGGTGCAAGAAAAGGACATTAGGGAAATCTAAATCAAGTGTGGCATTTGGTTACTAGTAATACACCAGTGCAGGTCCCTTAGTTGTATGGGTGATCTAAGATGTGAACACTGGAAGGAGTTGAAACACTGGAACTGGGGAAGGAGTATTTGGGAACTCAGCTCTGACTTTTCAACTTTTCTGTAAATTTAAAACTACTGTAAAATAATAAGTTTATTAAGTGTCCACTCTCCCGCTCACTGATAGTTATGACTTGGGCAATCACATAGGGCCTCTGGGCTCACAGTGACACGAGAGTGACATGCCTCCACTATAGGATTGAGGAAAGGCCTGAGGGCAATCGGATGTGACAGCACTGTGGGACCTGGGGTAGCTCTTGATGCTCTCCACTGTACTGCTCAAATGCAATCTCTACCCCTACTCTTGCAGTGCCACCCGAGGCCCTCCAGAGCTCCCCAAAGCTTCCCAGTGGCTGCTGCCCCCATGCTACTCAGCAGGGCCCTGCCCTCCCCTCTTGGAGGCCCCTTTCAGCCAAAATGCTACACAGGAAACTTCCTCTCACCTCTCTTGACAGCTTGCTCTTATGGACTAAGATTGCATTTTTATTTTCATTCGCTTCATTTTTTCCCTCTTGAATTTAGTTTTTCTCTTTAGGAATCAGCATATGACTCAAACTGCCAGTTCTAAATTTAGTATTGTCTGTGATACGGAGATTGCATTTAGTGCTGCCTAGGATATGTATTTGGAAATAATGGCTTTATTTATCCACATCCAGTAATTCTGACTGCCTGCTGGGTTTTTTCAGGAAAGAGTTTGTCATCTCCTTTCCTCCTAATGATGAAATGTTGCCTGCTCAGGTCCCAGAGGCCCAGCCTGAGCCAGACACTGGTGACTTGAGTCTCTGTTTAATTAAACAATACCATCCCCAGGATTCTGCAGGCCCCGGGTTCTCTCCAAGATGTCTGTTCAAAGGCCATTTGGAAACAATTGAGATAGGGCTCATGGACTCTGAGATGCATAGGCTTATCTTTGGCCCCCAGCCCGGGAAGATTTATCCTTTGTTTTAAGTTGCCCTTCAGTGCTGGAATATGTGGAAACAGGGAGATGCTCTACACACATAGATGTGCTCCATGCTCTGTGTACTGAAGATATAGGCATAGTAAATCACATACAGCTCCTACCCTCTGGGAACTTCCAGGCTCTTCAAAAAGAAAGGCCCAGAAACATAAGTACAACATGAGTTTGAGGCCAGTCTGGGCTACATAGTGAGATCACGGCCAGCCTGAACTACATAGTGAGACCTTTTCAAAAACAAATAAAAAACCATATAATTAGAGTGCAGTGTAAGAACATGCTGTACTAGAGCAATGTACATGGAACTGAATTAGTGTAGAAGGGAGAGAGATTAATCTATGTGGTAGGAAAAGGCACAGAAAAAACAGGTGATGTTTGAATGGAGTTTTGAAGGATAGAAGTGTTTTCAAGGGAAAGAGATAAGAGGGCTTTCTAGGCAGAGAGAACAGCACATCGAAAGATGTGGAAGCATGCCAGAGCATTAGTACAACTCATTCATTACTTTAGAAGTATGTATTGGGCACCTAGCATGTACCAGGCGCTATGCTAATCTAGTGATATTAATACTCTAGTGACTCAGGCAGACAAGATGCCAGTTTCCCAAAGCTTGCATTTTTGTGTAAGTTATTTGTATGGTTCTGGTATAAAGCAGGGAATGAGGGGTGATATGTGATAAACTAAGGAGATAGGCATATTAGCTTCACAGGGCTGCCAAAATCAATTACTACAATGTAAATGGCTTATACCAAGAATTTATTCTGTTTATTTATGTAGCAGTGTTGGAGATCAAACCCAGGGCCTTGAGCTTGCTAGACAGGAGCTCTACCACTGAACTACACACCGACCCTATTCTTTTGTGCTTATGATCTCACTTCTGGAGGCCAGAAGTCCAAAATCAAGGTGTCAGCGGGCTTGTGCTTCCTCTCGAGGCGGGGATTGCAACTGTCCTTGAGTCTTCTGCCTTTTGGTGACTTTAAATATTCCTTGGCTCGTGGCTGCAGAAACTCAATCTCTGCTTTTCTCTTGTCATTGTCTTTTCTGTGTGTCTGTGTCTTTTCTTCTGTCTCCTATAAAGATACCTGCCATTGGATTTAGGGATCCCCTGGAATATTCAGATGGATCTCATCCCAAAGTGTTTAGCTTAGCTCCAGCTGCAAAGACACTCTCTGGAGGCTCTTTGGGGAAAATCCATTGTTTAACCTCTTCTCAGCTTCTGGTGGCTGTTGGCATTTTTGACTTGTGGCCACATCATTTCAATTTCTGCCAACATGGCCACATTACATACTCTTCTATCTGTGTGTCAGATCTCCCTTTGCCTTTCTCTTGAAAGGACACTTGTGGCTGGCATAGCACTCAGTGTAGAATGTGTGTTTGGTATATAGAGTGTCCTGGGTTCAATCCCTAGCATTGGGAGGAAGGGGAGGGAGGGAGGGAAGGAGGGCAGGCACACATAGGCATGCAGGCAGTTAGGCACTTGTGATGACATGTAGGGCCCATCCAGATAATCTAGGACAATCCTCTCATCTCAAAAAATCCTTAAGGACGTCTTTAAAGACCCTTTTTCTAAACAAGGTCATATTCTGGGTGGTAAGATGCTGATATATCTTTTGGAAGTCCATTCAGATAAGGCCCCTGAGGCTGAGAAATTAAGTGATTTACCAAAGATTATTCAAAAAGGAAGTAGCAGAACCAGAGATTGAATCTAGACTGTGAAGCCCATTCTCTTCTTCCTGTAGCAAACTGATGAGAAATCTTGAGGTATCTCTGGTTTAACAGATATCACGAAGGATGGTAGCAGGAGAATCATCTAGGTATCACATTCATGAGATGGATAGATAGTCTGGTATAGTGAAGGAACTGCTAGAGGACAGCAGGCTGCTGCAGATAAGGATAGGAGGTGGGGAGGGAAGGAAGCTGGGTAGGGCCTGGTAATGGAGAAAGGGAGCCTTGAGTCCAGGACCGGGAGGGACTCCCTCACTGCAGGTAGAGTGAGCCGTGCTTTGGGATCTTGAACTTCTGCTCAGCACCTTCTCTTTGATGTGTGAGGGGCCTCTGTGCTTGCCAGCAGCTGGGGAGGCCACTGGCTAGGTGGGTGTAGGCTAAAGGGCCTGACTGAGGACGTGTAGAGAAGAGCCCTCGGGTGGTCCCCCTGAGCACTGTCATGAATGAGGCACTGGAAACTTCATCCCTGCCCTGGTGGCAGAGTGCCAGAGTAAAAGGTCAAGAACCAAATCCCTGCTCTGCTTCTCATTCACTGTGTGACCTCAGAGAAGATGCTTTAACTTTCCAAACCCCCATTTTCTTCTCTGGGAAATAGAGGTTTGCTTGAGGTATAAAAGAGATAAAATTGCAAAGTACCTAGTACAGTTGTAGAAGATAATGGGGTCAGTGGGTACAATGAGTATTACTTCTGTATCATAAACAATCATGCCTGCTGGGCCAAAGCAGTGATTTCCAATCTGGATGCTCTGGCTTAGAGTCCAGAGAGACTGTAACAAGGTCTGCACATCCCTGTGTGTACTTACATGCAGCCCTGTTATCCAGCATATAGGAAGAGTATTGTGTTTACTAAAATACAGTTGTACTTATAAGCTTTTGTGAATCTGTGGCAATTTTTTGTCATTGAATATTGCTTTTAATTCGTGCATGTGGGAAGACCCTGAAATTCTCAGATATTAAAAAGGGGGTCCTCAGATTCAAATATGATGGCAATTGCTGGTGTAGTGTGGGGGATGGGTATAAGCTGACTAATCAGATTATGGGTGAGCTGTGCTGTTCCTGGACTGTGTGTAGAGTCTACAGGAACATAAAGGAAAGTTGACCAACTTTGGAGGGGTCTGGAAAAAGGAGGTAATATTTGGGATAGGTTCTCAGTGACATATAGGAGTTCACCTCATTTGGAGAGAGGACATAGGAACAGCAAATTAAAAGTCCAGGCAATAAGGACTTCCGTTTGGTGAGATTTGGGGTGGGAGAGAGGCCAGAGAAGATAAAAGCTGGGTTATAGTAGGCCTTAAAGGATCATATTTTCTTTCTTTTGATGTTAGAGGTGAAACCCTTGTACAAACATATATCCCACCCCTAAGCTAGTCCTTCAAACCCAAGGAAGAATTTCAGATAGAGAAGCAATGGTGTTAGGCCATTGAGAAAGTTCCCTGCCTTTGCAGCATGAGATTGGAGACTGGCACTGAAGACCTGGGGCTCCCTGCACAGTCAGCCTTCCCCACTGCAGCCTTTTTAGGGCTCCTTATTTCATCCACAAGCACAATCTCCACTTCTTGGGAGGAGCCCAATGGAAACAATCTGCCACCGGGATTTACGTTCAGGAGAAAGACTACTTATTGACTAACAAAATTTCATCTTCCCCTGACTGTTTGAGGGTCAGGTTTAAAAGTGATGAATCCTTGAAGTGTCTCTGAAGACTGAAACTTTAAGTTCAAGACAGATTCTACAGAAGAATATAGATCCTGAAGACTATGTCTTGTAAAGGAAGTCATCTTACTTGAAGGAACAAAACTATTCATACTACAAGGAGAATGCACAGGGACCAGCAACACTACCCACTTGGCCAGCAATTCTGTCTCAGCATTCTTCAGAGAAACCCTGCTTCCTCATGGCATCGTGGTGAGATGGATACATGACTTTGGAGTTATGTATGTCCAAGCCTTATCTGTAAACAAACCTCAAAATAGCAAGCCTACTTCCCAAGATCATTTGGAGGATTAAGGGAGGTAAATTAGATGGAAAGATCCAACCCCATATGTATTTGTGTATTCATTAGGGTTCTCCAGAGAAGCAGAGCCAATAGGATACATTTCTGTCTCTGTCTTTCTCTGTTATGGGGAGTGGGGAGAGCAGACAGATTTGAAGGAATTCAGTAATAAGGTGAGGTGTAGACAGGTCCAAAATTCATAGGGCAAGCTGCAAATGGAGATTCAGGTAAGAGTTAATGTTGCAGTACTGAATCTAAAGGCTGGGAACTTGACAAAATGAGTATGTAGCAATCCAGCTACAGAATTCCTCCTTCTTTGGGAAACCTCACACTTTGCTCCTAAAGCCTTCAGCTGGTTAAATGAGCCTCACCCACGTTATATATGGAAAGTAATCCACCTAAGGTTAATTGATTATAAATGTTAGTCATATTTTTTAAGATGCCTCTACAGAAACATCCGCACCGTGTTTTACCAAACAGTTGGTCTTCATAGGTTAGCCAAGTTGACATAAAAGTAACCATCACACCATGGAAGGGTTAGGACTCTTAACCAAGACATTTCTCTTTGGTACGTATTCCCTCCCTTGCCCCTGTTCCAAGTTCTTGCAAGAGGTCTGAAGAAGCTTCACTCAGTGTTGTCTCCATGTGGACCCAGAAGCTGTAAGAACTGTAAGAACCTGAGCAGTGGAGCCTGTGTTTCTCCTGCCATTCTCAAATCTGCTCTTGCTGACTTTACATCCCAAGAAGCAGAGTCCCTATTTCCTGAGCTAACCCATAGGGTACTGTGATGGTTTTCCATTGAAGCCCGTGCTCGAAGCTGTACAGTTTTCCTGTGTCCTGTCCAAGTTGTTTCTAAACTGCTTCTCTCATATTTGTTTGCAGTGTTCCATTCATTACTTTTGTTCTATCAGAATTCCTGGCCTCTGTCACAGCAAGAATGGTTTAGCTGCCAGGATGACCTTTTTGGCATAGGTTGCTTAGCAGTGACCAAGAGGCTGGAAGAGAAAACTTTGTAGTGGCATAAGAGTTTACTCCCTGTCTGGGATATTTTGGATGGCATCCTGTCTGGAAGTACAGTTAGACTGTATTCCTTCACAGAGATTTTATACTGCACAGGTGATCAAAAATACTTCTTATTTTAATGCAATATTGAATTGCTTTTGCCAAAGTTGAAGGATGCCTAGATGGGATCTCTAAGGCAACATAAGGTTGTAAAGAAAGTTCTGGACCAAGAATTAGAAGACCTGGGCTCTGCTGTGTCATTCCCTCCCATGGGGTCATAAGCAAGTCACTTTGCAAGTTTAGGCCTCAGCTACCTCTTTCATAAGATCCTGGGAACAAGACCTCACTTTACCCTTGTGCATGTGCCACTTGACAGCTTTCAGACCCTTTTCACCATTCACTGTCTCTGGTCCTGGTACCAATCTCACTCATTCCCATTGTCCAGACAAGGGCATCAAGGTTCAAAGAGATTAAAATGACTTCTCTCAACCCGTACTGATGGGAAGTAATAAACCTGGAATTGAACCTGAGACCTAGTTCAGCCTGTTTTGAGGTCCCCTTCTGAGTCTGCTGACACCTATGAGGCTGGAGGGGAGTACACACACTGGCGCTGGCAGAGAGGCAGTGATCCAGCAGAGGAGAGGAGGTGACACTGCTTCATGTTCTCAGATCCCCCTTGGCTCTGGGGAAGAATCTGAGTGGATCCCTTACCCCAAGGAGGCTGGTCTCAAGCTCCTCAAATTGGAATGTTTTCTCATGCTGTGGACTCAATTCAGAAACCACTTATTGAGGCTTTATCACATACCAGGTTCTCCACAAGGGGATGGGGAAGCAGAATAAGTAAGCAGAAATAATGAAAAGTAGACTGGTAAGTATTTTATTTGAAATGTAAACAGAGGCTTTGGATTTACAGTAGAAGATGCAATTAAGTCGTCCCGGGAAGATGAAGGCAAATACAGCTGAGCCCTGGCTGTTGAAGCAGGATTTGGACCATAGGAGACAGGAGCAGAATGGTGTCTGCTCTCTTCTTGGTCCCTGGGCCGCAGACGTCATGGCTAGGGCTGCCAGGCCATGGCCAATGGGGGCAGCCTGTGTGCTGTAGGGACCTGGTGGGGCCTGCACTGTCGCTTGTCAGACTTGACACCATGCCTCAAAGGACAGACTGTGGACAGAGTGAGAGAAACTCTGCCTGGCAGGCCTCAGAAGAGGACCCAGTAGGAAAGGAGGCACCAGGCCTACAACAGGGGAAGAGGCAGGCTGGAAGAAGGTGCTTTCCTAGCGGGATGGTGGTGCCCCTGCCAAAGCACGAGAGGCGAGAGGCTATTGCTTTGCATGTGTGATTTTAGACTGACAGTGTTTTGTATCTTTATTTTAAAACTTGTTTCTCAGTCTCCTGTGCAGTTCTCTGTCAGCTTGTTGCCATGGAGAAGTGGGTTGGAGTTGGAAGCTCTGTCCTTCTCTGGCAGCATTTCTGGACTCACCAGCTGCCTTCTGCCCCTGAATACACAGATGGAAGGAGGCCAGGACCCCACCTGATGGGTAGACCCTTTCTCTGCAAGCACTGGCCGTGCAGCTCAGTTTACTCGTGTACTAGTTCACTTACTCATCACTGACTCAGCTGTTCCATGAGTGCCCTTTGTGTGCCAGGTATTGTGCTGTACCCCGCAGGTACGACAGTATCTGTGGCTGGTGACACATACGTCTTAAGGCGGGAACTGTCAGCCTGTTCTGTCACACCACCCGGTTCATATACTGTGCCTCAACCTTGTTCCTTTAAGAATTCACAGGGCTGAGTTTGTTTTTTTTCCAACCCTTATAATTGCTCCTTTAGGATCTCCCTGGAATTACTTAATAGCCTCTTGACTCTTGGATTTCATTTCCTTTTGTGTCCCCAGTGCCCAGCACAAGTCCTGAAGCAGAGGAAGGGCTCAGGAAGTGTTAATGGATTCCTTTGCTGTCCCTCTAGAACATCTGTCCTGTCTTTCTTCTTCTATTCTGAAACTAGAGGTAGTAGCTTAAGCCAGTAGGACAAATGGAGAACTTTGGGACCAGACAAATCTGTGCATGAGTCTTGACTTCCCCTTTTTGTCACTGTATGATTTCAAACATGTGGCTTCTTTACTTGGAACCTTAATCAAATCCATTAATTGTCTCTAAACCTCTATTACCAGTCTATCGACAATTGAATTTTAACATTAAAAAAAAAGTAGAAATATTTGATGACCATTTCACACCACCAGGTAGCTTCCTGGCTACATCAACATAGGACCCAGTTGAGAAAAGTTGGGCTGGTCTGGGATCAGGAGTCCAGGAAGTGGGTTCTGGTTATGACCTTGATGTTTCTTAGGGCTTTGAGCAAGGCTCTCCTTTGAGACCTTACTTTCCCTATTTGAAGCATTTGGGAGTTTAATTTGGTGATCTTTTAGCTCCCAAGGTCTGAAAATTCAAGTTTAAAAGAAAAACTTGCTTGCTGCCACCGCCATTAACCAGTGCCCCAAGGCTGAAGGCTGAGCTCAGCATAACCCCTTCTGCCAGCTCTGGAGCCTGCTCTCCCAGGAGGCTCAGGGCTAGAGCCCTGATACTGGATGCAGGAATCTCTTTTGGTTGTGAGGGTCCTTTGAATGCCTCACTCCCAGTCCAGTGGCTGGGTTCAGCTTGCATCCCAGAACAGTGAAGAATTGCTAGAAGGAGTGTTCCCCTTTTTTACCTGTATATTACTTTTTGCTCAGGTCCTGTTGTCTTCTTGAACCCTTAGCTGTTGAGGATTCAATTCCCTGATGCATCTGGAGTCTGGGGCTCAGTAGTAGGCATTGGGAAGAACACACAGCCATGGAAGTCATTGTCTTTACAGACAGTGTCTCTGGTCTGTGACGTGAAGAGGTGAGACAAGACAGAGCTGTGAAGCTCATGAGAGGCTTGTCAGCAGGATGCTATGGACTTGGATTCTAATCATAGATCGTCTGTCTTTTCCAGGCCTTCTGAGTTGGGCCAATGATCAAATTCCTTTACCACTCTGACACTTCTTGACTCAGAGAAGGAGTAATGGTTGTCGATTTTTCTGGGGGAACAGCTTGAGCTGATTCTTGAAGGCTAGTATAGAATTTGAACTGGCCCAGGAGCAATGGACACGAATCATCCTGATTGCAAAGTACAAGCTGAGGGTAAATCAGAGTGGAATGCCCTCCTGATTCAAGTAGAGGGCACTGCACGGCTTGAGGAGCAAGAACAATCTCAGAGCAGGCAGCCCTTTGGCCCTGAGTCCCCAGGGGCTTAGGGCCTACTCTAGGGGTTCCAGTAGGACAGAGACAGGAGTTTAAGACTGGTGTTTCCCTCTTATCTGGGGCCCCTAAGAGTCCTGCCTTTGTTTCATGGTATGTGCCTCCTCAAAAGTTTTCCTGAACTGAAGGTGACAAGAGAGATATTTCGACTGTGTTCCTAGGGTTTGAGTCTTTGATTCTAGATGTATCTGTCAGGCCTGTAAATCAAAGACTCCCACATCCTGACACAGCTGTGACCCCCATCTTCCCAGTCTCCTCTCACTCCTCTGCCCTGCAGCATCACTGATGCCTGTTGCTGTTGGTTCTGCTTCCTTGCTGTCTCTCCACCCATCCCTCTTCTGCATCTCACTGCTATCAGACAGCTCAGTCCTCATTCACCCTGACTCTGCCTTTGTCTGCAAACTGATCTCCCTACCGGCACGCCACCACATTCAGTTTAAAATGTTTAGAAAAGTCCCCGGCATATTGTAAGAGCTTCATAAGTGTTATCTGTCATGACAACAACAATGACAGTGATTATGATGGTGATTTTTCCAGATTTTGCTTCTGAATAGCTCTGATTCTGCTATTCCATTGCCCAAAGTCTTCATAGCTTCCAATTGGCTGCTGAATAAAGTCCAAAATCTTTAGTCAGGCCTTTTGAGGATTATATTTCCTGAGTCATCTGCATTGATGTGCCCCCTCCCTATCATCCTAAATTTCTTTCTACTACTTTTTGTACTGCCTCTTCTTCTACCAGACAGAACTGGTATTATTAGCTTTGCAAGGTCTATTGTCCTGCATTCAACACTGTTCTACCTCTACTTGGAATGCTCATCCACCCCTACTAAGACATCTCTGCTATTTCCCTAAACTGTGCATTCCTTGATGGCAGATGCCAGGAATGGTTCATTTTATATCATCATTTTGATGGCACCTATCAAATAGGTTAAAATAGATGTTTTATGAATGACTGAAAAGACCTAGGTTAGTCTTTTCTTTTCCTTTCTCTTTTCTTTCTTTTCCTTTCATTTATTTTTTTAGTACTGAAGACTTAACCCATGTCCATGCATGCTAGACAAGCACTCTACCACTGAGGTACATACTCTGCCCCACCCTTTTTATTTTATTTCAGCAAGTTGCACAGGCTAACTCACATGTATGATCCTCTTGCCTCAGCCTCTGGGCCCTGTTTCCAAGCAAGCTACAGTTTGAATTAGAGAAGTTGTCAAGGCCTGTGCCACCAAGCCTCAATGCCTGTTCCATGGAGGGATTTTGAAGTTCCTCAGTATCTATGGGAAAATATTTGTTACTAATCTCCACATAGTTATGACCCCTGTGCTGTACACAAGCAGAATGGCTCCTCTTAAAACAAACTGGCAAGAGAGGGTAGAAATCCAGAGGAGCTACATTTACATACTGGGTTAGCCATCCAAATATAGGTAGGGGCCCATATGATCCTAGAAGTCAATATCCGGGAGGGCCTATTTGGGGCTAAAGGTCGAATGGCAGAAAGCTTAAGGTAATTATCAAATATCAAAAGCATTCAAATTTTAGAGGGCACCAGCCAGACAACAACGTAGGGGACAGATAGGGAGATTCAGGCCTTAACTGGGAAGATGTTAAGAGAGTCTGCTTAGCAAGCAGTTAGAGTATGACTCAGGGCTCTGGCCCCAGGGTCCCCCAGTTCAGGCCACACTAGTCCTATAGCTGTGTGTTCCCAGCAGGGGCCAGAGAGGAGGCTGCCACAGGAAAATGGGCTCCCTTTCTCAGCCAGGACTGACTTGGAAATAAACATGATCTCAGTTTGGAAATACCTTCTGGCCTTCAGTTCCCTTAGGTTGGCAGGACTGGGGAAACAGGGGCTGACATACAGGCAAGCCCAGGGGTGAGTCCTGCTTCCCCTCCTCATTCACTGCCTGGCTCCCCAGGCCCTTGCTTCCATTTCAAACTCAAGCCATGAACATGCCACCCTCTGGGCCACCATTTGGAACAGTCAGTCTCAGGCTGACACTCACTGCCTATAAATGGTGTGGAATTAGGCTAATCAGTGGCTCTTAATTTCCCAACAAATGCGGGTGCTGTGCTAATTGCCAGGGTCCACACTATCAGATCCCTGGTTGGCAGCATCAAATAAGAGAAGTGGTAATTTGGGGGCTGGAGTGGGGGAAGGCCTGCTTTGTCGGCTGAGCCAGTTAAAATTGTATTACCCCCTGAGTGAGCTACAGTACAGAACCAGGGCCTGGCCTCATTGTCAACCAGGGGACTAGGTGAGTGGCCCACAAGTGTGTTTGCAGGAACTATACCTCAGCACTAATCCTAAGCAGTTTCTTGTCCAAGAGTGGCTTTTTGTTGTTATTCATCAAGGAAGATTTCACCAGCAGCATGGCATGGTACTGCCAGGGCAGCTCATCAGGGATAAAGCATCCCAAACCTTGGTCTGCTGTTACCATGGCAACATGGCATTTCCAGACTGTCCAGGCAACCTTACTGGCATCTGCTGCTGTAAAAGATTCAGATGGAAAAGGGCCACTGTTCTTCCTCCATTGAGACAGAGCAAGTTGTAAAGACAGGGAACCCTTTACCAAGGACCAGGATCTTATAGGAAAATGCTATTCCATTGATGTAAAGGCCTTTTGATTAAATAATGTTTGAGTGCTCATTAAAGCCTTTCTATTACACTCTGTTGACTAAAGCTGAGGACCAGAAGATACCTCCTGGGGCAAAAAGGACGGGAGATGGGGAAAAGTAGGGGCACAGCATGAATAAAGGCTGGTTGTGGATATGCATGGAGTTTGTAGGTGGGGGTTGCTTTGGTGGGAGAACTGACATGGTGGAAATGGCAGGGATTAGCTCTGCCTCTGTGAAACCTAAAGCTCCGTTCTCGTCTGACAGCAGCCTGACCACATCTTCACTCCTCTGGATTATGACTGATGCTTTCTTTTCCTGAGGAGCAAGAACTGGGCGTCACATCTCATGCCTTAGTTTGGGTGGCATTTCTCCCTTTCTCACTTGACTCAGTTGTTTTTGGTCATTCCTGTGCCCATTATACTCATCAGGGGAGACAGAGACCCATAGAAGATGCTTGCCTGAGTTCACACAGAAACACAAAAGCCTTGGAACAGAGAGGCTAAAGATTAGGCTCTGGATGGACTGCCATTGGCTTGAGTCCTGGCCTCATCTCTTAGATTTCAGGTAGGCCTGAGCCTTGGAGCCTCAGCTTCAGGGATGCGACGGGACATTTCTGCCCTATTGGGCTATAAGGGTATAAAATGGCATAACGAAGTAGTATAGCATAGTTCCTATATATAGTAAGAGCTCAGGGGATGCTATTAAATATTAGCTATTTTCCTTAAAAATTGGGATTATCCTATTCATTTTTGCTTCTTCTCTCCTTGCATACATAAAGCACTTAAATATTGCTTCATCTGGTATTGATACTAGGAGGACATTGTTGACTGGGTGAATGGCTGGGGCATCAGAAGAGCCCACATTGGTGGGCTCCATGCTCCGGTCCAGGGTGTGCTGTGGTCTGCAGGACTGGAGCCAGGCCAGCCTGAGAGTCTGTTCTGTGTAGATTGGGTTGGGTGTCAAGTGAATTTTCCAGTTAGGTCCCGTGCCTTGCTGCCTGAGGTCCAGGACTTGTACCTCTCAGCCCTGTGGCTTTCTTGGACAACACATGGGGCAAATTCCTCTCACCCTCTGGAAGTAATATATGGTATTTATGATAACTAACACCCAACTTTATAGTATGCAGAAAGTGTCCACTCTCTCACATGAGCCCCCTGCAGCCCTGGAATTGTCAGGAGTAAGAATGGTTCACGCTATGGATGCAGACACAGAGGCTCCGTAACTGTGGCTGATCGCCCTCAGCAGGAGGGGCTGGGAGAGGGGCTTGCTCCCATCTTCTATTTAAACTCTGGTGGTCTTTCTCCTGAATGAAGGCTTTTGGGATCTGGAGCACTTTTAGAATATGATCTCAGTGAAGTACAGAACACTGAGTTTAGAGTGAGAATACTTTGATTTTGATCATGAGCCTGTCACAAGCTAGCAGCTCTTAAATGAGCCACCTCTCTTCTAAATGTGCTTGCCCTCTTATCTTCCTGCCTCAGGTTTGCGCTAGGGAAGATAATGCTTTGGGAAGTCTGAAATTCTGAGTGAGTGACTAGGGAGAGGAGCACTATCTGCAGGGCCCACCCCATCTCAGCAAGGCTGCAGCCACAGCAGGTCCAGCTGTCCTGTTGAATCACAGTTTGGATAGATGAAAAGCACACTGCTAGCCAAGCATGGTAGCTCATGTCTGTAATCCCAGCACTCTGGGAGGCTCAGGCAGGTGGATCATAAGTTTGAGCCCAGGCTGGGCAACTTTTTGACTTAGCAAGACCCTGTCTCAAAAAAAAAAAAAAAAATTTAAAGAGGCTGTTATGTAGCTCAGTACCAAGGCTCTGGGTTCAGTCCCAGTACCATCAAAGAAAGGAAAGAATGAAGGGAGGAAGGGAAGAGAGGAGAGGGAAAAATAAAGTAAAGAAATAACCCTATAAGAAAATTGGTGTTCCATTGATGAAAGCTTTTGGACCCTACAACACCCTTGGGAGAGTAGGAGTGGAACAATCCATTGTGGTCTCTAAGGACTTCATTTAATTCTACAAAGTTAGATATCTACTACTATTCACAGTAATGATAATAGTAATTGCCATATACAGAATCTCCAGGTAACTACTTTTCATGGTATTCTCCTTTGATCATTGGAAGAATTCTATAAAGAAAGAAAAACAAATATTCTTATTTTTCAGATGAAAATTTTGAGCCTCAGAGATTAACTTTCCTCAAGTAAAAGTACAGCTCCTGACTTCAAATGAATGTTTACTGTAAAGAAAGTAGAAAACAATAAATAAATGTGAATGAGTGAGTGAGTGAATGCTGATGACCCTTTGAGAAAATTGTATTAGCGTTCTGATTGCTGGACATAATACCTGACACCCACAACTTAAATGAAAAACAATTTCATTTAGCTGGCTTCAAGGCAGAGACATGAGGGAAGGCCATGTTGGAGCAGAGTTAGCTGCTCAGCTCATGTGGTCAGGAAGCAGAGGGGAACAGCGCCACAGAGGAAGCGGGGAGGTACCAGACACAGACTCCCAAGGCCACATCTCCACGACCCACCCCAGATACACTTAGAAGAGTGCCCCGCCAATCCCCGGTGTGGGCCCTAAAGCCGGTTCAGGAGAAACTCCCTTCTGACCAGCACAAGAAGCCTCTAGAAAAGCATCTGTGCCATGGTTTCCAAACTGTAGTCTGGGAAGCTGCCGGTGTCCATGGGGCTAGCTGGGAGTAGAGGGTGACTAAGTGGATGGTTGTGTCTCTCACCTACCCCCCAACCGCTCCATCCACAGCAGTAGCTTCAGTGTTACCTGTTTTGTGTACTGGGGTATTGAAAACATCTAGTCTGTTACCTACCGTGGTGAGTCTGAAGTTGTGGAATGCATTGGAATCTCTCTTGGAGAGTTGGTCTGGGGTGAGCACCAGGACTCTGATTGTAAACAAGTGCAGATGATCGGCTGGCCACCTTTTGGGAAACATGGCCATCTTCTTAGAGCTGGGGAAGGTTAAGACCTAGGTTACAGCAGGGAGTTACTCTCAGTCATACAGTCCTGTAGGAGATGTCCCCCTAGGAGTCCAATCCATGAGTGCCTCATCCACTGTCCTTCCCCTGTACCACAATGGCAACAGAGCCAGAAAACAAATGACATAGCAGAGAATAACAAAGCAGTTTCCATAGCGATGCTTAGTGCCTTGTGCCTGTCAGGATGCCTCAGACAAGCACTAATCTGAACCTTTAGCTGGAACTATGTAAAATGTCACTTGCGTGTTCCTCACAGGGGGGTCCAGGAAGTAGGAAAGAAGAAGAGGGCTCGTAATGGTTTTGTCGTGTGCCCCTGTATTGGAGGATTTTCCCAGATTTACTAATAACTGGCAACAAGATAGACCAGACCAAGGAGGGCTGGGGACTGGATCCTAGGCAGGACACAGACTCAGCCCAGAAGCAGATGAGGAGAGGGGGAAAGGGAACAAGTGAATTGAACATGTCTGTGTGATGGACTGTTAACAGCTTGTGTTTAAATGTCCCCCAAAGCCTCATGCAGTCATACTTTTTCTGGAATTAGTTCATGGTACAGTATAGGCTCAAGGATACTAGGACTAAGGGTGTGAGTGCTACCCACCCTAAGTAGTCTGCATAACTAAAAGGAGCAGAAAGACCCTGTTAAGGTCCCTTTCCTGCTTTGCTACCTTCTGCCTGCCATGAACTGTTGCCCCTCTGCCGTGTGCCACCCTGCATTGAGCAAGCTGGTTAGGGACTGACCCTCTAAGAACTGTGAGCCAAATCAACTTTGCCTCCTTTAACTTTAGGTATCAAGTATTTTATCTCAGCAATGAGAAAGTAACTAAGACAGACTCTGCTGAGTACTTATGTACTGTATTTGTTTTAGGGTCATTGTCCTTACTAGCAGATGAAGAAGCTAAGGCTTAGCTTAGGTGGTCACAGTAGGTGATGGAGCAGTATCAAATTCATTCCTCTCTGGCTCCATAGCTGCTAAACAGTGACAACTATTTCCAAATGTTCTGGCCCACTAAGTGAGGACTTGAACTAGTCTTGTTCTTCCTTGTTTCAGGAAGGAAAAGGTCAGTGTACAAGCAGGCAGAGGAGTGCTCATTCAGTGAGCTGGGATGAGCCAAGCCAGGCTGGGCCTGCCAGGACAGTGGTCTGAGGAGGTCTTAGAGCCAGAAGTGGAGTCTGTTCACCCCCCCATCTCTGGGGTCCCTCTTCTCCTACAACTGAGGCAGCAAGTGCCCTATAAAATGTCCACACACATGCACACGCGTTTGTTTTGGATCAGTGATCTCTGTGTCCAGTCGTTCAACCTGGCTTCCCCTCAGGGGATGAGCCCCCTGAGGGTAAATGATAACTATCATTCTTTTTTTTTTTTTTTTTTTTTTTTTTTAGTTTATTGGTACATTTTAGGTATACAGTGCAGTTACATTCATTATTGGGATCTTGTACGTTTACATGACAGGACTTTGTTCTCATTTTTTCCCCTTGTCCCTGCCCTCCCTTCACCCCCTCCTCCCCTCCCCATTTACAAACACTTTATTTCCATTTTTTCATTTTCTCATATTTTTTTCTTTTCCTTTATTACCTTTGCCCTACCCTTCCCACTTTCCCTACACCTTTAGCCCTTTTCTTCCTATTTCACATTGTTAATTATCTCATTAGGATCTTGTGTGATAACTATCATTCTTAAAACATATATTTATTAAGCATTTTTATATACCTGTAACTTTTCTAAGTTCTGGGATGCAACAGTCAAATCAAATGAAATTTTTGCTCCTTCAGAGCTTTTCATTCTAGCAAGAAGACAGACAAAAGTTTATGTTGGGATGTTATATGCTAGGAGGGAAAATAAAGCAGTGTGAAGGGATGGAAAAAGATGGAACTGGGTGATCAGGGATGGCTCTCTGAGACAGGGACATTTGAATGAAGACCTAAATGAGGGGAAGGAGGGAGAGCCATGTGCTCATCTGGGGAGAAGAGTTCTAGGCTGAGGGCACAGCCAGGGCAAAGGCTACAGCTGGAAGAGGACTGGCCAGGGAGGGGGAGAGCCAGGAGAGCAGTGTGGCCAGAGGAGAGCGGCTGAGTGGATTGGTAGCATTGGGCATCATGAGGTAGCCAGACCAGACTGTAGGACAGCACAGACTAAGGTCAGGACTGTAGATGCTCTCCTGAACTACCACGCAGCTGACTGACTTCCAGTCTGGAGACACGTTTGCCTGGCCTTGGCCTTAGAGCTCCAGCCCCCTGGTCTGCAAGAGAATGTGTCCCTTAGGACTGAACCGACAGGAGGTTGAGCAGCCTCAACGAGGACACATACACTCATGTGAGCAAGGCCTGCGGTGACTCACCAGGCTTCCCTACCTTCGCTTCTGTGTTTCTCTTCCCAGGGCCAGAGCTTAAGGGTCTCCCATTTCTGGATGGCCTCCCATTCCCCAGGTGTTGGATATCCTCAAGAGTTTCTGGCATCAGGGTCTGTAGCATTTCTCTTACAAACGCAGCATCTTTTGGGAGTGTGCCTTCTCCATGAACCTCTGTCCCAGGAATCCTAGCTGCTTGCCAGTGATACAAGTGTATAAAAATGGTAATTTTGCTTTCAAACTCTATTTGGTTGGCTTTTTTTTTTTTTTCCTGAAGTAGGGACAAAGAAAATTTATAGTTTTTAACCCATAAGGTATGCATATATCCTGTCATGCACTTCTTTCAAGAAAAATAAAAAAACAGAAACTGTGATTTGGAGTGATAAAGGCACCAAATTAGATCCTCATGGGACCATAAGTATGGTGCTACCCCTTGAGCTGTCACTGCCCACCTGGTAGCTCCTGCCATTTGTCATTCAGTTTCCCAGTTTCCAGGTTTATAATCTCTTGGGCTCAGCAGAGGTTTCTATTTGGGGAATATACTTATGCATTCCTGTCTAATAGGCACTTCCATCTTAAAATGTAAGACAGAACTCCTGATTCTCTCCCCAAGCCCATGCCTCTCCAGGCCTTCCCAACTTCATAAATAGAACTGCTGTCCAATCATTGTTTGGAGAATCAGTCTTGATTCCCTTCGCTCACTCACTTATTATGCACAGTGCATCACAGGCCCTGAGCTCGACCTCACAGCACTGTAGCCAGCCCACTCTGAGCCCCTGTGCTGTCCTGCCTGGTCTTCAGCAGTGCTGTAGCCTAAGGCAGTCCTTCAGTTTTGCCCTTGTCATCCAGCTTTTGGAGACAGCAGCCTTTTCACTTGTAGGTTACAGTATCATTTCCTGCCTAAAACTCTCCAGGAGCTTCTCAGCATATGCAGATTCCTAACTCTTCACCAAGCCCCCAAAACCCTGCCACCCCTTCACCCTCCAGCCTCCTCCCAACACCCTGGGCACCAGACACCGACATCAGCCTCCTCACTGTATCTGCAGCAGGCAAAACTTCCTACTTCTGGCCTTCGTGTTAGCCGTATGTATCCCTGCCTGCTGAGCGCTTCCTCCAAGGGTCTGTGTGGCTGGCTCCTTCTTGTCTTTCAGGTTGTGGCACAGAGACCACCATACCGGAGAGGACTCCCTGACTTCCTGTTACTGTTTATATCTAGAGGTCCCCCCAAGAGCCTCATGCAGTCATAGGTGGGGCTTTGGGAAGTGATTGGATTAGGGGGGCTTAGAGCTGACTTGCTTTTAGGAGGTGGGGTCTGTCGGGATAGGTGGGTCACTGGAGGCGCAGCCTCTATGGCTCTGTCTCCACCCCCAGCACCTCCCTTGTCTCTGCTTCCTATCTGCCAGGTCCTGAGCAGCTGACTGGACTGAAACATGAACCAAAATAAATCTCTTCTCCTTTAAGTTACAGGAATCAGGTACTTTGTCCCAGAGATGAAGTGACTAAGATGCTGAATCATATCATTGTGTAGTTTTCTATGTGACTTGTTACTGGATGCATTCTATTGATTTTCATGTCTACTTGCTTGTTGTGTCCCTTACTAGAATATAAGCCTCTTGAGGACAGGGACCCTGTGTCTTATTCACTGCTGTATTCCCATGCTTGAATATTTTAGGCACTCTATAATTATTTGTCCAGTTGTTTATCAACTCTGCCAAATAAAACGATAATAGGAAAAACTCCGAGGATTTTTAAAGGCAGTTAAACTATTAGGTGTGATCTGGGTTATCTGATATGCTTGGGACAAGAAGTATTTAGACTTCAGACTTTTTTGGATTTGGGAATATTTGCATATAAATAGTCATCTCATGGACAGGACCTAAGTCTAACAAAATTAACTTATGTGAATTTTACATGCATATCCTGAAGGTAATTGTATAGAATATTTTCAATGTGCCTGAATTTTAGCTGTGACCCATCTCATGAGGTCTGGTGTGGGATTTTTGCACTTGCGGCTTCGTGTTATTACTCAAAGCTTTGAATTTTAGAGTATTTTAGGTATCAGATTTTCAGAGTAGGGATGCTCAGCCTTCGCTGTAACAATGCATACGTACATATCATTACCCGTGGGTCAAAGCCCACAGAATGCCCCCACCACGGTGACTCGTTAGTGTCGGAGTGTGGATGGGAACAAACGGACCACTCCAGCCCTGGAACAGTGAGAGTGAGGGGGCTGTGAACAGAGACGGGAAGGGAGCTGTTTGGGCTTCCTGCGTTCCTTCCTTCCTTCCTTTTTCTGTGAACCTGAAAGTTTCCTAAAATGAAAAAAAAGAAAAAGAATCTAAACATTTAAAGGAAAAAATATATATTAATGTGAATATGCTAGATAATAAATATACTATAACTGTTATTGACATGAAGTTCAACAACATTTTACTCTGCGTGGCCTGTCTGGCTCACCTTTGCGGGGCACTCATTGCCCTGCACTGTCACTGTGCTCAGCCCTCGGTCCACATCGAGCACCTGTGCTTCCTGGGGGCCCAGAGAGTGTGCACTGAGTGGATTGAACTGAGTTGCACAAGCACCAAGCACATAGCAGCTCCTCAGTGAGTATTTGTGCAGGGGCCAAAAGCCTCAGGGAAATCCCATCTCGGGTTCCCTCCCTGCTTGTGAACTCCAGTGCCCTCATCTGGGTGTGGATTCTTCTCACCCCTCCCCACGGTTGCTCTGATTCCCAGCCTGCTCTCCTGCACACTGATGAGCTCCAGACAGGTTAAGGGAGAACAGTGTAGGGAGACCTTGGCAGTGGCCAGGCTCTAGGATTGGCAGCCATCAGCGTCTGCATCCATGCCCCTGCTCCCTGCTGGTGTCACCCCAAGATCACTGTTTGTTAATAAGATGATACTAAGTAGAGACAACTTGACAGTGCCATCCAGGTCCGAAACACCAGTATGGAGGCCAGACAAGGGAAACCTAGCAGAGCTGGTGGTGCGGAAGCAGTTTGGGGGTGTTCTGTGGGCTGCAGATCCCACAGAGGAGGCAGTCCTGCCTTCCACAGCAGCTGATTGGCAGTGGCGGGGCCTCAGGTGTGCATCTGGATGGGCTCATCGGGAGCCTGCGCCTGTTCTGGGTACCATACTTCTGGAAGGACAGAAGCAACATGGAGCTGGCCAAGAGAGGGGCTCGGGCGGACAGTAAGGCCAGGCTGTGCCACCAGGTCTAGAGAGGGAGGCTGTGTCACCACAATAAAGAAATCTCAGAGGGCAGGGGAGCTGCAGGGCTTACAATCTGCAGGCCCACGGGGCGAGTCCTTTGGCAGCACCAGTCCCCACACCAAACCTAGTCCACAACCTCACGCATGCTCCATTTTGCACTCTGCTGGCTTCTGGGCCTCTCCAGGCCTTCTGTTTTCACCGTAGCATGTCACGAGAACACCTTCCTCTCAAGCTGCTGTGTGAACATAGGTAGGTCATATGGAAGCCCAGAGAATCACACATAATCTCAGAAGAATTAACCCTTAGAGGGTTAATTTCCTTTTCTGTCCCTTCTCCCAGGGCAGCCAATGCACCCAGAAAACCAGCATTCAGAAAGACATTCTGTAGGGAAGATTTCAGTTGTGTATAAAACAGGCCAACACGTTTCCATGTTTCCACCTCGTAAGTTCTAAATCCGTCATCTCCAGCTCCCTAGACCTAAGAATAGTCGCCCAGCGGAGCCAGCGTGCCACAGCACGCTCTCCTGCAGGTGACTGAGGAAATGCATCCTGGGCACCTGCTCTCAGCTCAGGGAGCGCTGACCTCTGCTTCTCCTGCTTGGCTGTTTGGGATCCTCGTCCAGACTCAGCGTTTTGGGGCTACCCCAGCTGCCAGATGAGATGCTGCTGTGATACAGAAGGGGTAATAGGGAGCAGAGACCTCTGGTACTTTGGCGTTGCCCTGCCATGAGCCTTGCTTTCCTCTTGGGCACAGAGATTGTCACTGAACACTGGACAGACTCTGGAGCAGGCCCCAGCCTTGTAGCATCAAACCCATCAACTGGGCAGATTTTCCGTTCATCTCCTGAACCGAGGCCACTGCTCTGTGGCTGCAAGGAGCCAACCTAAGGAACATTCTTCCCTCTGCTTGTCCACCTCCACCTCCTGCACTCTGTCTCTCTTGCACACCACTATGCTGTCCCACACCACCGTGCCAACTCTCCAAGACTGGGACAACTTTGATTTATTTCATCCTTGTCTCTGAGGACACCCAGAGTTCTACCCAGGTTACCGGTCATTGCATAGTTCTTCCTGATAGTGATCAGAGGCTTCTTCTCCCTACCTCCACAGGTTCTCTTGGCCCTCACTAGCCATTCATTGATTTATTCATTCACTCACACAACATTTATTGAGCACTGATGTGTGTCACACAGCACTTCAGGTGCTGGAATATAGACATGGTTCCCACTCTCAAGGACTTTGTGTTTCTTCAGGAGAGATAGGTAAATCAGGCAAGGCATTCCAGGTAGCAGGAACAGCAAGTGCAAAGATCCTGAGGTGAATACTGTTTGAGGAAATGTAAGGGAGTCAGTATCACGGTGGTGGTGGAACACAATAGGACAGGTTGTAGGAGGAGAAGCTGAACAGAAGAGTTCTGAACAGAGCAGTGCTGTGTCTAACTTAGGTTTTAACAGGATCATTCAAGCTGCATATAGGTGACCACAGAAGTGGAGAGGCAGCAGAGAGAGCAGTTGTAAAGCTCTTTCAAGGCTACCAGTGAAAGACGAGTGATGGGACTGGTGAGAAGTGGCCAGATCCTGCTGTGTTCTGAACATTATCTCCCTAAATCCCTCCTTTCCCAGGCCCACATCTTTCCTTACCTGGTGGACAGCTACATCCTCCTCAATGGGCTCCTTGCCTCCCTTTCTACCCTGTCATCCTTTCTCAGGGCTTCCTTGGGATTTGGTTTGCAGGGGACCTCGACCTGTGCCTTCCCACGACAGTCCATGCCATGATCCCCGTCATCTCCAGGCAGTTACTGGTACAGGAATGGCTTCTTCCTGCTACCATTTCCTGTTGGCCCTGGGAAGTGATGGATCGGCTAGTTACAAAGGGGCCAACGCTGGCAGTGCCTCTTGCCCAGCCAGGCCTGGTGGGGCCATCGACCTCAGAGCCATTTCCTCTGGGAGCTGCTCCTCTCCTGGGTCACTGTGATCAGGGATGACATCTTACTCTGGAGGTGGGTCTGGCCGCAGAGAAGGGGGTGAAGCCAGGCCCGGGAGTAAGGTTAACGTCACCGATCTCAGTGCAATGTGTGCACTTCCCTGCTGTTCTCCACCCAGGTACAACCTGACCTAGGACCTCCCAGGCAGCACTTCCTGTTCCCACCACCTATGACACCAAGTCTAGGCCTGTGCTGGTCTGTCCCTCTGGGCCTCATCCCCTCTTTCCCTGGCTTGCTGCCTGCTCCTTAGATTCACCCAGGCCCTTCCCATGGTCCTGCTCTTGCTCACATTGAGTCATGTGGGTGCCTTGTCTGGCCTAGGCTCTGTGCTGAACACAGACCCGGAGAAGGGGAAGATTTCAGCTGTGGCTCTAGGGCCCCAGGCCGCTGGAAAAGACAGCCATGAGAAAAGACAGTTACGGGAACCGATGGCAGGTGCACCATGGAGGTTACTGTAGCACTGTTTGTCATCACACAAGATTGGGGGTCCCCAAAGCATCCATTAACAGGAATGTTTTAGGAAAGCAGGGCTTGACCCTACTATTAAATAACACACAGAAACTGCATATACCACATTCTCGGGGACATCTCCCACAGGGTTTAGAGCTAGTGAAGGAGTCTGAGGTTTGGGAGCCCTTGGACCTGGCCCCAACTAGGCCAGATGTGTGACCTCAGACCTCCGTGAGCCAACCTACCTCATCTGTAAAGTGGGAATGATAGCTTCTCAGAGGGTTGCTGTGGGAATTAAGATGACATTGGCATAAAGCTAGGAAGCACCATCCCAAGGTAGCAGCCGTCATCCTCACGGTCATGGATGATGGCTGGAATTCCTACTTTCATGGCCACACTCCCAGGGACAGCGTGGAAGGAGAAAGAAGTGGCAAAAGGCATGCACCATTTCTCTTGTAAGGCAGGATCCTGTGTGCTGTTACAGAACATCTCAGTTTGAACCTCACTGACCACACCCAGCTGCAGGAGAGATGGGAAATGTCTGTTCTGTGGCTCAGGGGGCGGTCAGGAGGTTCTGCCCACATGTCAGGTGTTTGTCCCTCCAGGCAAGGCCCTCCAGCCAAGATGCTGCCCGCTCCTAAGCCCTGGGATACAGCTCCAGCACCAGAAGGCCCTGAGGGCCCAGGTTGCCAGGAAACTCAGCCAGGTGGCCCAAGGCCTGGACAGATTTGGGCTTTGTGTCCAGTGCCAAGGACCTTGCCAGTGCTGAGGCCCCACTGCCTGCAGGACTCTGAGCTGACATATATGTGGTGACCATGAGCTCCATCACTTGTCACAACTACCCCGAGCCCCATGGGCACAGGGCCTTTACTCCAGGGGCTGGGGAGCCCCTTGGTAACCGTGGGGCTCTGCAGCCACTATGCCCTTGAGTCGGCAAAGCCGAACTCTGTCAACCAGGTGAGATTTCAGTATCCTACAGGTCCTGGAGGGGCCAGGCACACTGTGGAGAGACCTATGTGAAGCTGGGATCATCCTCCCACCCAACTGCTTGGAAAACTGGATGTCCCCAATTCCAGCTGGCTTGCAGAGAGGCTCACTGCAGCCACCCTCCTTCCTCTGCCTCCTGCCTGAGAACAGCTCACACGATGGCCTCTTGCCGAGCCAGAGCACTTTCTATCTTTACCACGCCTGATGCAGTGGCCCTGAGTTCTGCTTGTGCCAGTGACACCCATTCAGAAATATTGGAGGAGGGCATGACTTACATGCCCTGCTGTGGTCTTCCTGCTAAGGGGACAGCCAGTCCCTTGCTTCTTGACTTTAGCTGCCCGGTCATTGTCCGTGTGTTTGGGACCCCACACTTCTTGTCATTCCACCCTGGGCCTCCCGTTGAGGCTGCCTCTCCCTCCCCACTGTGCCTTTGGCCCCGAGTGTGGCTCCCTTGCTCTTCCCTCCCCTTAGTGGTCTGCTTCCCATGGGGGTGTGAGCTGTCACCAGGTGTCGGGCACTGGGCTTCAGCATTGATCCCCTTGGAAAAGGCGAGGTCATTGAGACCTCATTGCATTTATGTCACTACTGTGTGAGTGAGGGAGACCCAGGACAGCCCAGCTTAGTCCACAGGGGTCAGCAAACCATGATCAACTCTGTCCTGTGGCCTGTTTCTGAATAGTGCTGCGAGCTATCAATCATTTTTAAAGGGCTATAAAAAAAGAGAATATGTGACAGAGACCTCATGTGGCCTTCAAACCTAAAATATTTCCTACCTGCCCTAGAATGAGTGTGGCAAAGCCTGGTGTCTCACATGCAGACATGTGTGCACATTCTGGAGCCACACTACCCGGGCTCTAGAACCATCTTTAAACTGTAGCTATCTATCAAGTGTGGTTGCCTTCCAGGGTTGTTGACATTAAAGCATATAAAGCACATAATCCTGAGAGAGCTCGCTTTGGCAGTATTAGGGAAGAGATGTCTGGGCCTTTGCCAGGCTTGTCCACCCAGCGGGCATGAAGGTCCCGATGGGTAGCCTGGCCTCATGCATGGCTTCCTTAGAGCGGTTCCCTCTGGCAGGAGGAGAGGGACCTGCCAGCTGCCTGTTATGCAGCATCCTGCTGGGAGGTCAGCTCTGCCTTCCTCCCACTCCCATCCCTGCTGTCAGTCAGCTGTGCCACTCACCAGGGCTGGGCACAAAGCCCATACCAGGTGTCAAACTGGGCCTGACGGTACCAAGGCTTCTGTACTCTCCCTACCCCTGGCCCAAGCACCTGCCTGGCTGTGGGAGTTGGAGCCTGGGGCTCAGCCTGTCTGTGCATTTCCTTGTTCTCGGGCCAAGCACGCAGACATCTGTGTTTCCCCAAACCAAGCTTTGGCCAAGGAAAAGGAATGGGCAGGGTAATCTTGACCCAGCCAGCCTCCCTCTCCTCAAAGTATGGTCTGCAAAACAAAATTTTGTTAGGTAATTGGTTAACTGTAAAGATTTAAAAATTCAAATCATTGAAAAATCAAAAAATATTTTCTGGTCTGCATAGAGATGAAGTGTCAACTCTTAAAAGCAATGGGAGAAAACAAAAGATCAATCAATGCATAAAATCATAAATGTATGTGTATATATATATATATATATATATATATCAGAAGATCTAAAACAAAGTTTTAACTTAAACTGAGAAACAATGCCAAATATGGCAGAGAAATAATTAATAGCCTTAAAATTAAAAAAAGTTTAAAACAAAGCTCTTAATAGGCAACAGTAGTAAATATTCATGTAGTACTTTGTGTCAGGCACTGTTTTTTGTATTTTATACATATTTACTCATTTAACCCCCCGCCCCGGAAACAACACAGTGAGAAAGATAGTGATATCCCCATTTAATAGATGAAGAAACTGAGGCACAGAGAGCTCATAATGTTCACAGGGACATAGCTAATAAGTGTTAATATTGGTATTTGAACCTAATGCCATCTGGCTCTTGGGTCTGAGCACTTAAAGTCTTTCACGCTAACCAGGAAAAAGTATATGAAGCACACAATACACACAAAAGAGGAAATACGAATACTGAGTAACATAAAAATTATCTTTCCATTTCAGTGCTAAGGTACAAATTAAAACAGTGAGATATAATTTTTGCCTTCAAATTAGAAAAGACTTTTAAATATAATAATACTGGCAATGCAGGACAAGATTGCTGAAGTTGAATTCCGGTGGCTTTTCTCTTCTTTGTGGTACTAGGGATTGAACTCAAGACCTTGTGCTTGTGAAGCAGGCGACAGAACCACTGAACTAAATCACAGGCCCCCAGGTGGCTTTTCTGAAAAGCATTTTGGCAGTACTCAGAACAGTACGTCTATACCCTTTGACCAAGAATTCCCATTCTAAGAATCTAATTGGAGAAAATTAGAGCAACAAAGATTCATACATAAAGATGTTCATAGCAATGCTATACAAAATAATGAAAAATTAGAAATAACCTAAGTATCTGATAATAGGAGACAGGTTAAGTAAATTGTTTAATTTTCATAATGGGCAATTAGGCAGCCATTATAAATACATTTGTATAACAAAAGACATGATAAATAAAGTGAAGAGACACACCACAGGCTTCTGGGAGAAGACACTTGCTATGCACATAACAAGGGGGAGAATTGTATAGACAGAACGGCACACAAAGAAAACTTACAAATCAATAAGAAAAAGGCAAATAACCCAAACATAAGATGAGCAGAGAATGTAAATAGGCAATCCACAGAAGACATGACCAATAAACATAAAACAATGCTCCATCTAACTGCTAGGGAAAGGCAAACTGATTAAACGTACTTACCAGAATGGCCAGTGTCTAAAGGCAGATAGATAACAGAGAAACAAATTCGCATCCCATCCATTGCAGATGGGAATATAAATTTTGGAGAGCTGTTTGGCCATACTGAGTAAAATTAACCATGTGATTTCCCCTGCACAAAGGCAACATTTTCTCCTGTTCATTGCAGTATTTTTCATAATAGCAACCATATTAGTATTGTACAAGATTATTATATATGAGAACATGGCGTTGTAACATTGCATTGTACAGTAGCATTAAAGTACTGTCTGTCTCAAGGGAATGAGATTTTATGTAATGAAGTTCAAAACAGTTAAAGTGAATGAGTTAAACCTGAAACCTCAGCTAAGCTTCTAAGACGATGAGTATAAAGAGCAAGTCACACAAAAGGTATAAATTTGAATGATGCTATTTTCTTAAATCTTTAAAACAAACTAATGGTATTACATAGTATTTAAGGACGTACATGTAGTGGTTCCTTCTGGAAAGGAGAGATGGAGGGACAAGGATGGGAGGTGGGGCTTACATTTTATGGCTTTTCTCAGAGGAGGATTTGAAGCAAATATAGAAAAATATCAGTGTTCTTAATTTAGGTGAGGATATGTGTCTTTCTTTTAAATTACATTCGGTGCCTTTCTGCATATTGAGCTATTTTAAAATTTCAAGCGAATTATTTTTAATTTACATTTTTAATAATTTGCAATTCCATAGAGAAATGTTTGAATTATGATGTTAGTGGATAAAAGCAAGACAAAATATATTCAGATATTTACACATTGTACAAGTTAAAGGTTTGAAAGAGATATATAAGATATTCATGGTAGTGGGCAGTAGTCTGCTTTTCTTTACACTCATCCTCTTTTCCATTTTTTCTTTTTCTTGGCATGAAGATGTATTATTTTTATATCCAGAAGGAACTGTCAAAGCAATCAGAGGAACATGTGAAGGAGCTTAGCCCCTACGAGAGGGTCCCAGACCTAGGAAGAGGGTGTGATGGAGCGGAAGCTTCCTGGGCTGTCGTGACCTGGGCTTGAATGTTGGCTTGGCCGTTTTCTGCCTGTGTGGCTCTGAGTTGGTTCACTCCTTTATCTGTCCAACAATAAGGTGCTCTTTTTGTTGAGTACCAGGCACTGTGCTGGTGACACGGAATGAACAACAAAACATTCATGTTTCTTCCCTCACCACAGAGCATAGCCTGCTGAGGAGGGGAGGATAAACAGTCACCACACAGATCATACATCACTACACAGTGTGTGATCTTCATGAGGAAAACAACAGGAGCCCGGCAGGAATGGGTGGTCAGGGTCCCCAACCTCTGAGCAATGTTTAGTCTGCAGTAAAGAGTGAGGTCAGAAACCCCTAAAATTTCAGACTTTTAGAGAAAGGAAGGCCTCCTGGGGCATACTTGAGGAACTGAAAGAAGCCAGGGTTTGGGGAACACAATGAGAGAGAGGAGATGGAGGAGACTTGTATAAGGTGAGACCAACAAGATAAGAGCCAAATTGTAGGCCAGGGAAATGCTTCCGTGGGTGCCATGGAAAGTCGCTGAAGGGTTGGTTGTACACCAGGAGGCAGTGTGAAGTTAGGTTTGCAATTGTCAGAGATCCCTCTTAGGATCAGAGTGGATGGTGAGCAGCTTCATTAGTTAGCTGGCTGCTGCTGCGGCCCAAGTAAGAGAAAACGGTGGTGTGGGTCAGGGTGGCGGCAGTCAGATGGACAGACAGAAAAGCTTTTAGGTCTTCCAGGAGACAGGGTTCTCAGGCCATGGTGATGGGTTACATGTGGAGCTGACCACGAGTGAAGGGCTGAGGAGGAAAGCCAGGTTTGGAGCATGGACAGTTATGGGGCGCTGGAAACAGAACATAATAGAACAGCAGCAGACACAGGGACAGGAAGGGACAGTTAGCCTGCCTCCAAGTACTCCTGAGCTGTGGTTTCTTCTTGTGTGAACTGGGGTCCATGATGAACCTGAACCTTCGGGTGAGTGTTTTTCCACCCTGTTACCCACCCACACCCACTCGACAGTGTCTCCCTCTCCTTCACAGGTGGGGCGTGTTATTCCTGGGGCTGGAACGAGCATGGCATGTGCGGGGATGGCACGGAAGCCAATGTCTGGGCCCCGAAGCCTGTGCAAGTCCTGCAGTCGGCGCCAGGACTCCTCGTGGGCTGTGGGGCCGGCCACTCCCTAGCCGTCTGTCAGCTGCCAGCACAACCTGATCCTGGCAAGGATCTCAACGTCGCACACCCTCCCTCAAATGCCACTGAGGACATCAACTCTGAAGAAGCATTGGACAAAGAGAAATTGGAAGGAAAGACAAATTTCAACCCAAACCTAACCTGAGAAATCCAAAAGTGAGGGACTGTGCTACAGAAGCTTTAATAAAGTAGTTTTCTCTTGAGTCTTGCTGTATTGGGCTGTGAGGTTGGCCTGAGCCAACAAACCAGAGCCATGGACAACTGCTTGCCCTGTATCTAGGTTCAAGGAGACATCCTTTCTATTCAGCAGGTGAGAACCATGGGTTAGGTCCGTACCAAAGAACATGGAAAACTAAAACTACAGCAGGAAGGCTCCAGCCTTCCCAGACTGGTGAGACAGAAAACCCAGCTCTAGCCCCATGGTTGTTTCATTTCAGCAGCCTTTGGTTTGCAAAATAGAGGGTTTAGCATCCCCAAGCCTATCCTGAGGTTTGTTCCCAGGACCCAGAGCAAGCAGCTTGCCTGTTCAGGGCTATTGAGCTACTCTGCCTGGAAACTTGAAAAGGACAGAAGGGAGGCAGGAAGACCCTTGGTGACTAGGCCCACAAGAGAAGGCTCTGGAGGTGAGGTGTGAGGGAGTGAAATGAATAAGTGGAGGAAAACAAGACTTCTAGGAAGAGATCCCTGGATCAGACAAAGGAGTTTAGAGCCAGTCAAGCTCTTCAGAAGACTTAAGTCTTCATCTAAGCCATACAGGATGCTGGAGCCAGCCTGTGTAACCACAGAGGCCAGGCAGTACAGTTTCTGAGTTTGGGTCTGTGATAGCTAGGCGCCAGTGGCTTTAAGAAGTTCCAGAATCCACAGACGTCCAAGCTGAGAGACCTCTCATCTATATCTAGTCTAGAGACTTTCCTGCATTCTTCAGAGCCCTGGAGTCTACTGAGGATCAGTAGCCTTTCTGTGGACTGTGGAGAAAGGAGGATAAGTAGACAAAGGACTGGATTGCCCAACTCCACTTTATTCAAGCAGCTTCAGTTATATCCATATTTTATATATTGGGCTTATCAAATGGACAAGGAGGTCCTTGAGAAAGTTTTGAGGATTACTGATCCTTTTCATTGTTCATGTGAAGGGGCTATTTCAAGGGCATATAACTCATTTTTGGTCCAGGGCCATGACTAAAAGTGACCCAGCATGGCCCCTAAGCTAGATGATGGTGGGGTAAGAGTAACCCTGGTGCTAGAAGGGGATTCAGCTTAAGAGAATCTGGAAAAGGACAATTCTGAGTTCCCCAGGTCTGAACCTAGAGAACATTCACAACCATAGGCAGTCCTTGAACACCAGTGCATGGAGTCCCACTCCCAGTACTGCATCCTAGAAATATGGTGGCCATAACCAGCAAAGACCTCAGTTCCCCACCTCCAAGAACCAACAGGAGCCAGTGCAACCTCTGTAATGAGAGCTAGTCTTGCCAAAGTGACCAGGCCCATTGAGATAGAACACTTGGATAGCCCAGAGATGATTCATCTTGGAGCAAGCCCAAGGTTACTGACTTCCACCCACTCTCCTGTGTTCTGCACCCAACAGGCCAGAAAGCAATCCTAATGCGATAGTATGGGAGGTATGGGAGGCCAGCACAATCTCTCCCACAAGATTGCAGTGCAGAGCTCCCTCCTACCTCTTCCAGCGCCTGCTGGAAGAACCCAAAATTCCCAATTTCTCTGATGCTGAATCCTAATTCTTCTTCCAAGACCACCTATAGGCATCAGAAAGAAGGACTCCTTTCCATCCTGAAACAGGATCAGGTGGTGCATCAGCCCTAAGCCCTTTGATCTAGAACCTCCTTCTCTTGGAACTGAATCAGATCCTTCTTGAATCAGCAGAACACAGATGGTCCACACGTGGAAGAATGAATGTCTCTGGGCAGTAGGAGACCCCATAGGCCACTCCATCACCTCCGGGTCTTCTATCCCACCCTCTTGACAGAAGCATCAGCAGAAAGGCTTCCCCAGCTCACCTCACTAGCTGGCTCTGATGAGTGTCTGGAGGTGCTTGCCGCATGATGAGTGAGGAGTATTGACAAGTGTCTCCTAGGGTATTGGGTCATTCCTAGTTGTTGTAAATATCCAAGCCCCCATTCCTAATAGACCATGATCTCTTTGAGACACAGGACCAAGGTCTCTGACAATTCTAGAATTCTTCACCAAGGATTACTCCTGGTACAAAAGTGACCAATAAAAGTAAATGAATGAATTCATCTGTATACCTATAGGGTCACCATGAAGTGGACAGGTTAAATCAGTGGCCTCTGTGACACTCTCATCCTTAGCCCGCTTCTGTTTTATCCCACTTACCAATGTTTGAGAGCTATGCTATGGATATCATAGCCATTTCACAGTCAGTGGCACTGTCATCCACCTGGTTAGCTAAAGGACTATAGGAGCTAACTTGATAAATTTTTTTATGATCAACTAAGTAAATTAACCTTCATATTTCTCTTGCATGAGAAGGGAGAGTGGGAAGAGAGGAACAGCTTTCAATGTGTGCTCGTAGGCCTGTGGCTTGGCTCTTGGGGTGATTGTTAAAGGACCAGCATGTCCTGGATGTTACTGAGATGTTTCCATCTCGCCTACCACACTTACTCTCCCCTTGCTGACACAGGTACCCCATCTGCCCTTCACACTCCCTACCTTTGGCCCAGTGAGTCGAGGGCCTTCTGAACTAGCTTAGATGAGATGGTGCATAGGAATCCAGGCCCGTGGCCCAGGCCAAACTCTTCTCATCATGTCGAAGGCATCCTCCACTTATGAGTGAAGCGACTTGGTGATCAAGTGAAATAGGGTTAGCAATTGAAGTTAGTGGAGAAGTGGAGAGGGTGTTGGAGGGAAAGTGTTCTAGGTCCAGAGCACAAGGGAGATGGGCATGAGGAGAGCAGAGGTTAGAGAGGCATCCTTGCAAGCCAGCTGAGGGACCTTACATTCCATTCTTAGGGTGAAGGGGCATTTAAGCAGAAGAAAGAGATGGGCCAGCTGTGTGGGGTGGGAGGGAAGTTGACGCAGGATGTCAAGTGTCCCCTTTTGTCATACCCATGGTACCTCATGAAAGTGGGAACGAAGCCAAGTCCAGAGGGAACTGGGACTTAGGACCAGCCACTCTAGTATTCCTGTCAGTCCTGCCAGGAAACCCTCAACTGCTGTGAGACAGCTTAACCTGAGCTCTGGAGTCTAAGACTACCTGAGTTAAAGTCTTCACTTCATCATTCCTTGGCTATGTGGCTTTGGGCCAGTTACAGTATTTTACGTCACTGAACCTGTTTTCTTTCCTCTAACATGGGGCTACTGAATTGTTGTGAGGTATCATTAGATACCCCCCACTTAGTAGAAGCTCACTGTATGTTAATTCCCTTTGCCCATTAACTCCCATGTCCCTGAAAACCAGATGCCAGATGGCTTTGTGTTGTTCACCAGAGGCTCTTCTTTGCCAGTACATCCCTGGGTAGCATAAACATTGCCATCCCTGCAGCAGCCAAGGCTGCTTAGCTTGCATATCCTTAGACTCAGGAATGGTTGTTACAGCCTGGAAGCCGTATAATCCTGGGCAGAAGCTCCACCAACTCTAATCCCTTGGTCCTTGGACTTCACAGGACAGGAAGTTAAGGCAGATTCTTAGAGGGAATGAAAAACTGGTAGATGAAGATTCAGCACCCACATTAAGCCTCCCACCCACCCATAGGATCATTGACTCAGGCCATGCTGGGAGGTATGAGGGAACTGAAATCAGAAGGAAATTGATGCCCGCTTGCTTTTGACACCCTGGGCAGATCACTCTCCTTCCTGGCCTCATTTCCTCATCTATCAAATGGTGAGGTTGATTACCCCGACCTTCAGGTATTCTTTCTGCCTGAATATTCCTGAAACTTCTGATGGATAAGAAAAGGGTTGGCTCATCCACTCTACCCCTTCACCAAAACCAAGTGAACAACTTGAGCAAATCAAATCCCTAGGACAGGACTGTAGTAAGATGCCTCCAGGCTGAGAGAGATATTTGGTGAGGTGGTCTTCCAGGCTGGACCTGCAAGAGTACAGCTGGCTGGGGGACTCAGAACTAGCAGGTAGACCTCTGCCTCTGGCTCCATCAGATTCACCAGTGGCCCTAGCAGGGAGGTGACCATGGTCTGCACAGGGGACTAGATGCTCTGACATAGCTGGCCAGATTCAGAGATGCATCAATATGGCCTGGTGCACAGAGAAATGTCCACTTCAAGTGGGCCCCAGAGAATATGCTGGTGTCATATCGGGTCTTTCGACACCCTGTGCCTTCTGAGAGCTGCCTCCATCCCCTAGTCCAACAGGACATGCGATCAAGGGGTCATCGTGCCCAACAAGCCTGGAGCGGCCAGCTTCCTCCTTAGGGCCTGGCTGTCCCCCATCCGGTTGGCAGGAGCAAGAGCCATAGCTAGGGCTTACCTCAGCCCCGCCACAGCAAACCAGAAGCCTGGAAGAGAATGGCGACACTGCCTGGAGGCAATAAAAACCCAAATCCGTGCTTCATCTCAAAAGTCAGCTTTTTTATTTCTGGGGCCAGGGCCCAGGGAGGAGAGACTGCCGAGCTAAAGCATCGTTGCTCTCTTTCCAGGAAATGTTGTGAGGTGCAGTGAAAGCTCGAGATGTTGCATTTTTTTCAACCCAAGCATGTGTTTTTCAAAAATATCATCCTTCTCCCCCCACCCCAACTAATTTTAGAATCAGACCAAAGCCAAGCTACTGTCCTCTGTTTCTGTTGGGAAAATACTATATTTATTCGAGATGCAGAAGCGTGTCTCTGCAAACCTCCGATTGCTTCAGGAAAACAAATCTGCTTTAGACTATACAGAACCGTGATACAAAATTTATTTCATGCTCGAATCGCTTTGCATAACATTGGGCATGCAGTTTTTAGCTCTGAAATACTAAATTGCATACAGTGCCAGGTTGTGCCTTGGTAGAAGAGGAGGGAGCCCCTCCTGTGGTCCTGAACCTTTGGTGCTCTACATCCTGGTTTAGAATAACACTTAGAAAATCCATGTGGTACTGATTATTTCCTATGAACAATTTGTATGAAAGTCAGTCACACTGGATCTACACACCGGTAAGATGAGAGGATCAACCTAGACTAGCCGCTGTCAGGTCTTGGGGAGACGTCTCCTGGGTCACAAGCATGCCAGACAGAGAAGGAGGCGGCAGCGCGAGTTTCCACAATTCTATTCGAAGCAAAGTTCTCAGTTTCCGTGTGAGAGGTGAACTATGAAGGTGAGGTCAATATGACCGATGACTGACCGACTGCCCTTTTTGGAACCTTTGCTTTCCATCTTGTGTGCAGAGAAGCGTTCCGTTCTCCAACCCGTCTCTCCTCCCCGGCCCTCCCACCACCACTCCCGGAAATGTACAGGTTTCTACCGAACGCTGTTACAGTTGGGCTCCACCAATGTGTGTAAAAGTAAAGATCTCTGAAAGAAAATATGGGACTTTTGCCGTTTCTTTTCATTATCGTTGTTTAGGGTAATTATACAGTTGCAGGGGGTTGGTGGGTTTAGTTTGCTGGGTTTTCTGTTTAACTTCATGCAAGTCATGCTAAGGATCCCCTCCACCCACCTTCCCAAATAAAATAAACTTTTTAAAAAACGAAAGGAAGAAAAAGAAATCCTCTACGGTCAGTTACCATTTGGCCGTAGGAAAAGCTACGTCCGTCCTAGTACAATGCCTGTGCCTCTCGGACTCGTCCGGCAAACCTGCATGGCGTGAATTACTCTGTCCGAGGGTGAGGAGGGGCTGCAGGTCCACCCAGATGCTTAATAGCCACCAGTGTCCTCGGCCAAGCCGCCTGGTCAAGTCACTCTCACAGCCTCTGTCGGCATATACTTAGCAATGACAGGGCTTTCTTTGCAAAGATCTGTATGTAAAGAATACAATTAACACTTGAGCTTCTCTTCTTTGCTTTCCCGTCCCGCTTGGTACTTAGTTTTTAAGGATGGAGGAGGAAAGACAGAACAGCCGCATGCAGAGGCAGGCAGGTTCTTCTCCAGCTGGCTTGTTTCCCATGCAGCGAGCCAGCCTAGCAGCCTCTTTCTGTTCCTTCTAGGGGAACGGGTGGTGTCCCTACTTCTCCTACTCTCTACATGGTCTCCAATACCTGCTGGTCTTGTGGCTCAGAATCACGCCTAGAAAAGCAAGTCCTCAGCAGCTGTTGGGACTCGGGAGAGGTGGAGCTGTGTGGACAGAGGTGGGACCCTGTGCCCTCACACCTTCCAAAGACTGAGCTCCTGAGCCAGGATAGGATGGGACAATGGGTATCACCTGTAGACAGCGGTTGCTGCTGGGCTCTGGCCATTACAGGGAGATGGGCTGCCTTTGTCCCACATTCCCTGGGCTTCCGGAAGCACAGTATAGAGAGTCCTGTCTGCTCTTCTAGGCCACACCAACTGACACAACATTCAAGGGAAGGAGAAAGGCAGCCATCAGACCTAACTGGGCAGGGTGCAGCCCCTAAGAAAGATCTCCCTGCCTCTCTCCAGGATGGCCCCTGCTCCTGGGCCTTCTAGCGTCTCCACAGGGGAAAACACCAATGGCAGATGGGACCAGCAGGCCCATCCATGGGTGGTGCCAAGGATGGCGGCCCTCCCCAAGGCTGGCAGCCCTCTGCCATGCAGCACCATGCGGGGAGTGGTACGCTCCAAGGGACCTCCAGACAGAGCAAGGAAGCAGGGGCCAGCCAAGCTCCAGTGGGCACAACTCAGCACTAGTGACCCAAAGGACTTTTCCTCATCTCAGTATAGGCTGCCTTTCCTCTTCTAGGTTTGCCTTTGATTTTGAAATCTGTTTTCTTCTTGCATCTGGTTTAACTGTTTCAAATACTGGAGCAGTTGACAATGGCCACAGGCTACACCAGCTGTTGCTCTAAAAAATTCAAGTATTTATCTGACCCGGCCTGTGCCCTCTGCCAGCAAGCATCTATGTGCCCTTGGGAGGTGCTCCAGACATGCACGAGCTGCCCAGCCAGTCCACTGCACCGAGAAAGACTCGGGCCACCTTCTAGGCCTGGAGCCTTTTACCACGGCACTCTGGATGCCCCCAAGCCTCTCCCCAGCCCATGCTCAAGCTCTACTAGAAGCCTGTTTCCAGCAGGGTCAGCCTGAAGTTCTGACTACTGTACAAGACCTCCCACAGAGGCCACGGGTGGGCTCAGCCCTCACCAACCACAAGGGGGCGCTCACCACACTGGGGCAGTGGCCAGTGAACACTGGGG
This sequence comes from Fukomys damarensis, assembly GCF_012274545.1. Classification (NCBI taxonomy): domain Eukaryota; kingdom Metazoa; phylum Chordata; class Mammalia; order Rodentia; family Bathyergidae; genus Fukomys; species Fukomys damarensis. The sequence continues at coordinate 12,448,257 of NW_022900928.1, forward strand.
ATCTAAGATGTAGCACACATTCTCTTGTCCACCTTGGCAAGTTCTCTATCTGCCACTAGCCTGGCACATACCTAACCTCTGTGAGGACAATGGCTTTGTCCCCAAATCCTGAAGCCTCCCCTCCCACTGGTCTGTGGACTCTCTTTAAAGGGTGCCTCTTCCATAATATGGATCTTGGATTGCTAAACTCACAGGTCTTGACCAAGTTATGCCCACCCACCTCTCTGCCCTCTTCAGCCAGGGGAGAGAAGAGATCATGTTGCCTCCTGGACCTGCCCTGCCCCTGTGGGAGCAGCCTGCAAAGAGGCTCCTCCTGTTTCCCTTAGTACCCCTTGCTTTGGGATCATGGCCCATAGTCTGTGAGCCTGGGCCAGGCCTCTTTCTACCACCTCAGCTTGATACCAGCCCACAGCTGCCTGAGCCTCAGTTCTGTTCTGCCAGCCTCACACTTCACCTCCAGGGGCTAACCCTGCGGGAATCCCTCCATCCTTGCCCACCTTCATGTGCCTGCCTGCCCCTCAGCGTCCCGCCCCCGCCGCCCTGCCCACCCATCTGCAGGAGCGGCCCAGCGATGCGCAGTGCTCCAGCTTCCTCTACATACCCTTTCTCATTCCTCCACCAGGTGGGCACGCGTACTCCCCGGTTGATAAGAGGAAGCAGGGTCCGTATCTCTCGCGGGTGCCCGAGCGTGTAAAGGGCAGGCCCTCATCAGGAGTGAGGGCCTGGTCTATGTGGGGGCAGTCTTCGTTCGCCAGCGCGGCCTTCGCCACCTCCCCATTCAGTTTGGAATCTTCAAACATATAAGCAGAAGCTATTGAGATACTGAAAACTGTTTAGTGAGGGGGGGGGAGGCCAGAGGTGGGGCTTTGGCAAAGGGCAGCCCATCCTGCGGATTCCAAAGCGGGCGGGCCACAGAGGAGGGTGCAAGGCCTGGGGAACCTCGGCTCATTCCAGCAGCCTCCTGGCTACCCACAGTGCAGGGAGGGAGGGACTCCTGGGTTTGCTCAAAGTTTGCAAAAAGATGAGTTGGTGATGGGCCTAGCATGCGCACTGGGGGCTGGGCCCGAAGCCCAAGGTGGGGCTGATGAGACAGGATGGTGTGGATGGCAGTCATGGGGAAAGGGTCAGACACAGAGCTCAGGGAGAGACAGACAGACACGTAGAAATGCTCCAGTCTGGAGAGGGCCTTTCAGACCCCTCTGCAGCTGACCAGAGCCTGGCTGCCTCCTGTCAACATCCAGGAAGTCACTCGTACTTTCCCAGCCACATCCACACCCCATTCAATCCACTGCACTGCACCCCCATTTGGATCCCAACTGATCACTTGATTCATGCGGTTGTCACCCCCCCACGCCCCAAGTCATGGCTCAGCCTCCCCCCCCGTCAACCCAGATGGACTCATCTGGTCCTCGTGGTGTCTCATTCTCCATGCAGACTAGGCTTGTCACATCTGCTCAGTCCCCTCAGGGACCCAACCTTGTCACTCTAGCTCTGTCCCCCACATAATCTAGGCCTGCTCATACCCTCTGCTTTGTCCCAGACTGACTGATTCCCTACCCCCTGCACTGAAAGGCCCTGGTCACACATTTCAACTCTGTCCTGTAGGGACCCAGTCTGACTGGGCTGCCCTATTCCCCATGCACACTAGCCCTGGTCACACTCTTCACTCTGCCCCCAGCACAGACAAGTTTGACCCTTTCATCTGTTCGGTCCCCATGCAGACCCATGACAGCACTCAGTACATCGGCTCCCACACATGCCAAGTCAGTGTCTTCCCCAGTGGGCCTGGTCAGCTTGCACAGCCACACAGGGATGTAGGCATGAGGCTGTGGCGGTGGGACATGGACGTGGGAGGGGCTCCCATTCCAGTCTCCTCTGTCAGTGTCCCCAGCAAAGCAGAGCAAATGAATGTGTAGAAGACAACAGCGGTTAATGGACCGGGGTGGGGGAAAATTCGAGTCTTGGCCTCTGCAGTAGCCTGAGAAGGAACCTGGGAGGAGGTCTGGGGCCATCTTTGGTGGGGGCAGTGTGACCAGAGCAAGGAGCCCAGGTGGGCTGGCAGGGGTGGCTCTGACTGGCTTTGCCCCCACCCATCACTCTTGGGGACTAGCCCCATGTGCTCTGTCCTCAAAGCAGAAGCCTCCTGGCTAGGGTGGAGCCAACTCAAACATTGCACCTAGGATGAGCCTCAAGGGCAGGCCCACTTGTGAAAGAAGGAAACCAACATGGGCCACCACTGCCTAAGACTCAAGAGGGGAAGCTGGAGACAATTTCCGCCTGATTTGACCCTCCTGTGATCCTCCTCACATCAGTAACTGCAAGAAGGAGTGAGCCTTCGCCACGTGCACACCCTCGGCGTGCACGTGGATGGGATTGACACCTGTGTACATATTGTGTCACTACAAAGAGGCAGTCAGTCAAAAGAGAAATGGACCAATCAGGTTTATTCATAAAGCAATCCAAAAAATCCCATCATGATTTTGGAACTTAAAAAAAAGTCTCTCGTACAAGATGGCAAAGCATTTCATGTACAGTGCGTTTCTTGACAAACCCCAGGGGCTTCACTCCCCAATTGCTCTGAACCAGAAAGGGCCAGTTACCAAGGAAACGCTGACACCATGTGACTGGGCTGGGGGCTGCCTATGCGAGGGGCGGGTCTGCCAGCACACGGGTGCTCACAGTGGGCTGGAGAGGCTTCCTTCCTACGGGTCTCTGGGCTGGGAACGGCATGGCCGTGAAGGGGATGAGGGTATGGAAGTTGGGATCCCCAGTACCCCGAATGAGTTTTCCTCCAGGGGAAAACAGCAGGCCTTCCAGGAGTGTCTGGTCTGGGAGGGGAGGGAGGACTTGCTATCTGTCTTGGTCATCAGCTGTCAGTGGAAGGTCCATAGCCTGCAGTGCTTGTCGAGGGGAGGGGTCAAAGGTGGCTGCCCCTCTCTGCCTCTGCCTTCACAGGTGTGCAGCCTGAGACCCCTCCTCTGGCTCTGTCCCCAGCCCCTCACCCGGGGCTCTCAGAACTTTAAAGAGCCCAAAGTTGGGCTGATTTTCCCTGAAGGTGCAGGGGCAAGGAGCAGTTTATCGGGGTGCCTGGCATGGGGGTTCCCAGAACACTCCTGGGCCTGCTTCTCCCAGCCCTGACCTCTGATGAGGGGACTATGACAGACTGTTAGTTTATCTGCAACTGGGGTGCTCTCAGAAACTGGGCTACTCACCCCAAACACACTCCAGTGGGAAAAACCAAGGAGGGGCCAGCTGTCTAACCTGGGGAGCTGGTGAAAAGACACAGGTGCAAGCTTCGCAAGACCTCCAACCCCACACCCCTCCCTGCCCCAGTCCCAGCTTCTGGGTGAGATGGCAGCCAGGAGCCTCGGTTCCCACCTGCTTTCCCCAGACCCCACTAAACCCACAGGCCTGTGATGATGGAATGAAAACATGGGCAGCGTCTCAGATGGTCTCCAGGCTTTGAAATGGGCTGAGATGAGCGTCCACAAAAGGGTCATTTTTTTTAAAACTTTGGAGCAAGGAGAACCTGAGTGCCTGGGCCCTTAGCCAGCAGGCTGGCCTTTCTGCCCCGTCTTCCAGCACGGCTGAGGTACTTACTGTTCACACCAGTGGTGGGTGCCAGGGGGCGCATGCAGGGCTAGGGTAGGATGGGGGCTGCTGGATATATCCTTGGGGTTACCCCCCCCCGGGTCTGCCCATCTGGGGACTCAGGAAAAAACGTCCCAGGCTAAATGGGAACAGTCTGTGAGACATAATCACGAGAACCAGCACAAGTCATGCAACAAAACGAGGAGAGAGAGAGACATGATTAGTGGAGAGAGAGAGAGAGAGAGAATGTGAACAACATGGAAAAGAACACCACACCTGGCTCTCAGAATCAGCTCATTTATCCACTGCACCCCTCAGCCCACCAGGGACAATGAGGACCCCACTTGGGGTCCAAGCTGCCAACCCTACCTGGCTGCTGGATCCTGCCTGCTCAACACCGCTCCCATCCTGTCACCCACCCTGCCCCATGGACTAGCACCACTCCCTGGGCAGCCACCACAGCCCAGCAGGGGACAGGTGCAGGGCAGAGATGCAGCCTGTAGACTCTGCTGTTCTAGGAGAAACCCACCCCCACAACAGAGTGACCCAGGGGTGCAATGGTGACACCAGGGGCCCAGAAGGGCTTCTCTGAGACCTTGCTGGGTGCAGAAAAGAAGCCTGGCCATCACACTTCCCTCATGCCACACCTCCTGCTCACCTAGATGTGACCCTGCATCACAAAGCACTGACCCAATCAGAGGAGCAGATATGGACAGGACGCACGTGAGTGGACATGGCAGGACAGTAGGAGTGCTCTGGGCCATCCAGGGCCTCTGGCTGTGCCCCTTATGGGAAGAGGGTGCAGCTTCTCCTGGGTGGCCACCCCAGGTAGACACTGGATGTACCCTCCTGTCCTCTCCCTCTGGGGCCTAACCATCCAGGTGAGAACCAGACCCTTGACAGCCCCAGGACAAGACCCTCAAACATGGACACCATGCCAACCACATTCCAGAGGAGCAGACTGGGTCATCTGTGGGACAGACACACAGACTGAGGTTACAGGAATGACTAAGAGGGGGAGGGGGAGGGAAGGAGCTGCTAGCAGCCTGGGAGGCCTGGGGTTGCGGGTGGGGAGCCCTCAGGGTCCAGCAGGCTGGGCATGGGTTTAGAAGTGGAATTGGAGAATCCTGCAGGCTTTGTTCTCTACAAACCACAATGCCTTCCTGGCCTCTGTCTTTTCCCTTATTGTTACAAACTGCTTCCCAACCCCATACCCATCTAGTGCATAGGTATAAGTAGACAAGGAGGCCGTGGACGGAAGGCCAGTGCGGAGGTGGGAAGGACACCCCTTCTTGGTGACAGATCATCCGGTCTCGTATACAACTTGTGGAGAGAGGAGGGATCTGGTGAGGGACGAGGCGCAGAGCGGGACTGGGGTGTCTGGGCAGAGCCCAGAGGGTGGGCTGAACACCAGGACAGCACCCACACCACTACGGGAAGTGAGCACTTGGGAGGGGATGGGAACAGGCGTGGAGGCTGAGGGGCAGGGCAAGAAGGAGGGTAGGTATCCACCCTCCAGAGGACAAACTTAGGCAGCCGGTGCCTCCTTGGCCATAAAACTGTTCAAAGCAGAGCTCTCTGGGTCCCTGAAACCTGGAGCCAGATGAGGTAGCTGCCAGGGATGGGGCCACTGAGGCCAAGGAGGGCTTGGGAGCCCAGAAGACCTAGTTGTCCCTGGGCCTGGCTGGTGTGTACATCTGAACACACGAAACTACTCTCGCGTGCGCGTGCGTGTGTGTGTGTGTGTGTGTGTGTGTGTGTGTGTGCACCCTCAGCACATGGGTAATACTGTCACTGCCTAGACATTCAGTGAATGGGCCTCCTTGTTGGGCTGGCCCGAGGGCCCCATCCTTGGGACTCCAATCCTGAAGGACACAATGATCCGGAGGAGGCACCAGGAAGGCCTGTGGTGCCACGGTGATGCCCCTCAGTGCATGCTTCTGCAGAGCTTTCCCCAGAGTCCCTGGAACTGTCCTTGCCCTAACAGTGGCCCCTGAGATTAAATGGCTGCCTAATCAAAAGCAGGGCATGGGCACGAGCTTCCCAGTGACAATTATGACTTGGTTAAGAGCCCCTCCTTCTCAGTGCCCTCTGTTTCAGCCTCTGGGCTCTGTTCACCCCCATCCCAGTTCAGGACACAATTCACATTCTCTCAGCTGCCTACAGGAATCTGGAAAGGGAGGGTATGGGGGTGGCAGAGGGGCTGGAAAGCCCGTTTGGAAAGAGAACTGGGCCTTGGGGCTAGTGCTCTGGCTGGCGCAGCTGTAGGATGGCAACAGAACAGGACCGGGGTGGGGTGGTGGGTCAGAGAGCATGGCAGCAGGGAAGGAAATCAATCATCCACCGAGGGAGGCCACCCAAACCAGGGGAGACTTCCTCACCTGAGGCCGTGCCAGCCTGGGCACGGGGATGTCTTTCCTAGACTAAATGGATCTAATCTCTCACATCAACCTCATGCTCACCTAGGTACTCTTTCGTGGCTCAGTCTTGTCATTCTTCTCTGGGTCATCCATTTCTTTGAGATCTCTGTGTCCACAGAATAAGTTGATGGCATTCCATGGATAGAGGTAGACTATGGGCTTTTTATATCTTCGGACCAGAGCCCCATGATCCACTTTATGTGCTATGTGCAGATTCTCATAAAACTGAGATAGTCCCATAATGAACCACCAGCCATGGAATATTAGAATATATCCCACAGTGACTAGTATTGTTTCGTGGGCCCCTCCCCCCTCACCAACCCCCAGTGAGTTCACGAGAAAGTGGTTGAACACTGGTTGGGATGTCTTGTATTGCTGCTGCAGTCCCTATCACTGGACCTGGGGACAACCCTCCATAAGAGGTTGTTGCTGGTCTGTAGTGCTTTCATCTAAGCTGCCGGGGTGGTGGCCCCTCTAGTCCTTTGCTCACCAGCCACTTCCATCAGAAGGTCACCGGAAACTCCCACTGGACCATCAACCCAAACAGACATCGTGAAAGCCAGAGTCACTCCAACAGGTTCCTAAAGATAATCGCTAAACTCTAGAGTGGTGGTAGAGGATGAGTTGGTTCAGCATGCTATGGGGTAAGTAAGCTTGTCACAGCGGGCTGGGGCGTCTCCTAGGAAGGACCTGGAGCTAGGCAGCCGGAATCAGAGCAGGAATTCTACTCAGCTATGAAGTCAGGCTCTGCCAGGGCTGAGAATCCTCACTACTGCCTTTGCAGGGACCCTCCTGCCCGGGTCCCATGCACCATTTCTGCCGTGTACACAGCCTGAAAAGAGCCGTGTTAAGGACCAAATCGAAAGCGGTCTGGCACCTCCGATCGCACCCGCACCCGCCCTGCTCCAACACTGGGTCAGTAGCTTGAGTCAAGGACTTGTGCTTGACTCCTGCCCACCTGAGCCGCAGCCCCCGGCTCCTGCCAAGAGAGTCCTCAGCAACCTCATGGGCGTGTGGTCTCCCCAGAACATCGTGAGACCAACCACATCCACCTGCTTACCAGGGCCACCAGCGAGGTTCCTCTAGCAGGTTCTTGCCTTCTGAATGTGGCCACCCAGCATTTCCCTGGGCCCCCGGGCTCCACACCTTGAGACTGAGTGCAGGATCCGGGGTTGCCCACGGAACTAAGGAAGCAGTCTGACTGAATCTGGAATCAATCGCTACAGGGGGCGGAGGTGAAAGGTCAGATCGACATGCCTCTAAGAGGTTTCCTACCTGCTCTGTTAATTTCTAAAATTTCTTCCTGGGCCAGCGGACATGTGTCACTCTGAGTACTGTGGTGTGGAGAGTTTACGACAGATTTACAATAATTGGGAGATCCCAGCTGCGGTGGCCGTGGAATATGCTTCTTTTTTTTCTTTGGTAGTTTCTGCTTAGCCATGGCTAAGGAGTAGTACATCCCAAAATTGTTCACGATGACAGGCACGGGCATGGCGATGGTCAGCACGCCCGCCAGCGCACACAGCGCTCCCACCAACATGCCGGACCACGTCTGCGGGTACATGTCTCCGTAGCCCAGTGTCGTCATGGTGACCACAGCCCACCAGAAGCCGATGGGGATGTTCTTAAAGTGTGTGTGCTCGCTGGCGCTGGGGTCGTTGGGCTGTGCCCCTATCCTCTCTGCATAGTAGATCATGGTGGCAAAGATGAGCACGCCCAGGGCCAGGAAGATGATGAGCAGCAGGAACTCGTTGGTGCTGGCACGGAGCGTGTGGCCCAGGACCCGCAGCCCCACGAAGTGACGGGTCAGCTTGAAGATGCGCAGGATTCGCACAAAGCGGACGACGCGCAGGAAGCCCAGGACGTCCTTGGCGGCCTTGGAGGACAGGCCGCTGAGCCCCACCTCCAGGTAGAAGGGCAGGATGGCCACAAAGTCAATGATGTTGAGTGAGTTCTTGATGAACTCTACCTTGTTGGGGCAGAAGACAACACGCATGAGGAACTCGAAGGTGAACCAGACCACGCAGACGCCCTCGATGTAGGTGAGGAAGGCCTCTGTCTCTGCTTCCCGGTAGTAGCGCACCTGTGTGCCATTCCGAACATTCTCAATCTCCGTCTTATTTACGATGGGGTTGAAGCGCTCGTGGGTCTCCAGGCAGAAGGTGGTGATGGAGACCAGGATGAAGAAGAGGGAGGCAAAGGCCACATACTGTGGGCAAGAAACACAGTGTCAGAGGGGAGCCCCCCCACCCTGAGTGGAGACACCTGGGGTCCCTCGCATTGGGTCCAGTCAGAGGGCCAGGCCAAGGGAAGAGGCCTGCACAAGGTCTCTTCCAACACAACCCAAGCTGACATACCGTGTTCCCTTCCTTGGGCCTTGAGGGGTGTACTCTACTGCCAGGCCTGGCTGTAAAACCCTCCTCCTTCACTGGGAATGCTTTCTTTCCCCAGGAGCCAGCAAGGCCACCACCACAGGGAAGGTGTCTGGGTCCACTACATACGCTTACTGAACTGTTACCTGACTGGGAAATATTATACAAAGCCACAGACATCTGGAGGTGATTGCTTAAAGTATTTAGTTACCTGACTAATAAATACAGCAGAGCTTGTCAGAGCTGCAGTTTGAAAAAAAAAAAAAGAGAGAGAGAGAGAGAGAGAGAGAGGGCAGCCATGGCCTCATTCAGGGCCACATCTCTCTCCCAGCTCGGGTCTGTCCAGGTGAAGGAGCGCCAAGGCCTCACCCTGCATCAGCAGCAGAAGGCACCCAGACAGCTTTGATGACCCTCTCCAGCCCTGAGGGGAGTCCAGGGAGGCCTAGAACAGCCCTGTCTGAGTTGACCATGACCACGAGGCATGGCACTCGACCTGGCAGAGATCTGAGAACCAGGAACTAGGTGGACCTTGCAAACCACATTCTGGGATGAAGGCAGTGAAAAGAAAAGAGGAAGGACAATGTTGGCATTTCAGAGCAACAGAACGGGAATGGTCTCTACAGATGATCTGGTCCAAACGACTGCATGCTACAGATGAGAAGAGGCCCAGAAACAGGAAGAGAACTGTCTACGCTGCTTATTACTGTGTATTTATGTCCTGTTGGTTTTACAGCATTGTAGAATTTTTAAAACCTTTCTCCAAGACTACTCTCAAGTGTGATCCAATGCACCCTTCCATCCACCTCTTCTTTTCATTCATCTACCATCCTCTTCCTTCCTTCCTTCCTCTTCCCCTCCCTTCCGTCCATTCAACCCTCTTATTTCCATCCATCCATCCATCCATCCATCCATCCTCTCTTCTTCCCCTTTCCCTCCTTCCCTTTCTTCAGCCTGCACACTCATTCATAAACCTCCCTTCTCTCCTTTTGCTCCTTCCTCTCTTCCTTTCTGTTTGCCACTCCAACCACCTTTCTTCTTCTCTTTTCTTTTTACCATCCCTTCTTCCCTCCCCCCTTCTTCCTCCATCCATCCGTCGGTTCGTGAATCCACCCTTTCTTCCAGGCATTCCTCAGCAGCCACAGGTTTTGCCCAGCACAGAGTGAAATCAGGCCTCTCTCCAGCTCTTAGGGAGCCCTGTGCCAGCTAAGGATGAAGGACACATCCAGAGACCAGCACAGTGCAGTAGACTGGTGACCCCCTCAACCCTATGAAATGGGAGGGGTGGGGAAAAGGTGACAAAGAGGCAGGGTAGAGACTTAGAGACTTAAAGCCAGGTCTTCCAACCCCAGAGGCCCCTCACTTAAGAGTCCAGATGGTTTAGATCAGGGGCACCCGCCACAGAGGAAGACCAGGAAAGCAAAGTGGCGCAACTGGAAGAGGCCTCCTCACAGCCAAGCTCACCTAGATCCAGAGCTCTTTCCGTCAGCAGAATCGCCAAAGCTACTGGAGCTAAAGAGTCCATCTCCACCTGCTAAATATCTGGCCCATGATTCCCTCTGGAATCCCCATCTTGGAGCCTGCATTCACAGTCCAGACTCCCCAAGGACAGACCGTGCCCACAGCCATGTCCTGCCCTGGCCTTTTGCCAAGCGGAGAAGAACAGGTACCCTGTGAGTATGAGGGAAACTCAGAGCCCAGCCCTGTGCAAGCGAGCTCCTGACCAGTGGCAGAGGCAGAGAGTACCCCGCTGTCCCTCACTGTCCCATCAATCAGGACAGGGCCGCCCAAACCCTCTCACATCATCTTCTGCCTCCTGATTCAACAGGACCACTGCCATCAGAGCAGGCCTTAGGCTTCGGTTTCAACCACTCAGCTACCAGAGAGCCGCCCATGGGAATCCCAGCTCTGCCAGTGCCAGATCCCAGGCTTCCCACAGAGAAAAGCCAAACCCCTCAGCCTGGCACGTGAGGCTCCCCATGCCCTGGCCTCACTCGGCTTGTCAGGGTTCTCTCCCTACTTGTACCCAACAGTCCTGTCCCACGCAACTCTCTGCCATTTCTGATCACAGAATGGCTCCCCGATCTTTGTGCCTTTGTACCTACTTTTCATTCTACGGCAGAGTATCCCTGCCAGCTCCTAGCTGGGAAAATCCCATTCATCCTTCAGTGCCCTGTTAATAGCCCTTCCCTTGGGGTGAGGCACCCATTGGCATCTGTGGTCCTGAGAGGTAGCAAATGAAAGGACTCCCCAAGGAGTCTCCATCCACCCTCGGGAGACAGCAAATCTGCCTCCAACTCCAGCTCCTTAGTGCCTGAGGGGCTCATGGGAATAGCCAGATGGGGCACTGATCTCCCCAGAGCCCTGTAACTCCCGAACTCCTACAGGCCTTCGGTGTTCTCATCTCACTTGCTCTCTCACAGTACAGATCCTGATGGGGAAACTGAGACCCAGAAAGAGGTCAGGCATTATGCAGTTAATGTGGAAAAATTCTTGGTTACCAGAGATCAATGGACAACGCAGGCCCCATGAGTGGAGAGTGGACAGCAACAGCCAAGCCTAGAGCAGACATGAGGATTCCATCCCCAGGAAGAGCCAGAAGGGGTGGAAGCTGGGCCTCTTGCCTGCCTAGGCTCCCCGGTCACCTGCCTTCCTGGCCTCTGCTGCTGCAAGGCCTGGTCATCTTCTGTCCCAGGCAGAGCCTGCCCCAGCAACATCCTGATCCAAGTGGACCCCTAGAGGGCTGTGGAGGAAGCTGCTCCTGGCTTGCTCAGATCACAAGTTGCCCTAAACCCAGGGACCAGTAGGAGGGCAATCAGAGGCACAGCTAAGGCAAGAGCAGCTGAGCCCCCAGTGTTCTCTGCTCACGTCTAGGACTGCTGAGCACAGAAAGGAGAGGGAAAGGCAACCAAAGCTCAAGAACCTACTCTGTGCCTTTAATCCTTGCACTGACCTGGCAGGACAGGTGGCCATATCCCTATTGTGTCAAGAAGTAAAACCAGGAACTGAGAGGTTCAGTTTTAAAGCTAATGATGAAACTGAGATGTGGACCCAAGCCACAGCCCTCCCTGCTGGACAGCTGGCCCCAGATTGTGTCTGGATGGTTGCATTGTGGAACCTGGCACCTACAGCCCAGGCTTGCTAAGAGCAAGTCATGCCAACCCCATGACAGAGAAAGCAGGAGCACCTGGATCCACAGGCAGGAGCCTGGCCACCCCTGAATCATTCTTAGTCTCTACTGCCTGTGCCTCAATAGTACCTGGGGCAGAACCAGCCATGGGCTGGGAATTAGGGATGAATGCAGACTCAGATGGTCTAGACTGCATAGCCCCCTTTGGACCCAGGAAGAAAGGTCTCAAGTTGTTCAGGGAGCTAAGAATATGGGGTTAAGAGTATGGAAGGGGGAATCCTGAGGCCAGCTGAGCCTGAGGCCCAGAACAGCAAGCCTTGGAGCAGCCTTGCAGCAACCCTGGACCTGTCATCCCCAGAGGAAGGGGAAGAGAGGCTGCATCCTTGTGAGCTGCCTGCCTCCCATTCCGCAGTCACCCAGAGACCACAGAAACAACAACCCAGACACACAACCCGGAATACACACTTTCCCTCTCCTAAGTGTAGGCACTGAGCACATGAGCACACAAGCTACAACCCTGGGCCTCAGGCATACACAGAGCACAAGGAGCCTTCGTAGAGCTTGCTGAGACCATCACAGGACAACCAGACACCCAGGTGCTGTACTTAAAGGTGCACACACGTGCACATGAATGCACACAACTCATGTGTAGACACTGTGAGGCCCCCAATGCTACAGCAGGGGTACCATGTGGCTGCAGGCACAGATCCAGGCACTGCTGCCCACCCTGTTACCCCTGCCTCCAGACAGTGACTGATTGGTGCCTCACCTCCCACAGTACGAGCAGCTCCAGCCTGCCATGCCTCTACCTCAGCCTTCCCTGAGACCCTCAGCCTGCCTGGCTTTCCTGTCACCTGCCAGGTCTTGTCTCCTTTCCCCAGCCACCAGCTGCAGCAGCTGAACCCCACCACACCCAGGACCTAGGCTGGCTGTTCAGTCAGTCCCTCTTGGGATGCTGTTGAGGTTAAGGACATTAAGGAGGCCATGCCACCCCACCTTGCCAGCTCCACGGCTGCCCCGTAAAACATCAAGACCATGCACATGAGGTCATCTGACAATGCAGCATAAACCCAAGCTGGTAGTTTCTGGCTCTTTTTCCTTTCCAGAACCAAATCACAAACCATGAGAGACCCACCAATTGTGTTCTAGAAAGTGGTAGCCATGGCAACAGAGCGAGGCATCCCATTTCTATAGTAACCAGGGTGGTGAGGCTGTTGGCTGTAAAGTCAGACAAACCGACTAACGATCTGTTGACTTAAGGAGATGCTTTATAAATCACCAAGTTATTTTTATCGTAACCCCACCCCTGAAACCACAAATCAGAAAGGCAATTTACTATCTATTAAAATGACCAATATGTGCTATGACTTTCATTTATGAATTATTTATGTCACAGTCATCATTTAAAAATTATGCTTGCCTTTTAGAGCTGTTCAGGGGTTCGCCATGGGGATCTGTACTCTTGCAGTTCGGTGTTTTCAGGAACAAGGCGGTGCTTGTAACATGGTGCAGGGACTGACTTTCTGGTCTGGCTGCTTACTCCCTGTGTGACCTTGCCAAGTCGCTTCCCCTCTCTGAGCCTCAGTGTCATGATGGTGAAAGTGAGGGTCCGACTTGGTCCCTTCTGGGAATTCTGAAGCAGAGCAAAGTTGCAGACCATAGGTATCAATGATGGCTAGTCAGGGGAGCCGTGGCTGAGGGCCAGGCCCCAGGTCCCTAGAGGCTGTGGGTCAGTTTTTCTGCCTAATTCAATCTACCCAGTGGGGGTGTGCGGTATCCGAGTCAGTCCAGGCGGAGTCAGTGATGCAGAGCAGATGGGATGGCCGATTGGGCTAAATAAATTGTTAGTTGAATTGGGTTTGGAAACTGAATTAGACTCGTCTGGGCTCTTGTGGGCTGAGCTGGCCAGGGTGGTGGTGGTGGGGCTCTTTGGGGTGCAGCCCCTTTTGGTTTTTTCCAGTATTGACACCATGGAGCCCGAGCCTAAGAGGCCCAAGCCCGAGGCGGCCTCCCCACCCCTCCCCCCACTCCTGCTCCTCCCTCTCCCCTGCTGCACCTGCTGGGGAGCAGTGGGAGGGCTCCCTGCTGTGCCGCAGTGGTGTGAGCAGTGTGAATGCGTGCAGTGTGCCCTGGGAGGCTATTCAGGAAGTGCGCAAGCCAGGGAGAGCCTCAGCGAGGCTGTATGCACCTGTGGGTCAGGGGTGTGCAAGGGTGAAGGCCTGTCCCCCGTTCATGCCTGTGCCTTAGCTCAAAGCAACAGTTCAGTTTAAGTGGTCGCTGTGTGCAGTGTGTGATTTGTTTGTGTGGGTTGGAGAAGTGGGGGCACGTGTGAGGTGTGTACACACCAGAGTACTAAGTGGCGTGCATCCACGTGTGTGGAGACATGTATGGGGTGAAGTAGGTGGGGCTGTGTATGATGTATGGCATTTGTGTGTGCGTGTGGGGCTGTGTCTGTGTATGAAGTGCATCCGTGCATATGTGTGAGGCTTGTGGAGTATGTGTGTATGGGAGATGTATATGGGGACAAGTATGGCTTACAGTGTGTGTGGTGTGTATCGTGCAAAATGAGGTGTGATATGTGTATGTGCCTTGCACATGTATGGAGACCTATGTGGTCAGTGGTGCATATGTGGGTGGAGTGTTTGTGTTGAGGTGTGGTGTGTGTTACGTATACGTACATATGGACATAGTTCATGGCTTGTACATGTACATGGGGTATGTATGCAGTGTGTGCATGCCTAGGCAGTACATACATACAACCCTGAGCAGCGCACATGTGTGTTCATACAGGTGCACACGTGTGTGTATCCAGCCATCTGCTAGGGAGATCAGGTCTAGCTGTGCACATGGATGTGTGGTTTTTGAGCCTACACTCAGCTCAGAGTCCTGACTCTTTTCCATGCCTGCGGTGACCACTCATACACTAGCTCAGGAGAATGAGGACAGACAGGGGAGGGGAGTGGGGACAAGACCCCTGAGCTGGCCCAGGAGAACGCGGCAGGGGGGTAGGGCTGCTCAGAGTCCCCGGACCGCCCACATGGATGCAGTCAATCTCAATCAGAAAAGGCAGTGGTGCATGCCTGTAATCCCAGCACTTGGGAGGCTGAGGCAGGAGGATCACTATGAGTTAGAGACCAGCCTGGACTACACAGTGAGTTCCAGGTCAGTCTAAACTACATAGCGAGACCCTGTCCCAAAAAAACAAAAAGAAAAGAAAAGGCAGTGGCCAGACTTCAGCATGCTCAGACACCATGGCAGAGAGGCAACCGCCATCTCCCTGAAAAAGTTCTCATGACCCTAGACTTAGGTCGTATCTGAAAGGGCCGCTCTTGACAGCTGGGATGGAAAATCCTGAGGTGGCAGAGGTTCCCGTAGTGCTTTTCCCAAGACGTGCACTTTTTCATGTTTTAGACATTAAAATACAACATGCATAAATTCTTAAAACACTTTCTTCCCATTTCCTCACTGTGCTCGTGTCATTTGAATAATGGCATGTCTGGAACTGGTGCTGTCCCAGATGAGTAGAATCCAGGACCACGGGACAGAGGCTGTGGAGCTTTCTGCGAAAGAGCCGCTGCTGGGGCAGGGATGGAGAGATGGAGGCACAGGAAGAATGGGACCTGCCCCAGGCTGCAGGGCTCGCAGGACAACCAGCAATGAGCACCATGTTCTGAAACAGCTGCACTAGGCCCCAGGGTGGGGGTTTTATCACTGTGGCCACAGAGCCCTTACATAGCATCCTCCCCACATTCCAGACCCCCTAGGTCTCCAGGTGTGACTTGCCTTAGATCCCAGGTCAAAAACAGCACCGTTCCTTCTGTCAAAGGAGTCAGCAGTTAGAGCAGAAATGACAGGACCCTGAAGTTGAACCGACCTGAGCTTTAAAGGTCCGACTCAACTGTTGACCTTGGACAAGTCCCTGGCTCGTTCTGAGCCTTCATTTCCTGCCTCTGGGTAGCTGGGATGACAAAACGGGGGGCACTCGAACCCTTTGTCACTTAGCACAAACCTGCCGCTACGAATCCTCCAGTGGTCCCTGTGTCCTGGGCCTCCCTGCCCAGCCCCACAATTAGGGACAGAGCAGATCCAGTGCAGGGAGAGCAGCCTTGCCTCTTGTACTCCTGCCATGCAAACTGCTGAGCAGGGGACCCCAGGGAGAGTGAGTCTTGAAATATTGCCACTGTCCTCCAGAGAGCCACCCTGGTCCATGCTCAGCCCCTGGGGTGTGAGTGAGGCTGAAGCCTCCCCCTGCCCAGCCTGGCTGAGTGGCACAGTGTCCAAGTCTGTCCAGCGAGGCAGTGCTGGGCCCAGTCTACAGGGGAAGGGCAGCCCCAGAATCCAGGGGTATGGGCCAAGGAAAAGACCCCAGATTTGGCGGAGAGTGTGTGGGGGTCAAACCCAGTCTCCCCCAGAAATGTGTGAGAAGCCTTCCGTGCAGGAGTCAGGTGGGAGGTGAGGAGGCAGGAGGGGCAGAAGCCGTAGAGTGGGGTGGGGTGGCAGTGGAGTACCGCAGGAGAGTAAGCTGGTGTGACACAGAGCACTGCCCTACACCTGGAGATGTGGGCCCAGCAGCTCTGGTGAGAGTAGAAATGTACCTTTAATGTATGCCCCAGGGGGCTCTGATGCCACCAGCCTCCTCAGAGCATTTGGGGTTCATGAGGCCAGAAGAGACTCATGTGCCTGGCAGGTCTGAGGCACAGGAACCCATGAGGTCCTGGAAGCAGACAGCACTGATCAGCAGAGGCATGGGCCCTGCTGCAGATCTGAGTTCAAACCTCCGCTGTGCCACTTACTGTCTGACTGCAGGCCAGTTACCTCCGGGACACTCAGTACGGTCACTCTTAAAAAGGAGATGATAACAACACACTCCAGGAAGTGAGGCAGAACTAAGGCGTGTGCAGGAAATGGCCAGCAGCCAGACTTCCCCAGATCCAAGGAGGAATCGGGGTGGGAGAGACCCCAAAATGGGCTGCTCCCTGCCCGCCGCTATGGCAGGACTGGGCCATACAACAGCCCCAACAGCATTTAGAGTTTTATCTTTCCCAGATTACCTGGAGACCGAGGGTGAGGAAGGGGTAAGCAGAAACAGCAACAGTTAGAGTGTAATGTGTTCCACTCTATGTATTTTATTTGCTGTGTTTCTGGTCTAACAACGGACCAGGCAGATGACAACGTTGTGAGAGCTGACAGCAAGGTCCTCACAGCCTGTCCGTTGCCCATGACCAAGACCTAGCACTGCGGTGTCCAGTCAGTGAGGGACATCCTCTCTAGAGGGGCGGAGACTCACACCCTGGGATACAAGGCGTCGGCGAGAGCACCTGCCTTGGGGCTGAGAGGACAGGAGGCTCAGAAGGGAAGGCCCCCGAGGTCACACAGTGAGGGCGGCTTGGGCCAGAGCTGCCTGCGACTTTCCCACCCAACTCAGGTAAAACATGAAAAATGACAGCAGTGTCAAGGCCTCACACAGGTCCCGCTTCTGGTGCTTCTGGTGCTTTCTACGCGCTCGCTACTCGTTCATTTAAGGCCCAGCCAGCAGGGCGCCACTCCCTTGAGCTGAGGTTCTGAAGTGGAGGCATCTTATCCCTGACTCTCTGCTGCTCACAGGCCCTCCATGAAGTCCGACAGAGGGAAACGGCCACGTTACGGCCACTCTCGCCTGTTTCTCACCTTGGTCACACCCTGGCAGGCACAGTGGGTACAGGGGCTCTTCGGGAGCAAGGCCGTGAAGTCGCAGTCACCCGGGCCAGCAAGGCCACTCCTGTGGGCTGTTTTCCTGGAGTATAAACAGGGGAGCCGGAAGATGCGGGGGATGGGGCGGAGGGGGTGGGGGGCTCCTCTCACTACTCTTTTTCAGGGGGGCTTATTTTGAAACAGTTTATATTTGAAAGTTTTTGTTGTTTACTTTGGCTGTAGGTGTGTCTTATGTACCTCAAACCTTTTTTTTGTAGGTAGCCACAAATTATAATAAGAAATAAGTAAATGAGACCCCCCCAGACCAGGAAGTAAGAAGAAACCCATATAGGGTACAAAGCCAGGGAGTGTGTGATACTCTGTGCAGTGACCCTGAGACAGATGTCTGTTGGTCACCACCAAGTGGGACCACCGATGAGGCCGCTCTGTCAGAGATACCTGTGATGGCCACCCATTTAATTCTTGTTTAAATCAACCTCCACCCCTCTCTCCCAGTGTTGCCCTCTGGGTCACGGGAACCATGCCCCAGTGACAGCCCCGTCTTCCTGCAGTAATGCAGGAGCACCTTGTGCAGGCTGCTGTGGGGCAGGCTTCCTCCTCTCAGCCTTTCCCCTGCCAGCTTCAGGGCTACCTATGTTGATGGTTCACTGTGGCCCCCAAGGGCCACATACTTCACCCTCTGTAATCCTCACAGCCATCTTGATCACAGGAGCATTTAGCTTTGTCGAGCTTCACTGTCCTGTGCTATAAGGTGACCAGAGGCCAATCACCTTGCAAACATGAGCCCAGTTATCTCTCAAAATCTCTCTGAGGAGGCCTCATTTCCTCCATTTCTCACAAAAGAACCTGAGGTTCAGAGTGGCTAAGATATATGCAAAACCACCCCGCTCAACTTGGAAGTGGCAGGCAGGACTTGAAACCAGGTCTCCCTGACTCTAAAACCACGTGCTCCTTCCCCTAGAAATCTCTTTCACATCCATCCCAGGTAGCCCTAGGAGGTAGGTGTTAATCTTCTACGGTGATAGTGGACAGCTGAAGCTCTGGTCTCTGTGAAGGAATGGGGTCCACCAGGAACTCACGAGGGAGTTTCCCCCAGGGCCCACTTGTATGTTTGGAACTGGATAGGGACATGCAATGTGTATGTACAGCCATGTGTTTGGGGAAGGGGAAGAAAAAAATGGCCCTAAAAGAGACAAGGTACAGAGGGCAGAGGACACAGCCTGGGAGTGACCACAGCTTACTGCCCACCTGCCATCCCTCCAGAAATACTGATGCCTTATCCCATGTCTATGCAGGCCATGGCTACAGGCTCTTGGTAGGGGCACTAATGCTTGTCTGGTAGCCATATGACAAATATGTATCTATGTGTGGTGACAAGAGCTCGGAGGGGAATGCACAGGGAATATGACAGACCTTTAACAATCCTTCGGGTTGCAGTGGCTTCCAAGAGAAAACGACAACTGTGCAGAGGTTGGAGGGAGGAGTTAGAATCAACTAGGGAAACGCAAGGTGCAGGCAGAGAGAATGGAGATAACTCTCCTCACGGTTCTGGATCAGTAGCCACTCTGACCCCACTCATCACTGTGTCCTTTCTGTCAACCTCCCAGGACCTCAGAGCCTCTGGGTTTTCTGCCTACCTCGCCAGCTGTTCCTTTGCCAACCTCTGCTCCCCAGCCTTCAGCCACCGGGTGCCCCTGACTCTTCTCCATCTACACTCAGTCCTTAGTGACTGACTCAGTGTCACAATCGAAATCCCATCACCTATTCAAACACACGCTCTGGACAGTGTCTCCGGGCCCACTCTGCCCCTGATTTCAGGATCCTGTGACCTCCGCCCTGGCACCTCCTGCAGGAGTCCAGCAGTTGCCTGAAAGTCCACACGTCGGCTTGCACCTGAATGCCCTCCACTCGGCAGCCTTCACCTGGTGAGGCAGCACCTCCACCTTCCAGGACATCTTGCCAAAAGCACTGCCAAAGTTCACCCTTTACACAGAATGAAAGCATTCTGTCACACTTTGCATTTGATCTGCAAGGAAATCCAGACTCTGATCCTAAACCCTGCATTCACCCTGCTACCCATCGTCCTTCCCCCACTAGGTCATGGTCACTGTCCCTTAGCCAGTCTCCAGGCTTCCAACCCTCCAGCTGCTCTAGACACCTGTCATCACAATGTCTGGAGGATCCCTTTAAAACACACACCCAGGATCACTTCCCTGCTTGATCTGGGCGGGCCCTTCATTGCCCCTCTGACTGCCTCTCCTTCCAGCATCCTCTCAGCTCCACTCAGCAACATCCTTGTCCTCAGCTGTGCTCCTCAAACATGTGAGACATGTGCCTGCCCTGGGGGTGTGCAGGCCACTGCCTGCCCGAAGCCCTTCCCTGTGGGTGTTTCCTCATGGCCCCTTCCCTCACTTACCACTCATGGGGCTTCCTCTGACCACCATGGTTAGAATTGCACCTGCAGCCCCAGTAATGTGATGCTCCTCGCTCTGCCCCCACTCCATGCATCATCTCCTAACACATTGGCTTTCCCAGTTTTCCTGAGGTGTAATTTACATACAGTCACTGCGTCCTCTTTGAGTGTCCAGATAGATGAGGGTGTGTGATTCACACTGTTTTCATGTTTAGCGTTTGCCTCTCTTCCCCCTCCAGAGTGTGAGGTTTTGAGGTGGGTGGCAGTGGGGACCCAGCCTGGTTCTGACCAAAGGTCCATCCAAAGGGTGCCATGTAGAAAGGAAGCCCCTTCCAACAGCCAAGCGTGAACACAACTCGTCGGTGTGAGGAAGGCACGGACACGTGTCCCAGTTCACCTGCCTCAGTCCCGTGTCTGTAATGAACACAGGTGCTCCTGCAGCCTCGGAAAGTGAGTCACCCTTTCCTCTGTCCACCCAGCCAGAATGCCCATCCACTGGCTCTCTGACGTCGCATCCACTCTCTGCTGGCCATGTACACAATTGTTGATTTCAGATGCTGACCACACTCATAGTCTACATCTAAACTAGCAAAAAGGTCACCTCTGCCCACAGATCTGTGACTAACCAGGCCATGACACAATTTCTGATTCGACTACATTCTCATTGGCAACAGGCATGCTTAGACAGAGATCGTCTGTTAGACTACACAGGGCACGGTGATTGAGAACACACCTGTGTCTACACTGGCAATGGGTGCCATCATCAACAGTAGGCTCATGTCTACACTGGCAGCAGGCACAGTCCCTTTCATCTGACAGAGGGCACCACCAGGGAACAAAGACCAGTCGCGAGCACGCGTGCCACACATCACCCACGGAGGGTGGACACAGGACCATGTTCCAAAGGACACAGGTTCCTTTCCAGGGAGGAGGAGACATCCCTCCCCACCCCCCGGGCCAGCCAGCTGTCAGCTCGAGTCCTGCCAATGGGGCAGGACTGCCAATGGAATGGGAATTCAAACCTGATGTAGGTGCTGGAGTGCGGAATCTGGGGTCTGGAGTCTGGGACAGCATGGCGAGGAGATGAGACCATGTCTATTCCCAGTGTCTTGAGATCATGCAAGGTGAGGAGAGACTCAGGCTGTGTGACTCCTAGTGCCGCCCGCTTCCCCCACTCCCGACGCACACACACCCAGGCTGGCCCAGCCAGCCCAGGCTTAAAAAAGCACCAGGAAATGTCACTTTCTTTTTGGGAAGGTGTGATGGGAGGAGATGGCCAGGGCAGTTTTAGCAGCCGGTTTATTCAAAGGTTGGGAACAGTGACAGTACCTCCAAAGCCAGAAGTTATTTTGTCCCTAGACCAGACCCAAGTCCCTTCCCCGGCACATGTGAGCCTGCTTCGTGCCAGGCCAGAGGCCCCAAATTACATGATGGCTCAGCCAGGCTGGGACAGAAACCATATTATCCTGTGCCTGCAAGGTTGGGACCAGAGCTGTGGCCTGAGTGGACTCCAGGGCCCAGGGTCCTGTGTCCAGCTGCCCGCAGTGCCACTGTGCCAGGCTGGCTCAAGGTGGTAACCCTGGACTACAGCACTGATTGCTCACTGTTTGGCCCAGGACAGACCATCGAGAGTGGGCTCTTCCTGAGAGAAGAAAGCCCCAAGGACACCCGACCACCAGCCTCCATCCATTTGATCGTAAAATATTTATGGGGCACCTATTATGCACAGGCACTTCCCACAACCACTCACGCAATAACAGCTTTAAATAAGGCCTCCAGCACAGAGCTAGGTCCACAGCAGGGCCTCAATAGTGCTGACGCCGACCATTATCTGGAGCCGGGCCACCCTAAGCACTCTTACGTGCCCCACCTCATTCAGCCCTACCCCGGCTCTGAGGTCCATGCTTGGCCACCTTCCCAATTTTACAAAGCAGAAAAATGAGGCTTCGAGAGGTTAACTAAGTTGCGCCCAGGAGCAGACAGCAGGGAAGTGACAGAGTACGAATCTGAAACCCATTTTTTTTGTCTGGCTGCAGAACAAGGCGCTCAGCCACCCTTCCAGTGCCCCCCGCTTCCCAAGCAAACATTTACTGAATGCATGAATGAGTGGACGAGCTGATGGGAGTGTGTGTCCATGTGTGCAAGGCCACTGCAGTGCATGAGTGTGGGGAGCGTGTGTGTGCAGATGTGTGTGTTTGCATGGGCAGCTTTTTCAGGGTAAGGCTTTCCCCTGTTGTCTCTGTCCTGTGTGTGCTGGAGCTATACTTAGCTGCCGCCGTGACTGTAATGAGCAGTTAGCTGTGCACCAGGCACTCACTGGGACCTGGTTTCCCTGGGAGATCGCCGGGGCCAGTGTATGTGTGTGGGGGTGCCTGGTAGGGCTGGGGAGCTCCAGAGCAGGGCTGGTGGGGGGAGCCTGGAGCTCCAAGCACTGCACCTCATGCAAATG
Organism: Fukomys damarensis; assembly: GCF_012274545.1. NCBI lineage: Eukaryota > Metazoa > Chordata > Mammalia > Rodentia > Bathyergidae > Fukomys > Fukomys damarensis. The sequence continues at coordinate 12,470,320 of NW_022900928.1, forward strand.
GAGAGAGCGCCTTGGCTCCAGCTGGAAGAACAAATACGGTTCCAGGCCTGCAGCACTGAAGCCAAGCTCAGCTATCCCCCCAACCCCCAGGCCCACAGACCCTTTCTGGGCAATTAAAACTGAGGGCTTGGAGCTTCTCTAGCTGCTGGGGGAAACAGCAAAACAACAGAAATGTCAGGCACAGTGATGCACACCTGTAATCCCAGCTACTTGGGAGACTGAGGCAGGAGGAGTCTTGCAAACTCAAGGCTAGCCCAGGGCACTTGGGGAAACTGTCTCAAAAGAAGAAAAAAAAACCCCAAACCGTCAGGGGATGGGAATTAGCTCAGTGTAAGGGCCTTGGGTTCAATCCTTAGTACTGAAAAAAAAAGCAGCAGGTATAATAACCAAGCCAGGGCCCAGGAAGCCCTCTCCTTGGTGCCATCTCTTGTGCCAGCAGGGCTGCTTGGCTGCAGTGTCTGGGTTGCTGCTCACCAGGGGTAGGCACCTGAGGAGGACGAGTGCCTTTCTTCCCCAGAGCAGAATAGAACCACAGGGGTGATCAGCACGTCCTGGGGTGCAGAGGCCAGTCGCCCACTGCGTCAGCCACCAGTAGCTTCAGGGGGAGCCTGGTCTGGAAGCCCCAGATTCCCCTCTCCCCACTGCCTTCCACCCTCAGCCCTCAGCTTCCAGTCCCATCTTGTAGGATGCTTCCACGGAATGCGAGCCCAGACTTCCTCTCCCTCTGTGAAGGCAAGCAACAGAAATATAACCCATTCCACTACCCACTCCTGTGCGTCCATCCATCCACATCCTTCCTTCTGTCCACGCACCCACCCTCTCACCCCATTCTTTATCCATTTGTCTCCCCATCCAACCGTGTCACCCTTGACCAGGAACCACAGCATGTCAAAGCAGAGGGAACGCTGGCACGGCTCCAGTTTACCTTCTTAATTTTCAAAAAAGATTCGGGACCTAACCATCCTACTATCTACTAACAAGATGATCTTAGTCCAATAAATCATCTTTCCAGACCATTTTTCCTTCGTCAGTAAAATGGGTACAACTTCTGATTCTTCCACCTCACAGGGCTGTTGGGTCAGCAAAGATTTATTTATTTTCTCTTATGTAATGGGCACTCCCATTGCCCGAGCTGCTCTTGGTCCTGTCAAAGGTTATGGCTGAGTCCGTGAAACATAAACGGGACCCAAGAAGGTCAGTGGAGGAAGAGCCTAAAGTCAGTCGGGAAAGGCTTTCTGGGAGCATCAAGGCTCTCCAGGAGGGAGGATCAGGAAAAGCTTCCAAGAACGCTGCTTGAGATGTACAGCGGGGGAGGGAGGGCATCCTTGGCACAGGAAGCAGGTATGGGGGGCTGGAGTCTGCCTGGAAAGGCCAAGGGGCCCAGAGGCCAAGGCTAGGGGTCTGCAAAAGCAGGTTGTGTGGGTTCTCTTCCGAGAGGAGTCCAATGCGCTCTGGAGAGGGCTGGGACGCCACAACCTCGGCCAGCCAGGGCAACCCTCGTGATTCCTAACTCCAAGGCTTGCACTCAAATCCCCAGACTGCCAGAGAGGGAAATATATCTGCTGGTGACAGCCAGGCCTCAGGAGACACAATTCCTGCTGCTTAGAAGGGAATCCAGCACCTGGCATTTCTGACCTTTGTGCCACTAAATGTATCACTGGTGATGGTGGTTCGCGGCCCTGAGGCTGAGGAGCCACCAGATGAGACTTCCATGGCCTCCTCCTCTGTCTTTGGGGCTCAGCCAGGGCTCTCTAGACCCTGGGGAACGTGCAGCAAGGACCAAGTGACAGTGGTGCTCCAGGCAGCTGGATCCTCCCCTCAGGAAGGAGCTCCCGGAGCCAGGCACTGTGCTAGGCAGTGCCCCTCAGAGGCACACCCTGCTGTGAAGCACACCGTGTCACATAGGAAGGGCCTGGGCACAGTTAGCTGTCACCTGCTGGATTCCATGCTGAGCAGAGGGGAGACCACACCCCAGTCCTGGCCAGGTCCAAAGGCCTGTGCTGTCTCCCCTGCCCTGCCCTCTCCCCACACTCCCCTTATCCTTGAGACTGTGGTCTCTTCCCTGACAAGGAACCAGATTTCCTCCCTCAAATCGTTTCTCTGCCTCTGGCCTTACTGGATTCTCCAGCCTCTCCGAAAGGTGGGTGACACCATTATGTCCACTCTGTAGATTAGGGAATGACAGCCCCGAAATCAGGGCCCATGCTCCAAGTACGTGGCCAAGTTAGGAGCATCTGTGATGACACAGGGGAAGCCCACGACACAGGGCCGACCCCCAGGAATGACTGCCACGAGAGCCAGCTGCAGCCTCACCCTGGGGCTCTAGCTGGCTCCGTGTGGCCCAGCAGGTGACCATGTTCTGCACAGTTGCCCACAGAGCCTCTGAAGTTGCACATAAAAAATTAGTCTCTGAGTGGTGAGGCGTAGCCCTGGCGGGTAGCTGCAGTCTAAAACATGTACACCACCCTGGGGTGGTGACAGAGCCGAAGGGAGCCACTTTACCGACTGACTGGGCAGAGAAAGTCTCCAGCAAACCACCACATAGGCCTGGGTCCCAGCAGTCTCCCCAGTTACACCAGCCCCCTTGGTAGACATCAGGTTCCAGTTCTCAGAGCCCCCGGGATGGACAAGACGGCATCCGCAGAGCATCCTACAGTGAAGCCAACTCAGCTGAAAAACGCAGAGAGGGGGTTGAACCCGGGACTTCACACTGAGCTATGTCCCCACCCACTTTTCTTCTTTTGAGACAGGGTCTCCATAAGTTGCCCAACACTGGGCTTGAACTTGAAATGCTCTGTGATGATGTGGCAGGGGGCCCTCTATGGGGCCCAGCCCATGCAGGTACCTGTGTCTTCAGGAGGCCACCACCACTGTAAGCCCCACCATGCCCTGGGCTACTATGCTCCAGGAACCCACAGGAACTGGCCCAGCAAGGCCAGATCCCACAGTGGCTCTGACGGCTACTCCCAACGACCCCCGATTCTGACAAGCCGCTCAGGGTACTGCTCCCCTCCTCCCCACCACACCAGCTAGCGGGCCACCTCCAGCACTCTCAGCTCCCTGGCTCCTTCCTTCCGCTACAGTCCCCAGGGTGCCCACAGCCTAGGTAGCCACTTTCTTCGCCTCCTCCCTGCACTGAATATGTGGACCGGAGGGCAACCATTTCATTCCCGGCTCTACTCCCACCTTCTAGAGCAGAGCCTGCCACATAGTAGGTACTAGCACAGAACAGATGCTCATAAATATCTGTTGGATGAATGGCTGAGTGAGTGCTAAATAGCTGCCCCAGTGGGGACACTACTCAGACAAGTGGGGTTTGTGGGGGGGTGCTGGGGGTTGAACCCAGGATCACTCTACTGCTGAGCTATATTTACAGCCTTTATTTAACTTTTTTAAATTCTGAGACAGGGTCTAAGTTGCCCTCATGGGACTTGAACTTGAGGTCTTCTGGCCTCAGCCTCCCTAGTTCTGGAACGGCAGGCATGAACCACCATCCCTGCTCAAAGTAGCTATCTGTGCACTTGGGGGTGCAAGAGAGGAGCCCCTTCTGAGGTTGCTGTGGCGGAGGGGAGAGGGTACACTGTGAGCCAGGCTGGCAGGCCACGGAGAGGAGAGTCTGGGTAGGTAGAGCGAGGGCAGAAGGGGCATATGAGTCCTCGCACGGCATTTGGCTGCCACTGCTTAGGCCATGCTGCGTCTGAGCCTGGGCACAGTGAGGCTGGCTGTGGAGGGCCTGTGCTCAGCTGTCCAGGGCTGCCCCGGCTAATATTAGCCTGCCCCACCCAGCCTGGCGTCGGCCTGGCGGGGTAGCTGAGTCAGAGTGGGCCCGGCCACTGGCACCCATGGGAGCCCCCACCCCAGGGGCCCAGAGCTCTGGGGTCTGCCCGCCCCTGGCTGCTGCTGCTCCCCTTAAGGTGCCCGGAGCCAGGCCGCATGGCCCCTGCCACCAGCCTCACCACACTGGCCCACTCTCCAGTGTCTCAGGTCCCTGTGCTTGGCCCCTGGCCAGAGTCTGATGTCAGCGGCCCTCCTTCCCTCACTGGCAGGCGGAAGTTCGTCATCCCTCTCTCACAGGGCAGGCAGGAAGAGCGGGGGGAGTTACCCCATTACAGCAGATGGGAGACTGAGGCAGAGGGGCGTATACACTGCCTGTGATGCCCAGGGCATTTCTGGCAGAATCCAGAGACTCCAAGCCTGTCTCCCAGGAAATCTGGCTCCCCTCTGGAAGAGGGGGCCCCTGGGACCAGGGTTAGGGAAGTGACCTCTAGAAGGTATTTGTAAGGAGAGCCAGAAGCTGAGAAAGGAAGCAGGTGGGGGAACAGGTGTAGGTTTAGATCTTCTAGGGCCAAGAGCTCCTCAAAAGAAGATAATGGAACCCACAATAATTAAGCACTTATTACGTTCTGGGTTCTGGGCTAAGTGCTTAACACATTTAATCCTCCTGACTTCCCTATGAGTCAGGTGCTATTAATATCCTTCTCTTAAGGCACAGACGGGTTAGGGAACTTGTGCAAGGTCACACAGCTGGGACTCCGAAGGCCTCCTAGCTCAAAAGGCCCTGCTCTTAGGCCAGAAAGGAACTCTGGGTCACACTGCCAAGGTCAAGCAGCCAGGAAGCAGTGAGAAGTGGCGGGCAATGTGAAGCCCACACATCTTTTCATTGAACACACGACTGAGGCTCAAAGCAGGGCATCTGGGACAAAAGACATCCTGGGCCTTCAAGAAGAAGTGTCTGTTTTGAAAGCCAGTGACTAATACCTAGAACTTCCACAAACACACTGAGAGGAAAGAGGACAATGAGAGAGGGCCGGGAGAGGTGAAAAAACACCGGGCTGGTCTTCAGGAGAGTCCCTGAGTGTAGGACTTGGAGGCGAGGCTGTGTCAAGGGTGGCTTGAGAACCGTGCATCTTGGCTTTGAAGAACAGTGCCTGGGCCTCTGAGCTCTGGTTGCAAGTGGTGGGGCTGACGTAGTGTGAAGCAAGAATTTGGAGATTTGGTGGGGCTGGGATGTGAGGACTTTGCCTGGTCCGGAGTGGTGACAATGGCAGGCGGCACTCTGTCCTGGCTGGAGCATCCTGGTGGGCCCAGCACTGCCCCGCCATTTCCTGTTTGTGACTGGTCTGGCCCCAGAGAGGGAGAGGGAGATCCTGTGACCCCAGGAAGGAGGGGATTGCCATGGAGGGACTCAGATTTGACCTTAGTTTAGAATCCCACCCTGTTTCCCCATTTTTCCAATCAGTATTTATGTAGCACCCCTTTCCACTGGGCCCTGCTCTAGGTTCTAAGGGAGACCAGAAAACAGAATGAAACAGGCAGATGGCAGCCTCGGCCCGACTACGGATGCCGAAGGGGCTACGGAAGAGCGGTGAGGTCTCAGCCATAATCCAGGGGCAAGAAGATGAGCATGGTCAGGGAGGTGGCAGTGGTGGCGATGGGATGCAGTGGAATTCTGGGCCTTTTAAGCATGGAGATAATAGCATGTGCTGATGTGTGGGAGAAAGAGCCCAGAGCGGTCCCCAAGGCTTTGGATCCGTGTGGCCGGTTGGAGGCTGTGGCCATTTACTGTGATGGGTCCTCACTCCTGAGTCCTGTCACTCTGCCACCAACAATTCAGCCACAAGGAAGATGAAGATCATCCTCGCAGCTCTGTCAACTTGCACGCACCCACCCAGCCCTCTGTGCATCCTGATGCTTTGCCTCAGCTGGTAACCACGGCCTGCATCAGCACTTCTCAGACCCAAATGTGCATGAATCATCCGGGAGCTTGTTAAAATGCAGATTCTGAGTCAGGAGATTTGGGCTGGGGCCTGAGATGCTTCATTTCTAACAAGCCTGGCTAATGATGCTGCTGGTCAGGAGGCCACACACCCCAGGCCCATGGCAGCGTCTCCATCACCAACATCAGCATTGCCTGGGGGTGGGGCACAGAACTCAGAATCAGATGCTCCCAGGACACTAAGAGTCTGGGCTTTGCGAAGTATCCAAGGTAGAGTCGAGGGTCCTCTATAGGTGGGAGTCCTCTGGCAACTGCTCCTATAGCCCCCAGGGCAGCCAATGCCAACACCCTTGCCCCAGTCCTGGTGCCAATGTAGCACAGCACCCACACCCAAGGCCCTCTCCTTGGTGCCCTGGAGCCGGATGCAGGAGCTCCCTGAGTGGACTTCTGCAGCTCCCTGAGGGCTGGCAGCCAGGAAAAAGGCCTGCAGGAGAGAGTGATGGGCTCTGGGCTGGAGCAAGCACACCCTCAAGAGGTGGTACCTCAGGTCCGTGCCTGCCAGAGTGCTGGTGAGACTACCAGGCAGGGGTGTGAGTACTGCGCCTTGAATGAATGAATGAATGAATGAACGCATGGGCAGTTTGAGGAAGGCTGAATGAATGGAGGGGAAGCTCTTCAGGCTTCTGAACTTTCCCCCTAGGCCAGTGGTGGTGAACCTATGGCATGCCTGCTGAAGGAGGCTTTTGTTATCATTGAAAGCTTAAAGGGTTTGCCACCGCTGCTCTGGGCTCATCTGCATCCTTCCTGTGAAATGCAGCATTAGCAAGAGAACCTTGTTAGATCATCTTTGCTAGAACCCCCATTCTTAATATTGAGTCACCTTGCAGAGCTGGCTGATCAGGTTCCTTCACCATCCCCGGCTACCCTGGCCTGGCTACAGCAACAACCCTGGCAGGTGGCTTTGGTCAGAATGCACCTTATCCCTGCTGGTTTCTGGTAGTAATTTTCCGCCCGCTGACCCCTCCCCTGAGCTCCTACCCACTTGGTGCCAGGACCCTTGCCTGGAGAGCTCTCTGTCCTTCAGAGAAGCTTGACAGGTGTGGAAAGAGAGGGAAGGAAGGACACACTGGTCCTCCCACCTCTCCTGGAAAGCTGTAGCCCAGAGTGCTCGGACTGCCCTCTGTGTAGTACAGGAGGAGATGCTGCTGCCTCTGCAGCATGGGTCTTACCCAAGAAGCCCAGGTGGTCCATTGCCCACAACAGGGGTTTTGTTTGTGGCCTCACCTCTCCACACACCCAGGCCAGTCCCTGCCTGACCCAGCCTCCACTCTCCAGAGCTGACCCACGGACTTCCAGCTCGAATCATGTGAGCTGGATGACTGGGAGCCCAGCCCAGAGAGCTCAGCCCCAAAGGAAGGGTCAGCAAGGGCAGGCACAGACAGTGTAAGTGGTAAGGCCTAGAGGGATGTATGGCACATTCACAAAAAGCAGAAAGGACACTGTGAATAGATGAGCAAGAACCCAGAGGTTAAAATGAGAGCTGAAATTGAAGAGGCCAGGGAGGAGCCTGGCAGAAGCAACCAGCAGGAGACATGGCCAGGGGCCAGAGCAGAAGGCCTCGAATGCCGAGCTCAGGAACAGCCAGCATTCCTTCCGCGCATTGCCTCACAGGAGATAACTGCTCATCGTCTTCAGTCTCTCTGCCATTTCCTGCCACTCTGGGCCTGTACAGATGGGGTGGGAGGCAGCACCCCCTTCACTCAGCTAGATACAGCCCTCACCTACCCTAACCCAGGGCTAGAATTTGCTGAGCAGGACCCTTGTCCTCCTTGGGAGTGGATGTGTGGCAGGCTGCAGACCCCAGCTCCTCTGGATCACAGCCAGGAAGCAGCCTGATGTGGAGGCCATACACAGCTTCAGGGCCAGGGAGACTGAGTGCTGGTTGCACCACTCACGCTCTGAGTGACTCTCTGAGCCAAGGCAGCCTTGCTGTGACACTGTGACACTGATGTGATACCAATAATGCAGTCCTGCTGGAGCCTGGACTCCAAAGGTAAATCCAGCCTTTGAGACCGTGTCTGACACATCGTTAAGTACCATTAGTATCACGATTGAGGAGAGTAAAGGTACTCTGAAAAATCCTGCGTGTGGTGCTAAGGTTGTGGGCCATGACCAGGTTAACTGACCCACAGAGGTTTCGCCAGCCTTTCGTGTGGGGCCTGGGAGGACCGGGAACTGCTTATTCTCCTCCTCCAGGAGGAGATCATGGGAGTAAGAGAGGAACAGAATTCCCAGGTAAACTTTGGGGTTTTGTAAAAACTGAGAGCCAGAAGAAATACAGGTGACCAGGCCCTGGGCTAGGAGGCATGGTCTGTGAATTTAACTTTCTCTGATTCCCTGTGTGGTCTTGGGCAAATGTCTTCGTTGCTCTGAGCCCACACTGGATAAGGATAGTAATAAAGATTCTTTCCTTGGCCAAACTATAGTCAGGCTTCTGAACTTTCCTAGGCCCATCTGTACACTTCCTATGAAATGCAGCTTTAGTAAGAACCTTGTGAAGTCAGGTAAGCCAGAGCTCCCATCTTTGATAACAGATGACCTTCCCTAGCTGATCAGTTCCGTCTCCATCCCTCAGCAATGTCTGGCCACCCTGGTGCGGCTTCGGCGAGAGCCCTGGCAAGTTACTTCTGTCGGAATCCTCTAACCCCCACTCTTTCCTGGTGGCAGTTTTCCATTGACTGACCCCACCCTGCTCCTTGGCTATGGATTCCCACTTGCCCGTGTGTATTCAGAGTTGAACACAATCTCTCCCCGCAGCTGCAAGACCCTATTACAATGGTCCCTGCCCCCATCCTGATGGCCCTGGGTAGAGCCTGCCTGCCATGCTTTCCACATAACACTGAGAACTCTTCTCTGTAGCAGCAGTGACTAGAGGAGACGGGAGCAGCCCAGGCATATGGAAAGCGGTCCCACCCACCCAAGGGTTCCCCTGAACAAAGGCTGAGCAGTGAACTGTCTCGGAATCCTCTCTTTTCCTGAGTGTCCTCTAGGGATGGGAGCTGGAACTGGGGTTGTGGCGAGGCTGGCCCAGGAGCTGACAGGACACAGCTCAAGACCCTGACCTTTTGGTCCAGAGTGAATCCATTGGTCATGAGACTGCTCAGAATAGCCTGAGGTACTATATTCAGCTGTTGTGGGAAGCCTGAGGTCCCCATCTCTGAGACAACCCACATCCCTGCCCGAGAGAGAGACTTGAGCCAGTCTCCTCTCAAGCTCCCAGCAGACGCCAGACTTCCCGAGTAGATTCCTGCCCCGGGGTTTCGGACTCCAACATCCTCCCAGGAACATCTCAAAGTGCCCGTCAGTTTCTGAAGTAGCCCCTCCAGCTAACTTTGTTCACGTGTGACCTCAGCAAAACACTCCTCTCTGGTCCTCCTCTCCCTCTTCGGTCATAACAAGAACTCCCATATTGAGAAGACTACTCGTGAACATTTTATTACAAAACAGATAGCTGCTCTGAAGGGAAGGACTCTGCTCTGAACCCTTACCCAGCATGTGGGCTCCAGGAAGAGCACTACTGAGGAAGAACAAAGAGGTGAGCTCAGAGGAAAGTGTGCTCCAAGGGAATGGCACATCCAAAGGCCCTGAGGCAGAGGAACCTGTGGGCCACAGGTGGTCCGAGCTTGAGAGCACTGAATACAGCCAGGCCAGAGGAGACTGAGAAAGAGGCAGAGCCTTAGAGGCCATGGCATGGGCCAGCGGAGTCCTGAAGTGTCTTCCACAGGCAAGGTGGGGACCTGACAGATTTATTAGTAGAAAAGACCTCTGTGGTTGCCAAGTGATAAATGGAGTGGAGGGCCCAGGGGCTAGAAGTGGGACAGCAGTCAGGAAGCTACAGGCTGGGCACCTGAGGAAGAGTAGTGGCTAGAGACAGGGTGGTGGAGACAGAAACGGAGCGAAGAAAATGGAGTCTAGAGATGGTCAGGGGGTAAAATCATGATCCAACCAACCACAATAATAGCAGCCAACATTTACTGAGCATTTACTGTGTGCCTGTGGCTATCTGTGATCTCCTCTGTGAATCTCCACCAGGCTGTGGGGACGGGTGCCTCTGACTAGCAGGTATTTGGTCTGTGATTTTTATTACTGGAAGAGGAGTGGGAGGTGCCACCTTTGGGGTGACGGGGTGGGGGCGCGAGTCCCTTCTCCACTGCTGATGGGTCTCCTCCACACGTGAGCATGACTCAAAGTGAGCCCTAGCCTGGGGTCCAGAGCTGAGGAATGTGGTGCCCAGGAAGCACCTGGTAACAGTCCTGTCCCCCATCCTACCTCAAGCCACACCAGGACTCCAAGAGCTCGGTGTCAGCTGGGACCCTGGCTGGGCTCTGCACTGCAGCCACCAGGGGAATCCCTTCCCAGGGATGAGGGGTGCATCAGGGCCGCGTCAGGTCCCAAAGAGAGAGGGACAAAGTAGAGACAGACATGAGACCACGGGTCCCAGGAGAGGGGGGCAGTGGAGTGGATGGAGGCAGGGCTTCCCCAGCTCAGAGACCGCCGGCACTTTGGCGTTTGGGAGGTCAAATGGCCGTGGCAGACAGAAGTCACCACACCAGCCACACAGAACCACATCCATAATGGGGCATTCTCTACCTTGCAGCCTCGGGAGTCATTAGCTCTGAGCCAACACGGCACAGTGCTACTGGTGATGACGTACAAATCACAGACCCAGGCCAAGGGCCTCAGACCTGAAATGGCCACCAAGGAAGAGAGGAGGGTGAGTTTCAAGCTGGCTGCCCCAGCACACCTGCTCTGACACCTCTGTGACTTCCAGGACTGCCCGTCCTTGCCCTCTGCCTGGCTGAGTCCTGCTGCCCCCTCCGTGCCTGCCACAGCATGACCTCCTCTGGGACAACTCTTACTCTGGGCCCCAAGCAGCCCCTTCACCCCCTACCACTTACCATCATCATGACTCCACTCTCTTGTGTGTGTCTGGGGCACCACCCCACCCTGGAATACAAGTGGGGTTCATCTTGTCCCAGCCCACCTCATCCCCTCACCTCCTTAGGCTGGTGTCTAGGAGAGCACAGGAGAAAAGGGCCAGGGACCCGGCCGCTCCAGAGCTCAGATAGGCCTTTCCGCCCCAGCCAAGGAGCCCTATCTTCCAAGCCAACACCATGGTCCTGGGGTGGTGGCAGCTCCTTGGGGGTAGGCGACCTCACCAACAGGCACATGCAACAACTAGCCAGGGCTAGAACAGTATCTACTGAAGCTGGAAGATGTCCTCATGGGGCAATTCAGGAGTTCCCAGAGACAGAGGACACAGACAGAAGCTGCAGTGTAATGTTACCTTCCTCAGGTACACTGCACCCAGGCTACACAGGGTCTCACACAAGCACTCACAGCAACACTGACACACATGCCTAGGGTCTCTCTCGCATGTACAGCAGAGTCTGTGCCACACAGGCTCACACACTGGACACTCCGCCCAGGCACAGAGGGTCTCTCGTGCACACAGACTTACACACAAAGGCATATACAGTGTTTCATATAAATGCTTGCCACTCACAGTGATACACTCAAACACACCTTGAGTCTCACACAATGCATTTCTCATGCATGCAGTCTCTCTCTTAAATACATATACTCTCCCACATGATCTCATTCACACACACACATGAGCCCACCTCTCAAAATACACAGAATCTGACCCTCACATCCGCAGTTTCTCTGGCAGGGACCTCTTGTACAGTCACAGTCTCACCACACACACGTGTGCATCGCCCAGTGTCTCACTCACATACTTTCATTCTTATACATATGAAGTCTCTCATACCCTCACAGAACTCTTACACAGATTCTCTTTCACACACACAGCTTTTCTTCCACACATGCGTACAATGTCACACATAGGAGACTCTGCTCTAGAACCTCAAATAAAAATTGAAATCCTGGCCCACCAATCTGAGGAGGCTTAGAGCCTGTGGGGAGGGAGGGGTAGGCAAAGGTGACAGTAGTAGCGACAGAGCAAAGATGGAGGGGAGGAGGGCGGGCAGCTGCTGGGCTCTGAGCAGAGCTGCAGGAAGCAGCTGCAATGCAGCTAGGCGGGCAGCAGTGGGAGCCGGGTTCTAACCCCAGCTCTGCCCTCAGGCTCTGGGTGCCCTTGTTGGCCTCAGTGTCCTCTCCTGTTACCCAAGGGAGTGGAGTCAGAAGGGTCCACAGCCTTTCTGTGAGTGAGACCAGGGGGAAAGAAAGTGGCACAGATATGCTGAGAGGGACACGTACCTCCGCCTGCATCCCAGATCACCTCCCAACTACGCCTGACTACCCAGCCTGCCCGTGAGTCTGGACTCAGTGGGCCTCCGCTTGAGAGATCTGAAGACTTTCCCGTGCAATTTTGTACATCAACAAGACCCTCAGCCATACTAAGTGGCCTATTTGTGTCCACTGCACGAAGGCCACACCAAGCTTTGACTGCCCACTGGAGGAGATGGGCAGGGGAGGGGCTGGAAATGTCCCACTGACCTCTGCCTGCTCTGAAACTCAGGGACATGATCAGAGCCGTAATGCTGAGTATAAGGGAGTGAGGGCCCCAGCCTCTTGCTAGGGGTCTGGGAGGCTGAGACTCCCATGAAGAAGAGGGCCTACCCTTGCTTCCAGGGGCCAAGAGGAAGGAAATGCTGCCAAGGTCAAAGGCAGGCTGAATGAGCAGCTGCTCTAGCCCAGGCCTTTGCCCCGCCACCCCGCACACCTCCCCAGCATGGACAGCTTCAACCTCTCAGCCCCCTGCTCCAGCCCCTCCCCACAGCTCAGCACAGCCTCCAGTTACATAATCCTCTAGCTGTGGTGGCCTCTGCCAGGGAAGGAACAGAATAGGAAACCTCGGAGGGTCCCTGTCCCCAGAGGACTAGCAGGGAGCTGGTGGTCCTAGAAGGACAGTGTCCCAGGGGACTTGGGTTGAAGTCCTACTTGGTCTCCAACTCCCTAGGTGACCTTGGGCAAGATCTTCAGTGGCAAGATGAGTGGTCAGGTGTGTCCTCCCCCCATCTCCACCCACACATACACACACCTGTTCTACACTTCAAGGCAGAAGATTCTGACCTGTGCCCCTCCCTCACACACACACTGCACTTTTTTATCTCAGTAACAAATCTGCCAAGTCTCTGACTGTATGGCCTTCCTCTGTCCTTGTACCCCTCAGGGACCCGCAAGTACCATTAGTCCACTGATCTTCCCTGCTCCACTCCCTGGCTCTGGCTCAGGTTCCAGGGGCAAGTTGGGCAGGAATGTGGAGCAGTAAAAGCCAGCAGGGCAGAGGCAGTGTTTTGCTGGGAGGAGGCAGGGGGTGGCTCCTGGATGGGGGAGGGGGTTTGCTTTAAACTTTGCCCCTCTTTGGTTCTCAGCAGGCCTCTGAGGGCAGAGCTCCAGAAGGCTAGAGCTTCTCTTCAGAAATAGCTGGCTGCTACCTCTTTTGGGCTCAGTGATGGATTGTCCAGGAGCAAAGACCCCGAGAGCCCACTGGACCCCCTCTTCACAGATGAGGACACTAATGCAAAGAGGCCATCTGAGGGACCAAGGTCAGCAGCAGAGTGTCCTTCTCCCTGGCAACCATCTGCTGTCACTAAAGGGGAGTGGTGCCTGTAGACTTGCCTACCTCAGACACCTTGTCCTTTCAGGACCTCCCTCAAGGTCTCCCTCTCTGTTCCCACCCTGACTAGTGACAGAGGAAACACAGACAGGAGCCCATGCCCCCCCTGCACCCCTTCTCCCTTTCCAGGAAGGGAGGCTCTGCTCTCAGGAGCAGATCTTAGGGGCATCACCAGGCCCCTGCCCAGAAGCCCAGCTCGACACCAACTTCCAAGCTATTAATCATTCATGTAGGTCCCTGGGACTGAGGTGGTCCCTAGGGAGGGGCTGATTGGACTCCAGCTGCCAGGAAGCCTGAGGCTCTCTTCCTGGGCCATCGCTGGCTCCTGATGCCCCCTTACCTGGGAAGGAGGAAAATCTCCCCACTTCTCTCCCATGCCAGAGGGCAGTTCACACCTTCACAGTGTACATCTGCAAAGACACAATGTGCACGAACGGGCGCTCATGCACACTCAAACATACACACATGCTCACTCAGTCCCACCCAAATACACACCACCACACTTACGTAAACATGCACACATACTCTATGCATACACGCAAATACACCCATTCATACTCACTCATACATATTAAGTACAGCAATACAGACGCTGAGTCCTATACACACACAGCCAGTCACCTGGCAAAGTCACCCTCTCATTCACACACTTGCACACATCCCTCCTTCAGCTCTGAACTCCCTACGCGCCACTTTTCCAGCCCACCTCTGCCCGCTGCAGGAAGAGGACGCTATCTTGCCACCCATCTTCCGGGAGTAAGTCGTCACTTACCCGCGCGTAGCGGGACGAGTAGGGGTCCTCGAAGAGCGCCCAGATGCGCGGCTGCCAGCGGCGCCAGAAGCCGCCGGGCCGGCCATCCGGGGAGTCACTGAGCGCCAGGCGCTTGGTCATCTCCAGCTCGTCCTCGCC
>NW_022900928.1:12485189-12485494 GCF_012274545.1 Fukomys damarensis
AGGGAGGGAGGGAAGGAGAGAGGGAGTGGAGGGAAGAAGGGAGGGGGGCGGCGCTCAGCGGAGAGCCCGGGGAGGAGGGGAAAGCGGGTGGGGGGGCCGGGCTCCCGTTACCATCTCAGCGGGAAAATGGAGAAATCCACACAAAGCTTTTGGGGGAAGGTCAGCTGCTCCTGGGCCGGACCGCTAGACTAGCCCCCAGCACGGGGAAGGGAGGACAGGGCCCGGGGATTCGCACTTGGCTGGCGGTGGTCGCCGCTGCGCTCTCGGCGCGGGGGAGATGGACGCCGGCTGCTTCCTCCCTGCGT
>NW_022900928.1:12486265-12499374 GCF_012274545.1 Fukomys damarensis
GGTCTCCGAGACGCTTCTGGGCCGGCGCCCCCGGGTCACACAGAGGTGAGAAGGGCGTCTCACACGCCTCTCTAAACTGGGGACTTTTTTATCCCTCGGGAGGCGGAATATTCTCGTCGCCTTGACCTGGACTAGTACTGACCGTGCTAAGGAGCCCTTTCATTCCGACCGGGCCACGGAACCTGGAGCCCCCGTGGTCCTTCCAGAGGTACCCTCTTGCATGGACTCCAGAAATAACACCCTTCACACCCGTCCTAGTTCCATTAACAGCAAACCCTGGGCCCTACTAACTCCTTTCCGCCCCATCCCCTTTGTGACTCCAGACTGACTCCTCGGAGGGCAGCAGGGCTGACACAGGGATTGGCTCACTGGCTCTCTACCCTAACCTTGGGTCCCTAAGTGGCGATCCCTTAAGAAACGGGGAGCAACTGTTCCCAGGCTTGCAGACCACGACTATCCCCGGCCAGGAGAGCTCAGCTGCCTGGGCAGGAAGACCCAGTGTGTCTAAGGCTGGGTGCGGGCAGCTGCTTGCTGCGACTCCTGCAGCTTCTCAGCTGGTCTTGGAGGTTGGAGTCTTAGGTCCCACTTCAAAGGCGTCCTGGCCCATGCTTTCGGCCAGTGCCTTAGTTTACTTAGTTCAGCAACCACTCTTTCACTCCTTATTTGTTCCACAAGGGCACAAAGAACAAATCAGACTCAGCCCCTGCCATGGAGCGGCTTCCAGCCTTCAGGGAAGGGGAGCAGGTGGGACTGGGAAGAACTGGGGAGGTCAGGCCAGGCTCCAGGGGCAGCTGGCCTGGGAAAGAGGCTTATTGATCCCAGCCCAATCGAACACAGGATGCCTAGTCAAAGGGTGATTTAATTAAGGAAATACGGCTCTTATTTACCTGTTGGCACTTGCTAACTGTGCAGACAGCTGTCCCTAGATCTCCGCTGGCGGCCTGGTATAGAACTGTGCCATAGACAGCTCTCTTCATTGGGCCAGGGCAGTCCCAATCCCGCCGCATCAGAGCCAGTGTGTGGTGGAAAAGGCTTGTGAGGATGTAGAGGGGCAAGGGCAGAGCCAGGATGAAAGGATGGAAGAAGGCCAAGTGGAGGGGGGGGGAGAGAGAGAGAGGCACAGTTAAATCAGAAACAGAGGTAAAAACAGAGACAGAGAGGGCTGGAGTCTAGGGTCAAGATGGCACCTTCTCCTGCCAGTGATTGATCTGGGTTATTCCTTTAAATCGAAGCTACTTCCCCTTCCATCACCGAGTAAGGCAGAGATGAGTGTTTGAGAGTGTCCTTCGAACTCCAGCCAGTGAGCCCCACCCTTCAGTGCGGGAGGTGGCCCGGCCTGGTGCAGCTCAGCTGGCTTATATTCAGATCCCCAGGACACAGGCTCTCAGGGAGCTCCACCCCAGTCCCCGGAAATGATGAACAGAGAAATGGAGACCCCAGAAGCAAGAGAAAAGATGGGCATAGAGATGAGCATTGCCCATCCCAACCAAGATAGGGAGTCAAGAGAGAGGCCTCTCCAGACCTTCCCTTCCAGCCAGGCATCCAGCCCCTCTTCTCCAGGAAACCTTCTGCAGTGCCAGCCTCAGGGGCCCAGGATGGCCCCCTCTTTTCCTGTCAGGGCTCCTGTCAATTCTATAAAAAGGACTGTCACCCCCTTCCAGCTGTGGAAGTCAGGACTCCCTAACTGAGGCTGAACTGAGGAAGAGGGTTACACAGTCTCACCTCGGCACCCCCCCAGCCTGAGTCCTGAGGGAGGCTGTGCAGTGGGGCCCTACAGGGTGGAGAGGGAGGTGACCCCTGGGCTCCTACTAGGGGAAAGGTAGACAATTAGGGGCTTTGACCTGGAGGATGTGCCAGAGGGAATTACCTGAGGTTGGAGGGGGAGGGAATGGGGGTGGGTATCCATCAGTCTCTCAGAAGAGAGCAGACAGGTAGAAGAGCCTTCTCAGTGTGAGAGGAACTGTCTCTGAGGAGCCCCACACTGTTCCACTTCAGGATTCTCACTTCAGTCCCTCATGACACCCCCAGCCCAGGCCCCAAGGAATGCCCCTCCCTTCTATATCCTAAGCAGGGCATAAAAGTCCCTTCTGTCACTTCCTCTTCACACTGTGAGAAAGCTGGCATTTTCAGAAAGCCCAGAAAAAACTAAGAGGCCAACACAGAAGTGGGGGGTGGAGGGGGGTGCTCCATTAGAAGCAGAGACAGGTTTGGGGGAGGAATTACTGAGCAAGCCCTAGCTTCTTACCCCCAGACACTAACCACAGACCCTCAGCCCAGCTGAAAACCTCACCTCTTTTCTTCTTTTGAGAGCTCCCAGCCTCCTGAATAGCCTTTTGCATCCTCCCTTGCAGAAGAAGGCTTTTGGCTCCATGCCAGGGGATCTTTAGTAGCCATGACTGGTGGTGGCAGGTAGGGCAGTGCTGTTTAGTGGTTACGATCATGGGCTAAAACCAGATTGCCTGTGTTCAAATCCCTGCTCCACTGACTAGCTAGAACGTGGGCAAGTTACTCAACTTCTCTGGATTTAGTTTCTTTGTCTTTGAATGAAATAATCATTGTCCCTACATCTTTAACCCCCAGGGCTGGAACTCTTCCTCAGGCTCGAGAGAAGGGAGAACTGGGTTCAGGAAACTCCACGTGGGAATGGCCGAAGGTTGAGCAGGGCTAGGCGGGGAAAACAGGGAAGGAAGACCTAAAGCCGAGTTTGGCCTATGTTCTCACACCTGGCACTTGCAGGCCTTAGGTCTGGTCCCGCTGGGCTCTGGAAATGGCCCAAGTCCAGTTCCCAGGCCTTTGTCCAGATTGGCACAGCATCAGGCTGCTCTCCAGGCTCAGAGCCTCCGCGTGCCTGGCAGGCTGGGCTGCCACCTTGTGGCCATGCCTGGAAACTAACCTAAACTGGGCACCGGCACAGTAGCTTGGAGGGCAGCCCGGCTAAGAGTAAGTGTGGGGCTGGCAGAACAGACCACCTCTCCACAGTGGGCAGGGGAGAGCAAGCCTAGAGGCATTGCCATGGGAAATTTATGAACTTGGGCCAGGGTGGGGTATACAGCTGTTCCTTCCAGCCAGCTGAGGGGTAGGAGCTCCCAGATGTCACAGGCCATGGGAAGCCCAGAAAGCTTGAGTGAAGAACACTCTCGGGATGCGGGGAGGTGTCTACGGCAGGATTCCTCAGCATCTGCACCACTGGCATTTGGGCCAGGTAATTCTTTGCTGGGGAAACTGTGCTGAGCATCTGAGGAGGTTTAGCAGGGCTCTGTCCGCTAGATGTCATCAGAAGCTTCTTTCCCAGTTGTGATTATCCAAAAAACCTACAGACTCTGCCAAATGTCACCCGGGGTCTACAGTTCCCTCCAGTTGAGAAAATGGCTGATCTAGACAGACTCACAGCCTTTTTCCAGCTTAGTGAAGTGCTATTTGGTGAGGATTAAATAAGGTAGTACTTCACAGCCTTCCCTTCCCTTTCCATGCTGTCCCTTTCCTGTGGCTGCCCTGACCCCTATCCCCGTGCGAGCCCATCTCTCCTTCATAGACTCCTGCCTTTCCTCAGCCTTGGAGTGTCTGTGTGGACTGAGACAGAACACAACCTCCTTGGGCCCGGCTTGTGGAAGGCAGGGCCTCCAGCCCTTTCCCTGTTGGCCATGGTAATGAGGTGGGGAGGTGGAAGATCGTGAAGGCTGTGGTGAAGGTGGTCCGGAGGGCGAGTGGGTGAGGGAATGTACCTACGTGTACATTCCCAGCAGGACTGGGCCGGGGCCGCCGAGCTCTCCCTGGGCAGCAGCCGGAGCCTCATGGCTGTCCCCAGGGACTTCTGCTGTCTGAGACTCCTACATGTGCCCTGCAGGATGCTGTGTGTGTATCAGCCTGCAGGGGACATGGGTAGCATGTGCAGGGTGGGCCTGGGGGGTGTGGGGCCAGAAGCAAGGACTTTAAAGGGCTTACTTTTTAAAAAGAGAAGGTTATTGGTCTGGAGACTTAGCTCAGTGGTGCCGCTGCCTGCCTCGCAAGTGCAATGTCCCGCGTTCAGTCCCCAGTACCAAAACCAAAACCAAAACCAAAAAACACAAAAATAAAACAAGAAAAGAGAAGGTTAAAGTAAATGTCCAGGGACAAGTAAACATTTAGACTTACAAATCAAGACCAAATATAAACTTTAAAAAACTGACAAATACCACACACATCAAAAACATCCAGAAAAAAATCCTATTTTTATTAACTACCTGACACATCTATGTAGTACTTTTAGGTAAGTTATATTTATTTGAAAGCATTCAGAATACCAACAAAACTGTTGCTATCTTATTTGGCTGCTATCAAATGATATTAAATTAATAAAACATTTATCTTATATAAGTGCATTAAAGATGAGTGAAAATGAAAAAATTATCACCCATGATATATAACTACTTTTTTCTATGCACCAAGAACCTACTTTTTTTTATGTTGGAGTTGTTAATTTTGTTTTTTGAGATGGGATCCCACTAAGCCGCCCAGGTTGGTCTGGAATTAAGATCAACCTCAGCCTCGCAAGTGGCTAAAATTACAGGAGTAATTTTATTTAAAGCTTAGCTAAGAACTCGTTTTAAATTTACAGCTCCCTGGTTGTACTAGGTAAGATTATTGCCTACTGAAAATGCACTAAGATAGGGACACTGCAAGATGCTTTGGTTAAATGTGAGGGACTCAGAGTGAAGAAAAAAAAAGATCTTGAATAGCAACAACAAAAATGGAGGCATCACACTTTCTGGATTCAAAACTAGGTACAAAGCTACAGTAATCAAAATAGTGTGGTGTTGGCATAAGGATGGGTGTAGATCAACAACAAAGCTGAGAATCCAGAGATTAACCTGTACATTCATGGGCAATTAATTTTTGACAGAGATGCCAAAATAACTTGATCAAAACAGTCTTTTTAATAAATGATGCCAGAAAGACAGGATATCCACATGCAAAAGGACAAATTGGGACCCCCTTCTTCACATGGTGGTGAAAATTAAGCAATGTATCAAATTTCAAAATAAGAAATTAAACCATAAAACTCTAAAAACTTGGATTACGTAGTGGTTTCTTGATATTACATCAAAACCACAAAACAGAATAAGAAAGAGATGGGGAAGGTGAAGGGAGAGGGGAGGAGAAGAGGCAAGGAGGAAGAAAGGAAGAGAAAAGGAGGAGGAAGAGGAGAAGAGGTGGAGGAGGAGGAGGAAGAAGACAAAAAGTAGGTAATTTGGACATCATTAAAATAGAAGTGAAAAGACAGTCCACACTTAAGAGAAAATATAATGCAAATCACGTATCTGATAAGGGTCTGATATCTAGAATGTATAAAGAACTCTCATAATCCAGCAATAAAAAGTCACGTAACCCAATTTTTTCTTGGGGGGGGGTACCGGGGATCGAACTCGGTCCTTGCGTTTGCAAGGCAGGCCACCGAACCTCTGAGCTAGACATGTAACCCAATTTTTAAATGGCCAAAGGATTTGAATTGCCATTTCTTTAAAGAAGATATCTAAATGGCTAATAAGACATAAAAATATGTTCAACATCCTTAGTCATTAGGGAAATGCAACTCAAAGCCACTTTATACCCACCAGGATCGTCGTAAGAGAGAAGACAGTAAGTGTTGTGGAGGATATGGAGAAACTGGAACTCCCACACTTTGTCGATGGGAATGCAAAGTGGTACAGCTGCTCTGGAAAAGTGTGGCAGTTCCTCAAAAATTTAAATATGAAGGTATGCCCTGCCACTTCCATTTTAGATACATGCCCAAGAGAATTAAAGTATATATTTCAACAGAAGCCTGTGTGTGGACGTTCATAGCAGTGTTACTGACAATAGCTTATTCAGCCATCACTAGGAGTGAACCTGTCCATACGTGCCACAATGTGAATATATCTTGTAAACGTGACGCTAAGTGAAAGAAGTCACAGACAAAAAGCCACATATTGTGTGATTCTATTCATGTAAAATGCCCCAAATAGACAAATCTGTGGAGATAGAAGATGGATGGGTGCCAGGGCTGGAGGAGGTAAGATAGTGGGGAGTGACTGCTGATAGGCATGAGTTTCTTTTGGGTGGCAAAATTCAAAAGTGGTGATGGTTTTACAAACCTTGTGAACAAGGTACACACCACCGAAATACACACTTTAAAGGGTAAAAATCCCAGTTTGCATCCTCTCGGAGCCTGACCTGGAACTTTGTAAATTGAGCTACTTCATTGTTGTTGTTTTTTTTTTTTTCCTGAAATGCTTTAAGTGGATTGCTAAAGAATTTTAGAACTGGGATATACATTTTTTTTTTTTGGTACTGTGATTGAACCCAGGTCCTTCACAGTGACTCATATTCCCTACCCTTTTTTTTGAGACAAAATCCTCATAAGTTGCTAAGCTCTCCAGGCTGGGCTTGAACTTGCAATCCTCTTCTGTCAGCCTCCCAGAGTAGCTGGATTACAGCCATGTGCCACAGTACATTTTAAAATCAGCATTTTATTTCACAGAGAGAAAGCTGAAGTCCAATCCAAGGTCCAGAAGTACAAGTAGCACAGTCAGACCTCCACCCCAGGCAATCACACGGCCACCGAGACATTCTAGACTAACCCCTACTCCCGTGAGAGTCTTACACCCATTCAAACCCACCGTTAAATATTATCTGAAAAATGTTAACCTCACAAAAATAATCCTGTACAGTATAAAAACAAATATTACACAGCCTCAAATATATATATTTTAAAAATAGCAGTGACTTGTGTGCAGGCGGCTTAAATGTTTTGCAGATGAGAAAAAAATTGAGCTAGAACCAACTTGTTCATCATTATCGCATCATCAACTTTGTCTTCATGTTCCTCCTCCTCTGTTCCTCTCTGCTTTCCTCCTCTTGCTCCTTTGGCAGCCGTGCCTACCCCTTCCCACCACGCCAAGCTGCACACTATTAGCCTCTTCATGTGACGGCGGTTTTATAACATCATTTTCTGTGCAGAGAATAAGAGAGATCTTTCAGTCTTTCCTTCATCATGGTTGATCCAAACTTGTTTTGTACCATTGATAATTTCAGGAAGCTCCTTTCAGGCTCGTAACTCGGTTGGAAATGTCATGCACACTTTTAGGATTGATGTCACATTTGGGGAAACCTCAGTCAAGTTTCTTTCCTCTGTAGGCTGTAAGAATTCAACTCATTTTGAGTTTCTTGTGTGGTGATAGATTTTAAATATTTTTAAACTGACAGGTTACATTTAAAAATATGTTAATATTGTTGAGGTCTTGTTATAGTGGGACATCATGAATTTTAAGCTATCTTTGTTAATGTTGGTATTTTATCAGATTCGCAAAAAATTAAATATTTTTCCAATGTGTTTGTACAAGTCCCTGTTCTTTATTGATTAGAACATCAAACAATGTAAGAGTATTTTCCACAATTCTATTCAAGTGATCCCTTTCTTTTAATAGATTATATTTTGGTATGATTGTCTTCTCAATGTGAAAATCAGTGATATTTTTCAAGACTATTGCTTCTGTTTTATATTCCATTTCTTTAAAATATATTCCACTTGACCCAAAAGAATTGTATTCCTATAGATAGGATCTCAAGATAAAGATGAATGCCACCAAACACAAGAGGAAGTCAGAATTTTTAAAAAATGGAATGATCATAAATGGATTCCTTCAAGTAATTTAGTAAATTAAAAAAGACCCTAGACCATGTGGACCAGGCCTTGTATTTCTAGGGCTCCTCCCAGGGCTTTGGAAGAGGCTCATGGAAGGGAGGGGACCTAACTTCTGTTGTCTTTATAGGATACCAGCCTGTGTTGCACTCTAGCCACGCGTGCGCTATGGTATGACACTCGTGTAAGACACATACCTATGTGCTAAGTGCTTCCAGACCCAGCCAAGGTAAAAATGGCCCCATGGAAAGGGATGTTTTGGCTAAACTGCAAATGGAGTTGGGCTCCACTAGAGGCTCCCTCAGGGGACTGAGGAAAGGGACCAGAGGGGGTCCCTAGATGTTGTGATCTAATCTCCAGCTGCTCCTGTCCTCCTAACTTCCCTCATTTTATTCCGACTTCCTCCTCGGAGGCTGCAGAGCAGTAGGCAAAAACAAGACATTTCTAGAAGCCCACGGCCTGGGTTCAAATCCTTCCTCATAACCTAAGCTGTTGAAAATAGACATCACCTTTGGGAATTTTCTCACTGGAGTTTAAGGGTGAGATCTAAGTTAACCCCTAAGTTGCCAGAGAAGCCCAATATAGATTAGGAGGGTGTGAAACCAAGAAGAAAAAAAAAAGGTGCATGGAAAAATGGAAGGGGCTCCAGCCCCAGACCCCAAGACCCCCTGGTGCTATGGTGCAAATAGCCCCACTTTCATGTGTGAGCTGCCCGGTGTCCTTCCAGTGCACCCAGCTCGGGTTAAAGCTATTTGTTTTTTTTTTTTCAGCTTTAATTAAGTTTATTGGTACATTTTAAGGATACAGTAGAGTTACATTCATTGTTGGGATCTTGTACCTCTACATGACAGGTCTTGGTTCTTATTTTTTCCCCTTACCCCTGCCCTCCCTTCACCCCCTCCTCCCCTCCCCATCTACAAACACTTTATTTCCATCTTTTCATTATCTCACATTTTTTTCTTTTCCCTTATTACCCTTCCCCTACCCGTCCCACCTTCCCTACACCTTTAGCTCCTTTCTTCCCATTTCTAAATGTCAGTAATCTTATTAGGATCTTCCGTATTATTGCAGATTATTCACACCAGAGAAACTATTCGGTATTTACACATGTGTGCCTTATTTATTCCACTTAGGAGTATATCTTCAATATGTATCCATTTTCCTATGAATGTATCTATTTTCTTGTTCTTTATGCCTGAGTAATATTCCATTTTATAGAAAAACCACATCTTCTTTATCCAGTTTCCAACGGATGGGCAAATGGGCTGTTTCCAAGTTTTAGCTATTACAAACTAGTTAAAGCTATCTGAGTGAGGGTTCTGTTGCTTGCATCTCAAAACGTCCTGGCTAAATGCCCCATTCCTCCTTCTCATCCCAAGGCCCCCCATTGCTACAATGTCACTGTCTTAGTCAGCTTCAGAAGCTGGGACACAATCTCCAGCACCCATGACTTGAAGGAGGAAGGGCGATGTTAGCTCGTGGTTTCAGTCTGTAATTGGCTCCCAGGCGGAAACAAGGCGGAAGGGCATGGCAGGGCAAAGCTACTCACCCCTAACATCTGGGAAGCAGAGGGCAGGGTGACAGAGCCGGAGAAGTAGGGGCTATGGTCCAGATGCAGTCCCCGAGCCACGTCTTTATAACGCACCCAGACATATCCACAGTGTGCTTTTTCTCGATTCTTAGGGGACTCACACCAATCAGACTGACAAGGTGAGCTGTGACGGATGCCACTGACGTCACCATGGCTCTCTCTTTCTCCTCACTTCTCCAGGGCTTCCATATTCGGGGCTCTGTGAGCAGTTATGCAGGTTGTTCACTGCACAAGTGTACCTGCCTGAGGAGGTGGTCCAGCCTGCTTTCTGCTTGCCAAGCCACGAACCCTGGAGCAGGACAGCTTCCCCAGTAGTGAAGGGGCACCTGTCCGTTATTGCACACTGCCTCCCTGCGTGCTGGTGGCCCCCTCATGTCTACAATTGGCTTCTTCAGTGCA
Source organism: Fukomys damarensis (assembly GCF_012274545.1). NCBI lineage: Eukaryota > Metazoa > Chordata > Mammalia > Rodentia > Bathyergidae > Fukomys > Fukomys damarensis. The sequence continues at coordinate 12,495,913 of NW_022900928.1, forward strand.
GAAACTGCCTCCTCCACTCTTCATTCGATCTTCTTGTTCCACCTCTCATTGCATCCTTTCTTTCCCTTCTCTATCTCAAGCCTTGTTCCCGCCTGTCCATTCTGCTTACCCAACCCGACTGTTCAAACGTAAGGTTTACTCATATCCTTGCCCTGCTTTCATCCCTCTCTGCTCCCCACTGCTGTCAGGATAAGCCCACATGAGCTCCACTGTGTCCCTGCCTCTGCCTCTCCCCACTTGCCTCTGGCGCCTTGCCCTGGAACATCTTTGGTCTGCTGAACAGTTTTCTCACTCTTACTCTGGGTCTTAGGACTGGTTATTGCCTCAGCTTGGAGCGCCCAGCTTTGGCCCCTCCTGTTGGCCAACTCCTGAAAGACCCATTAGAGGTTTGTGTTTGTCTGCGCCTCTGGAAGATTGTCTAGGCACCTTCCCATCTTCTCCTGTCGTGGCCCCTGCTCCTGTCACAGCGCTGCACTCATCCTGTGGTCATGATGTGATCCCCCCAAAAGTCTGGGTGGCTCCCAAGGGCGGGAACTGGGTCTGGTTGTCTCTGTCTCCTCCCAGCACAGGACTTGGCATCTGCTGAATGGATAAAGTCAAGAATGAGACCCTGGGGGCCTCCGGGGAGTGTATAGAACCAGGGGCATTGGGGAAGCAGCCAGGGCCTTGTTAGTAACAGGACCTTCTGGGGGCTCCTTGGAGACACCGTGCAGAGGCTCTCCTCGGGACAGAGAGCAGGTCCTAGGTGCGAGGAGGCTGGTCTTCCTGCACCCTGCCTTACCTGCACTGCCACCACTTGAACATGGGCCTGTGGGGTCTGCAGGGTGACTGTTGGTGGTGCTGATGTCCTGTGCATGTGAGTGGGAAGGGAACTTCCTCCAGGCCACCCCATTCTCAGCCTTAGAGACAAGGGGAGGGCAGAGGTTTCTGTGTGGGGGTCATGTCCTCCATGGGCATTGTGACTGTATCATCTACTCTTGTTCCACAAAACAAGCTTCAGTGGCTCCCTTTAGGAAGCCCTGGGCTAAATCAGAGGCCTCTGCCCTGATCTTGGAGTTTACAGTCTGAGCAAAGTATACCAATTGGGCGGACGCTGGTCCTGCATGCCCCTCTCCTCAAGGCTCTGGAACCCTGTCTTCTTATGAGATGGGACAGGCCCTGGATGCTGTGAGTGTGGGCTACAGGCTGAGTGGAGCAGCCTGTCTGGCAAACTGCCCCTTTGCATCACCTGTCCTTAAGAGCCTGTGAGCACCAGAGTGTGCAAAGCTCCTGGCTTTGGGTTTTCCTCTTAGTGCTGTGAGCACCTATCCTACCTTCTCTCCCTGCAAGGACTGAGTGACACTTGGGGCCATGACCTCCTGGTGATCTTCTGAACACACCTAGGGTCACTCTGCGCATGTGGAGGGGTAGGACTGTCTTGTATGCACTTCAGGACCACCAGGGGGAACTTTTGAAAAATACCAGTAAGTGGCCTGGGTATCTGGGTAGAGACATTAAATCTGAGTCTCTAGGAGGAGGGGCCTGGCATGGACTCTTTTTTCTAAACTACACAGATCAACCTAATGTGCATCCTTCCATGAGAATCACTGACGTGTGTGGAGATTTAAGTCAAGATCCAGAAAGTCCTACAAACGGGAGATGCACAAGCGAGCTGCCTCTCTGCAATCCGTCTGCTGCCGACAGGGGCCGCTGCGGGGCAGCTGGCTCTGGGCGCTGTTTCCTCCAGATCTCCACCCCAACTCCACCCTTCAGTCAAAGGAAAGCCGGAGCCACCGCAGTATAAATTAGCGTCTTTATTTCCAACACCTGAGCGAGCGCCCGCAACGAGCGCCCGCAGCTCGCGCGCCTGCTGTATAAACATACAAAGCCCCTGTTGCACCACACACCATGCCTCAGAGATAAATACAGCCCTAGGGGCTTCCGCTCTGGCAAAGCAACTCTTATTTACAGGAATAGATTACAAAAAGTATTACAAAAAGTGGTCCTGAACCGCGGGACGGGGTGGGAGGGGGCACTGGAGCTACCCTGCAGGCGGTGGGGAAAAGTGGATGTAGCATGTAGCGAGGTCTCCTGAAGGTAGGGGCCGAGCCCCTAAAAAACACCTGGGTGTGGTGGGGAGGGCGCAGAGTTGCAAGGGTCTCAGCCCCCGTGGTGGAGGCAGCAAGAAAAAGGAAGGGCCTGTCCCTCGAAGGATGGCTGTGCCTCACCGGGAAACTCCAGGCGGCCATCGCGTGTCAGGGAAAGGTGCCGAGTGGGAAAACGGGCAGCGTCCTTGCGCTGGGGTCGGAGGGCGGGCAAGCTTTTCGGGTGACCCGCCTCTCCCGCCCAGGGAGGGGTCGCTTTTAAAGCGCGATTGGGAGGAGCGTCATTTAAACTCAACCTTTCGGGCTCGAGGGGCCCTGGCGCACCGTCCCTCGGGAGGTGCCCCTCAAAGCACCTGGTAGATGGGGTTGGGGTTTGCGCCCGCAGGACACTGCGAGGTGGTGTCCGGGGAAGGGGTGGGAGCGCCCAGCTCGCCCTCGCCGGGGGCGGTCGCTTCTTGCTGACACCCAGGTGACTCTGGCGGCGCCTCGGCTTGCAGGAGCGCGGGCGCGGCGGGGCTCTCCGTGGAGATCCGCTCCACAATGCTGGACAGGCAGTCGAGGCTCGACACCGTCGCCCCCTTCCCTGGCCTGGGCTCTGCGTGGGGAGCGGGGAGTTAGTTCGTCAGCGGGGGTTGAGCTGCGGCGCAGGATCCCACCCCTGGGCCCAGCGCAGAGGGGGGCAAAGGGGGAAACTGAGGCTCTGCCTGCCTCCGGGACGATACAGCCGGCGAGAGCGCGGGGCGAGAGGGGAGGGAGCCGAACGCGCAGTATTTCATTCGGTGCGCCGCGGCCCGGTGGCGAGTGTGCGCCGGAGGAGGGATGAGGTAGGGGAGACACGCTGTAGTAGGCGCCGTCGTAGCAGTTCCGCCTCCGGGCGCCACTCGGGGGGCCGCTGTAGTCCATCTGCGAACGGCAAGGACGTCCCAGTCAGGGCCGCGGGACCACGAGGGACCCGAGCACCACTCCCAGCAGCCCCCCGCCCCCAAGTGTCAGCCGCGAATTCTGGGACCGGCGCTGTCTGGGGTGAGAGGTAGGAGCCAGCAGGAGCTGGGATCTGCGGCACGCAAGGCCGAACCGAGGGTGGGTGGTCACTCAGTCGCTCAGATCTGCATTTTGGAGATAGGGATAAGTGGAGAAAAATCGTACTTTCCAGTCCGCGCAGTGTTACGTTAGCGCCCTAGTCGGGCGGATCGAGTTTTGTGCTATCCCGCTTCCGCTGCCCAGGGCGCGGGAACGCACTCCCAGGAAGGTCCCCCACCCCAAGGGCCGGTTCCCTGCGCTAGGAAACCCGTCGCAGACGTACGAAGCGCTGCCTTCCCCCGCCCCATCCCCCGCCTGGGTCCCAGCCTTACCATGCCGTCGGAGCAGTTGGAGCGCG
>NW_022900928.1:12499719-12500162 GCF_012274545.1 Fukomys damarensis
GAGTGCTCCTCGGGCTTCAGGAGCGCGCCCACGTGCACCAGGCGCGGGTCCAGGTCCTCGAAAAAGCGGAGGTCCGGGGAGTCGAAACACGGGTCGTCGTAGAAGTCATCGGCTGTGACAAAGGAGCAGAGAGAGCCGTCCGGGCCCGTCAAGTCCACATCTCTGAGCGGCGGCGACAGTAACTCCATGTCCCAGCAGGGGATGGTGCGGTCCTGGTCTGGCCCAATCCAAGTGGCAGGAGTTGCCCTGAACTTTCCGCCACTCGGCAGCCCCAGCTGTGCGGTGGCAAAGTGCTGGCGTTTGAATGCACGAGCGACGGTCCCCACCCCGCCCAGTCCTGTCCAGCCAGAGGTGCGGCGAGGGAAGTGGCTGCGGGGCGCTGGCGTCCGGAGGCTTCCCCACTCCCAGCTCCTCGCCAGGCGCCCGGGGCGATTTATCTGTAG
>NW_022900928.1:12501098-12519985 GCF_012274545.1 Fukomys damarensis
TGTCGCGCACACTCTTTTCAAGCCCGCCAGCGCCCGACTCCGGCGTCCTCAGGCAGCGCTCGCTGCGAGCGCTCACTTCAGAGCTTGACGTGGGACCACCTCCCCCGCCCCAATTTGGGAGAAAACCAGGAGCAGGACAGGAATAGAAATAAAATCGGGAGAGATTTGGAGGGAGACGCAAGGAATGAGGCTGCGACGGTGAGAGATACCCTCAACGAGGCTAAGAGACAGCAGAAAGCTAGGTAGAGACAGAGGAGCGCAGCAGGGGACTGGGAGACCCGGAGTCCAAGGGGGGAGCACAGCCCGAGGAGGTGGTGACACTCAACCCATCTCCACCCTGGAGTCACCTCAGGGCGCCGCGGCCCCAGCCCCATCTCCCGTGGACGCTGAGAAAACCAGTCTTGCATCCAGGAATTGGGAATTAGCCCTAAAACTTGTGCCAACCTGACAGGTCCAGGCCGGGAGGGAGGGAGGCAGACTCCCTCCAGCCTTAAGGGCGCGTTTTCCCTGGGGTCAGTGCCAGAGGTTGGGGGCTCTAGGCCGGGATCCAAACACTTCGCCCAGGGCTTGTCTCACCTTGCTCTGTGCGAGCCAAGGGAAGTCTTTCACGAAGGTCCGCAAATGCCAGGACCAGGCCTCAGGCTCTCCCTTCGCAGTGGAGTCTTTGTGTGATTTTGTGGAGGTCATATCTCCTACCAGAACCCCAGTTTCCACTTATAAATGCGGGGACAATAGCGACCTCTTGGAGTAATTGTGACAATGACAAGCTAAAGAGAGAAGGATATGGAAGTCCCCAGCGGAGGGGCAGGGCGATTGTGGCAAGGGGGCTGGCCTGGGTCCCCAGCACCTGCTGCGTGGTATTCCAAGCGGGCTTCCTAGCCTCTGTGGTGCTGAACCCAGGCAGGACCCATGGAGTCTCCAGGCTTGGTTTCTCTGGATGCCTCAGTTGTACCTCTTCCCTGCAGGCTCCCTGGCACCTGTAGTCCTGCACCCTTACCTGATCTCCCTTCCTGGACTCTGGAAATTTAAGCAATTGTGATCTCCACGCCTTTTCCATTAGCTTCTGGAAGCCATCCTAGCTGGCCTCTCAGGACCCGGGATCTCTCTTCCTACCAGATCCGGAAGGCTCTTTGGGAGTGTTACCTTCTTCAACCTCCAGCAGTGGGAGCAGTGCTGAAGTTACCCCTTCACTCCACTGTATCACTGATGCAGCACAGTTATGGGTGTCCGCTGTAGGTTAGGGACAGACTCTGCCTGCATGGTGCTTACAACAGGACAGGGTGACAAATAAGCCATCAAGTCTACAATGTCAGGAGGTTATGAATTCTACAAAGACAACTAAAGCAAGAGAAGGAGACAAAGTGATGAAGACTATTTTACTATATGGTGCGATCAGGGAAGGCCAATCTGAGCTAATTACATTTGAGCAGAGACCTGAAAGAAGGGAGGTAGAAGCGGAAACCTGGGGCCAGAGAGAGGGAGGCAAATGTGCAAAGGTCCTAGGGCAGTATGATGTTTGTCAGAAAGGAGGCGTATGTGTCCATGAGCCATAAGCTGACTCTCATCTGGAGCTACCAGCCCTGTTGATAGCCCCATTCCTCTCAGCCTGACCTCTTTTCCTTTCTTCCAACACTCTGGTCAGAATGCTGCCTCAGAGCCGTGCGCTGGCTGCTCTAAACTAATAGTGCTTTCCCTTGTCAGCTCATGAATGGCTGCTTTTTATACATCAGGTTAGCTCAAATGTCAAATGCTGCTTCCTTGGGACGAACAGAGTGAGCCAGGGGAGAATGCTGGGAGATGAGTCAGAGCGGGAGAGAAGGGACCAGGGACCGTATTCTGAGACGGAAAGCCATTGGAGGGCTGGAGCAGGAGAAGTGAGTGTCATCACCCAGTTCATTTTAACAGAGACACACCGGTGACTGCAGGGCAAGGGCGGAAGCAAGGAGGCCAATCAGGAGGCTGTCATGAAATCCAAGCGAGCAAGGATGCTACCTAGATTTGGGTGGCAGCAGTAGAGCTGGTGAAAAGTGGTTCATTTCCAGATGGATTTCCAGCAAAATTTATTCAAGATTGGATGTGGATCTGGGGAGAAGAGAGGAGTTAAGGATGGGGAAAGAGCTGGTTTGTGGGTGGCAGATCCAAGGTCCAGCTTGAGCAAAATTTGAAATTCATCTTAAACACCCAGGGGGAGATATAGAATAGGCAGGAGGAGTCATGGGGTTGAGATCCAGAGGGAAGGTGTGATATCAACTTAGTTGGCTTGAGAGATACCTTGGAGATCACTAAAACACACTTCTAGATGTGTCTGGTTGGGCCATACTGGCATGACCACGGGATTATGTCTGGTCCCTGATCCCTTCTCTGGGGCTCTTCTGATCTCTGCTTCCTGAATGGCACGGGGTGAGAAGATTTCTTCTGCCAGGCCCTTCCTGGGGCCATGGTATTTCTGCCTTGGAGCTGACTGACCAGGACTGAAACCTCTGAAATCATCAGCCAAAGTAAACCTCGCCTCCATTCCGTTGCAGGTGTTCAGTGTTTTATCCCAGCAAAAGGAAGCTGACTAACACAACCTGTCCACACTACCTCTAAGCCATCTCCTGAGTGCACCATCCCCAGCGTCACTGTTCTGCACTAAGCTGCCACACGGCTGGGCTGGATGACTCCACTAACCTGCCTGCCCACCTCTCACCCACTCTGGCCCCTGTAATAATCCGTTCACTACACAGCAGCCCCAGAAACCCTTTGAAAACATAAATTAGACCACACCGCTCTTCTACTTAAAACTCCCACTTCCTTGCTGCATCTAGGAGAATACTTTATCTCCTTACCCTGGTTTATAGGACCTGTAGGAGCTGGCTTTGGCTTTTCTCTCTAACTCATCTAGAATCATTGTCCCCTTCCATGGCCCCATTCCAGTCTGCCTGACCTCCTTCCCTTGCTTCCAGCGCTCTGGCCAGGATCCTGCCCCAGAGCCTTGTACTTGCTGCTCTAAGCTTATAGCACTCTCCCCTGGGCTCTGCCCAGGATGGGCTGCTTTTCGTATATCAGGTCTCAGCTCAAATGTCTCTGACCATGCCCTCTCAGGTAACTCCTTCCCTTGCTCCACATCACCCTGCTCTTTTCTTTGGTGACACGCTTTGGTGATCTTCTCTGTCAGTTTGATCATTGGTTGACATGGGATCAGTCACAAAGGTAAGGATGTTTAGTTCGCCACGGCATTTCTAGATACCTTGGCAGTTGATTCATAGTAGTAGCTTGAGAAATAAACAGTAAAAGAAGGTACGATCCGTGCTCTTTGGATCTCTATGCATACATTTGAAAATTGTGAATCATTAGCGGTTTTATTTCTCCAAAACTAGCTAGTCACATGTATGATTAAACATACATGTTCTTCCCAGGCACTGCACTGGCCCATCTGCATGGGGGAAAGTGCTTTATGTTGGGAAGTTATACATGGCCTGTTGTAATACTATGATAACATGGAGAAAAATACTTACTAATATTTGACTTAAGCACACAATGAGGAATGTATATAATTGTAATTGTTATAGTTATGGTTTACATTTACAATGCATTTCTTCCTACTTGTTCAGGCCTACACGGACTACCTAGCACATACTTGGCACTCAGTAAATATTTCTGAGTGAATAAATGAATGAATCGACTTGCTTAAAGAGTATACTGAGATTTCCATCTCAATTCCTCAAACCCTTTATCTATGCAAATCTAGTTTTCTTCCCAGGCCTATGCAAGCAAAGAAAATACAGAAATTGGATGCCGAGACTTAAGCGATTAAAACTTTGCTTTGCATATTTTCAGTTCGTGAACACCCCTTTTGGTCTGTCAGCAAGGTGCCTTTGCCATAAGTAAATGTTGTATGTTTGCAACTTACCAAGTGCACTTACTGTTTTATCACTTGTGTCTTATAAATCTAAACTGCTTTGACAGTTATAAAGTTGATTTGTAATTAGGAAGCACTGTTTTGAAATGTGTGCACATCCCAGTGGTAAAATGCCACTCCTCTAATGGGCTTCCAAGTGGGGATTTTCTTTTGCTATGAGGCTTTGCCACTGGAAAAAAGGCTGGAACTCACTGAACTTGGTGACCTTTACAGACCTCTCCAGGCCTCGGATCCACTCCCACCTGGGATCATCCTGCTTGTGCCATGGCTTTGGGGAGAGGTTTGTCAACACTGCCATCCCTTCCGTTATCCAAAGAGCAGGGAGAAGTGTGTCCGCACTGGGACCTGGTGACCTTTCAAGCCCAGAGCTGGACTAGGGCAGGGTGGATGGAATTCAAGTATGGAAGCTGAAAAGGCCCCAAATGCTTCACTGTGACATCTCGTCAAGGGTGCTCCTGCCCACAGGGGCTGGGCTTGTTCTGGAAGAGGCCAAGGGCATGGGCTGAAGGACTGTGTGAGCTCCCCAGAACTTCTCCCCGACCAGTTCTGGCTCTGTGCATGCCTCTCCTTGGGCCTTGATTCTGCTGCAATCACATGAGGGGCACTTTTGGCAGAGGGTAAGAGGGAGGGCTGCTGGTGTCTGCCCCTTCTCCCTCTGCCCTTCGCAGTCCTCCCTCCCCAGCTTCCTTGGCCAGTCTACTCAGGGGCTATAAATGGAGAGCTGGCCTCTGGGCAGGAATGTGGGCCTGGCTAGGTCCCCACAGTGCTGCCCCCTCAGGGAGCAGCCAGGCTGGGGCTCCCAGCAGCCTTTGTATACATATATATAGCCTCGAGACACCCGATCCAGCCTGCACCTGCCCCAGGGTTCAGACACGCCTGCTGTGCCCACAGGACCTGTGGCCTGTGCGCTGGAGCTGGCCAATGCCACATATTTGGGCAGGATGCAGGAGTGTAGAAGGGTCAGGGAGTGAAAACATGTGGGCCAGGTGAGGCAGGCCCCCTTTTCTTTGTTGTTCCTGAATCCACTGAGTGTCCCCTCACGTCCCCTTCTGATTTGGTCCTTGGAAAAGCCTGAAGGTGCTCACCACATAGGTAGAGTCTATCCTGTCCCCAGTTTGGGCCAGCTGGATGGGATGGTGTGCAGCCAGGGTATAGACAAGGTCCCAGAGTCAGGACCAGGTGCCCAGAGCATCTCTACCCTGCCACTCTGTAGGTTCCCCCAGCCTCCCACGTGTAAGCGGGGCTTAGATCTGCAAGATGAGCTGGGAATTGGTCAGCAGGGGTTCCCACAGAAGGAAAGAGGACAATAATGGTATGCAGGCTGTGGGCTTGTGCAGTGGCATGTGCTCTATGTCCGCTACCCATTGTCTGCTCTATGATTCATTTATTCATTCAAGGGACACTTATTCAGGTGTAGGAAGTATAACACCAAACAGGCAGACACTAACTGTCCACTGCTCTCATGGAGCTGATATTCAGACGTGGAAAATAGACAATAAAAATGTTCACAATAATAAGTGAATGATATGGTATGTTAGAAGGTGGTACTTGCTACAGAAAGACACCAAAAGAAGAGCAAGATAAATGGGGTTGGAGTGTCAGCATGGGGCTGCTTACAGGATTAAACAGAATAATCAAGTTGACAGAGCAACAGTTGAGCAAAGAGTTAAACAAGGTTTGAGAGCAGGCCACAAGACCATCTGGGGACTAATGTTTCTGGCAGAGAATAAGGGGTTCTATGGGTGGTGAGGCAGGTGTGTCTTCTGTTCTCCCAGGAGCCTATGGCCTGAGAGACTGGCAGTGTATGGACTGAGTGAAGGGCATAAGAGTGGCAAGAGAGTTTGAGGGAAGGGTTGATAGGTGGTCTGTTACTCAGGACAAAAGTATGTCCTACCATCTGACCAAGAAGTTCTCTAAACAATAGGCTCCCCTTAATAAGTTTGTTAAGAACTTCCTCCAGTATGGATGTAGCACTTACATTTAACAGTTTTTCCTCGAGAGGGAATTCTCTAGATAAAATTTTTACAGTCTTATAAATTGACCTAGAAATGAAATTTTATTCAAATCCGGGTGTGCAGCAAGGTTGGGAAGCTACACAGGTAAGTAGGTAGGGCCACTGATGTGCCTGACATAAGCTTGATGTTGTGGTGAGCAGACCCCCAAATAAACTCCTCCTCCTGTAAGTTTCAGGTGTCAGATACTTTGTCCCAACAAGGAGCAAAGTGTCTAAGGCACTGTGTACACACTATATGCCAGGTGTACCCCATATGCCACAGGAAGTCTTTTCAGGTACAGAATTCCTGTCCCTGGATCCACTCAGAGTGTCCCCTTAGGTCTCCTGCTGACTCAGCCCCTGGGAAAGCCTGAAAGTGTCCACCATGTAAGTATAGAGTCTACCATGGGACTGTGTGTAGCTGGCATATAGACATGGTCATAGAGTCAGTGACCATTGCATCACATGCCGTGAACACCCCATAATAGATGCCATGCATTGTGGTTTATCACTAGATGTCCCCTCAAAGCCTGGTGCACTCATAGACAGAGCTTTTAAAAGGTGATTGAACCCTGGGGGCACTATCGCTAAATGTGATGTTAGGAAGTAGGGTCTCGTTGGAAGAGGTAGGTCACTGTGCATGTGACCTGGAAGTTTGTATCTCCCTCTCTGGCTCCTCTCTTCTCTCTGTTTCCTGGCTACCATGATGTGAATAGCTTTCCTTCACCCAGGCCATTCCACAGTGGTGTCCTGTGTTTAAGCTTATTGAACGTGGACTGAAACTTCCAAAGTGTGAGCTAAAATAAACTTATTCAAATTGTAGGTGTGAGGTATTTTGTCCTAGCAATGAGGAAAGTGACTAAAACAGAATTTTGTACTGAGAGTGGGGTTTTTGCTGTGATGCTACCTGACCATGTGGGTCAGAAGTCCTTGTAACTGGTTCAAGGGAGGAATTTGAAAAGGTTGGATGTTGACTGGAGAAATGGCTTTAAAATTTGATGCAAGATTCTGGCCAGAGCAAGGAAGACCAGAATGCTGACAGAAATGGATACAGTAAAGGCCAAGCTCAAGATATTTCAGATGGAACAATAACTCCGTTGGCAGTTGTGCTAGAGGCCATGTGTATTATACTTTGTCAGAAAATTTGTTTATATTTCTCTTGAAACTTTGCAAAAGATTGAGATTGTGGACAGCAGACTAGTTAATCTGGTGGAGGAAATTTCAAGGCAGCCCAACATTTAAGCTATGGCATGGGTACCACTTGCTACTTTTATTGAAATTTAGCCTGAAATTCAGGAGCAAAAAGCTCATTTGAAAATTTTGCATTTTCCCAAAAAGAAAGTCCCTGCAAAATTTGGGCCAAAGAAAGCTTGGCTGCTAAAAAGATTTGCATTAAAAAGAAGCTAAGCACTTTTCATTAGGACAACAGAAAAGATGCCTTGAGGGCACAGGAGGAATCCGAAGAACTCATCCATCACAGCTTAAGGGTGTAACAATACAACACTTTCATTTGAGAAGAGAGCCCTGAGGCACTCTGCTCTAGAAAGGCCATCTAGGGAATTGGATCACTCAGGTTTGTTTCTCAGAGCTCAGCCATCCAGGCACTAGAGGTCAATACAGCCATGATTCAAGCAGTCCTGGCTACTGCTCAAGCTGACAGAAGACCTTGGCATCATCCACATGGTGCTAGTTTTACAATCATGCAGAATGTAAGAGTTTTAGGGTCAAGGAGGCTTCCACTCAGATTTCAGAAGAAGGCACGAGAGGCCAGGAATTATGCCCTTCAGAGAGCAGTTTGTGAAACTGTGAGAGTGAAGCTGAAAGTACAATGGACACCTCAGGAAGGTGGAGAAACCAGGAATGTGGAATGGGTGGTGAGAACGCTCACAGGCAGTGAGCAAAGCCACCACAAGAGAAAGGAATGAGAACTATAACCAGCAGTGCTGTAGGGGCAGAATCACCCAAGCCCTTTGGAGTCCACGTGTCACAACACCTGCCTTGGGTACTGAACATGGAACTATGAGATTTAATGTTTTCCCTGCTGGGTTTCTGTCTTGCTTTGGTCTCATTTGTTTCCATCTCCCTATTCCTCCCTTTTGCAATGGGAATGTTTATCCTGTGTCTTCATATGTCAACAGTGTTTAGCTTTCTTGTTTATTTTTACAGGGGCTCACAGCAGAGTTTCAAGTCTCAGAAGAGATGGGTTAAATGCTCGTTGTATAAAGAGATGCATATGAATCTGTTGGGGGGCAGGGGGTGGAATGTTATGGTTTATATCTAGATGTCCCCCCAAAAGCTCATGTGCTCATAAGTGATGAACCATGGGGGTGCTATAGCTAAATGTGATGTTAGGAGGTGGGGTCCAGTTAGAAGAGGTGGATTACTGGGGGTGTAACCTAGAAGGGTATCTCCCTTTCCAGCTTCCCTTTTTTCTCTCTCTGCTTTCTGACAGCCATGGCATGAATGCTTTCCTCCACCAAGGCCTTAACACTATGATGTTCCTGTGTTTAAGCCTACTGAACATTGAGTGGAACTTCTAAAGCATGATCTGAAACAAACCCTTCCTTTAAGGTGTGCGTGTCAGGTATTCTGTCTCAGCTATGGGAAAGTAACTTAAACACCATGGACACCCCCCCACACACCATCTAACCCACTCACCGTGTACAGCTCAGATGCTGTGTCTGCCCCACCTGGCATGCATACTCTGCATCTCAGAATTTCTCTCTTTTCCAAGTTCTTCCCCAGAGACTCAGAAGCCAGATGAGAAGAAACATTAGGAGCTCAGACTATGTGCCAGGGCGGGCATGCTACTGCCACTGGAGAACCAAACCCACCATACCTGGATTTGGAAAGGTTCAAGGGCTTGTTCACACCTCTCCTCCAGGCCTATAGTTCCCATAACTGCAGTCCTCTTTTGCCTCAGAGGTGAGCACAGCTTCCAAGATCCAAAATACAGATTCGATGTAGTTTTAGTAAATCAAGTAATGAGACACAAATGACGACTGGACAGTAGCTTAATAATTAGAAGTAGTAAAAAGAGGCAGGACTCATGAGTCTGTCAATTATTTCTTGTAGGCTCTTGGAAGGAGGGGCCCTATATAAAAGGGAAGCTCACTGCTTCTACTGAATAAAGCACTAAAACCCAGCAAATTCAACTTGCAGCATAAGTCAGACAAAAGAAATACTATTGCCAGGGTACGGGATTGCCTGCAGAGCATGATCCCCTCAAGCTAAGCTGCTTAGTAGTGGGCGGAAGATGGATGGGACCTTCTCAGAGCTGCCCTCAACCTGTGCGTGGCAAGATCCAAGAGAAGCAGAGGGCGTCCCTGTCTCCTGTCTCTGATGCCCATGTGAGGTCGAGCGTGGGGCCCAGCTCGGGTCAGGACAGAGTGCACAGTTCCCTCATCCATGCCCACCCAGGTCCCTGTGTGCTGTGTTGTGGCAGGTGGACCTCTGACCTGCAGACACCTCCCACACGTCACCTGCACCTGCACTCCTTGGATATGTGATGCACAAGTGGTGCACACCCCATGTTCCCTGCACACCTCACACGACATGTGATACACTCTCACACTCTGGTATGCTGTTGTGTGAGTGGGCGCCTCAGTGTGTGCACTCCACGCAGGCTGGATACCTTGTGCCCAGTGTCCAGCTCTCACACCTTACATTGTGCGTCCACCTTTTATGCTAGGATCGTGTTATACCCACATTCAGCTTACACACGGTGCTGCCCTTCACACTCCATGTTCCTCACACACTGTGTATAGCTCACATGTGTCACGTCACACACACCAGCCCTTCTTATCCATGCATACCTCCCGCAGGGGTTTCCTCTTCGCCCACAGAACACACCTCACACCATGAGCACGCCACAACTTGGGTCCCACCTGCTTACAGTCTGTACCAAGCACATCGACACCTTGGTCCAGTGTGACACCTGTCCCCGTGTCCCCCACCCATCCACAAAGAGGACACTCAGGGACCTATTGTCTCTTCTTTGCAGTTTCCAGCTTGAAGTCAGAGAGCCCAGAGGAGGCCAGTCCTCCATCTCAGGGACCTGGGAGCTGGAGACGGAGCCAGTGCGTGTGGCAGGATCTGGGGGCTGCTGTGGGGCCTAGGGCTTTGGCTCCCCGCCTCTCACGTTGCCCCCTTTTGGCCTAATCAGCCCACCTGCCAGCCTGGGGGTTCCGAGGGGCTGAGATTAAGGCGCACACAGCCGCCGGGCTCCGGGAACAAACACCAGCTGCTGCTACGGCAGCTGCCCAGCCACACGCCTCTGAGGGGAGGTCGGGCCAGTTCTGTTCCCCAAACCTGCCTGCTCCTGGCCAGTGGCGTCCAGGACAGAGGTTTCCTGGCAGGAGGACAGAGGGCTGTGGGCCTACGGCTGATCCTCTGGCTGCCTGGGATGCTTGTCATCATCTGCCTTCCCCCTGCATCCTGTTCTGCCACCTCCAAGGAGCTTTCCGGGATTGCTGCTTCCCCATGCATCCCAGCTGGCCTAAGTCCTCCACCCCTCAGTTGTCCCTAAACACTTGCCCTGTTTTTAGGCTCCAAGTTAGATACTCCGGATCTAAAGATAATCCAGACCTCCTGAGAGAGCCCTGTCTACTTGGGGCTTCAGGAGAACACTGAATCATCAAAGTACCGCAAGAGAGCATCCAGAGTGGGCAATGTAAGACTTCCCCAAGCAGGAAGTGTTGGTGTTCTTCCTCTTGGGTGTTGAAGGATGAGTAGGAGTGCCGAAGGTGAGAGCTGAAGGAAAAGTAACCCAAGCTTAGAGCACAGCTCGAGCCCAGGTCAGGAGACATGACAACATGCCCCAGGGAGCTCTCCACACAAGTGACACCATGTCTGTGGTCTCTTTGGTCTTCAGGACCCGATGCCCAGACTTCTAAAGGGGTGAATGAGCTCTGAAACAAAGCCTGCAGTGCTCCAGGTAAGATTGCAGTTGGCTCAGAAGTCAAATGGCTGTGTGTCAGGATAGCAGGGGAAGGACAACACCCTTAGACAGTGGAGAGATCCTGGACCAGCGTCTCAGGGCCAGGTTTTCATCTGGCTGTGCTACTCCCCTCTCAGAGCACCCCTATGTCCTTTCCAGTCTCCGCAGGGTGGATGGAGATACTGCACTCTGGCTCCCCTCACACTGAACCTGTGGTCTTGCCAGGGTCCCTGCTTCTTCCCAGGCTCCCAACCTCCTTCCTTCTCTGGGCAAGCGAAGGGCCCAGCACAGGGCCGTGTACCTGCAGGCACTGGTCAGCACCAGGGCGGGTGAGATCGGAAGCCTGTGTCCCAGTTCACTGGGGACTGTGAAGGTCGTCATCTTTTCCTTCTCCTGCGACTGCCGCCCTACTTCCTCAGCCCACTGCACTGGGTCCAGTGAACTTGAAGGTGGTGCTGATCTTCTTTGACAAGGATACTGGGTCATCACTGGTGGGGCTGTGCTCCTTAAAAGTCTCCACTGGACTGAGGGGTCTGATAACCTGTCTTCAAAGTCTGGCTCTGTGCGTGACTTGCCTTGGCTGTCACTTACCCTCTCTGAGTCTCGCTTTCCTAGGTGTGAAATAGGATTGGCTCTAACACTGACCTCACAGGATTTTCAGGGCTCAACAGCCTTGAAGGGTGCAGCCGATGCTTGGGAGGGATTCTTGCTTGCTGGCTCTATCTCTGGGAGAAAGCTATGGGAAGCTATGGTGTAAGGAACCTGGCCTAGTTGACTGGGCTCTGGACCAGTTAGTTGGTGGCCATGGCGGTACAGAGGCAGCTGGAAGTGGGGGTGACCATGAGGCTCATGTTCCCCACTCAGGCGACACCACCATGAATGCTGTCTGCAGCAGCGGGTGTCGTGGCTTTGCTGTGCACACGGGCAGCCTGCCAGCCGCCCCCAAACAAAATCTGGCCAGGGGGAGCAGAGGGGCGATGACAGATGTGGAGGGGCTGGTGTGGCAGGGTGGGGGTGGAGCTGGGGCTCCAAGGCAGGAGGCCAGTGCGATCCACATCTCAGTGGCCACTGTCCTGCCCTGTCCCTGGATGCCTGAGGCCAGGGAGTGGTGACCTTACTCGCCCAGGAATCGCAGTGCTAGGCACAGAGGCTCTGGGTGGGATGGAAACGCTCTCTCCTGCCTCCACATCAACTCTAGGGGCCCAGAACTTGACGGAAGGAATAGACTTGACACTGAATGGATAAAGAGAACCTTCCTGTCCTCGTGCCCTCAAAGCAGGGACACTCCCACAAGAGGTGGACACAGACAGACACAGGGTCACCAGGCGCTGGTGCTGATGTGGTTTCTCTTTCATCAAGATGTGGCCCCTCTGCCATGACTCATTGGACTCAGAGGTCTTGGGTCTCACTGATCCTTCTTAGCTGTCGTGGGATGAGAGCTTGGAGTGGGTTTGTCTCTGGGAAGGTGCGGAGGTGGAAAGAACACAGGGAGAAAGTGATGTCCAGTCTTGGGGCCTTGCCAGGCCCAATCCAGGACCTCCCCTGCCTCTTCTTCCCCTCCCAACCCAACCTTCTTTTTCATTCCATTATAAATAACTCCAAACAAGCAGAAATACATGCAGTAAACTATGAAGCCCATCATCACCAGCTCTGATGACCATTTGCCCGTGTCCAACCTGAATGTCACATGCTTCCCACTTTTGAATTATTTTGAAGCACATTTCAGAAACTGTATCACTTTATTTATATATACTTGATTATATATTGCTAACACATATGGACTTCTTTTTTAACATAAGTGCATTATCGTCAGAATACTAAGCATTGACAATAATTTTTTGTATAATCAAATATACAGCCAGTAATAAAATTTCAGTTTTCTCATAAATCTTACTTGTTAGCTTAACTTGAGATCCAAATACAGTCTACACATTGTGATTGGTTGATCTGTCTTTTAAGCATCTAAAAAATTCCTGCTCCATATATGTTTTTTAACCTTTGCAATTTATTTATTGAAAACTAAGTTCTTTGCTCTGTAGGTTGCTTGCCCTGCAGTTTCTCATAGGCACTTTCCAATCACATCCTTCTGTGTGGCCCAACACGGCCACCGTTTTCTGTTTGTTCTGTATATTGGTGTTTGGATAGAGGCTCGGCCAGACTCAGATCTGATTGGTTTGGGCAAGACTCCCTATAGGGGGCCTTGTACCCTTCACTTGGAGGCATGTAAGGGCTAGCGGTCTTTAACCAAGGTTCTTCTCAAAAATGTTTATAGTCATCCATTCGTTTGCCCATTCATTCATTCACTTAGTGATACTAAGGATGGAACCCAGAGCCTCACACATGCTAGGCGAGTGCTCTACCACTGACATGTGCTCCCAGCTCTTTTTGTTTTATTTTGAGACAAAGTCTCATTGAATGGCCCAGTAGTCTTGAGCTTGCAATCTTTCTGTCTCAGCCTCCCAGGCAGCTGGCCTTACAGAAGTGTGCCTCCAGGCCCAGTTCCAAGTTTCTTACGGGGTGTCCTTGCTGGCTGCTCTTCCTCACTACGTGCTTTCTCATTAACTTCCCAAAGATGGGCTTCTGCTGACACTTCTTCATCCAAACAACCCCTAAATAGCCCTATTTTCCAATGGGACAGTTCTCCATCTTTGATTTTCAGGACTCTCTTTAAAGTCGCTTTGACTTTGTCCTCTTTCTCATAACGATCTACTCTTGATTTCCAAGATAACATCCTCTCTTGCTCTGCTCTGACCACTGGCTACTCTTTGCACTGCTTTCCGATCTCTTTGTGAGCGCTTTCTCCCTTCAATGCAGAAGTCTCCACTGGGTTCTGTCCTTTGCCGACCTGCCATGGGACCTATATTCATTTCCAAGAGTTAACCACTAACTGTCCATGGGTGGATTCATCCAGTTCCCTTGTCCTAGCCAACACTTCACTTGCCAGCTGCTTGAGGTGCATACATTCCACAGCCTACTTCGACGTCTACACTTTGACATCTCACAAGTTCCTGTGCCAGGCATGGTGGCACACACTGGTAAAGCTCAGCATTCTGGGAGGCTGAGGCAGAAAGATTGCAAGAGTAAGACCAGCCTGAGCAACTTAGTGACAGTGAGACCTTGCCTCAATGCGCTGGGGATGTAGCTCATTACCAAGGCCTGTGGCGTTCGATGCCCAGTACGACCAGACCAAAACAAACAAATTCATCAAGTCCTGAAAAGTACTAATTGTCTTCCCCAGGAATCCAGCCAGTTCTCAGGAAATCTTCCCTCCTCAATGAGTAGTGTCATGATGCTCTCTGTTACACAGGGTAGGTAGGTACCTGGATATCATCTCTCACCTCTCTCCCCATGGCATTCTCGCTTATTTGGCCACTACATTGTACTGATTTCGCCTCTTACATGCTCCTTAAATCCACCTCCTCTCTCCTCTGTTTGCCTCTGTGTAGGGCAGCCTGAGACAGCTCTGTTCTTTATCATTGTGACAACCCCAACTCAGGTGATTCTTCTGAGTCTCCAGGCCCTTTGGATTCATCCCAACACTGCCTCTGGGCTGATGACTCTAACAGCGGCTACCTGTGTAATACCTCACCACCTCCAGCATAAAAGTCCAAGTGTCCTGGCATGGCATTCAAGGCCTTCCAGAATGCATCCCTACTTATTCTCTGGCCACACAGCTCAATGTCCCCTGGGGAGTAGCACAGCCTCCTCTGATGGGATGATTCATGTGGCCAGAACTTTGCTCTTGTCTTTTCCTTCTCCCAGGAATGCCCCTCTTCTTCCCATGGCCTGCCCGTCACTTGTCCTTGAAGACTCAGCACAGGGTGTCTCAGTGAAAATTTTCTAACACTGGCTCTCAGTCTCCAGCCAACAGGAGGATTTAGCACCTTCTTTCTGACCCCAAACTTCAGTTTCTTCATTTGTAAGTAGCTATTATATGCACAAAATGCACGAATATGAGTAAAGAATGTAAAACAGTAATGCTACTGGGTGGCTGAATAATGTTGTTATGCCTTCTAGCATGGCTTTCCATACTGGGCTGATGCTAACTGCATGGGAATAATCTATGTGGAGCTGCCCTTGTCCACCACAGGGATAACAGATCCCCCCAAGGGCTGCTACAAGTCCAAGATGTGCTTAATGTAGGGAACTTCCAAGTGGTTATTTCTTCCCCAACCCTCAGGACTCTTCCGATGTTTGTGCACCTTTTCAGATATTGAGACAATACTGAGAATCCCTGGGGCTATAGCAGAAAGGGTTAGCACATAGAGGCTGGGGATGTAGCTCAGTGGTGCCACACCTGTCTCACAAGCGCAAGGTCCTGAGTTCAATCCCTGGTACCAAAACCAAAAAAAAGGTTAGCACATGATTGATGCTTTGCTTAGTGGAGCTGCCAGTGGGACCTTCCATGACTAGCTGCTATGGCTTTTACTTGAATTTGGCTTTTAGCCACAACACGTGCAATGCCACTGGCTGCCGTACCTTTCTCAGAGTTGTATTCCTATGAATAGATTCCCTACCACAGGAGAGGAATCACTGACAGCTTCTTGCTAGGGTTTGTATCTATGATGCTCCCCAACGCCTCATGTGCTTATAGATGGGGCTTTTGAGAGGTGACTGGATCGTGAATGTGCAATACTGGATCATGGGTGTGTGGTGCTAGATTAGTCCACAATGGGTTTATAGCTGGGTGTGAGGCTGGGAGGTAAAGCCTGGTGGACAGAGGAGGGTGACTGTGGGCAGGGCTTGGAATGCTAGATATATCCCTCCTGCTCTCTTAAGTGCTGCTGCTTCTCCCTACTATGTAGTAGACTCTTTCTCCTCTGCCATAACCCTTGGAGACAGCCAACTATGCAATGGAAGGAACCTTTCTATAAACGGTGAGCTGAAATAAACCTTTCCTACTTTAACTTGTGGGTGTCGGGCATTTTGTTTCAGCAATGAGAAAGTCACTAGGTCACTTCTCTTTACAGACACAAGTGAAAACGGATTCTCCTATCTTTGCACTATCTTTGGAGTAGTGACGTTGATGATAATAATAATATCGACTCTGACTTAATAAGCAGGCAAGGCAGAATCTCATCGGATTTGCACATTAATTTGTTAAGTACTATTATTAGGCCTATTTTACAGATGAGCAAACTCAGGTTCAGAGAAACTGTTCAGCTAGCAAACAGCACAGTTGGAACTTGAACCCAAGCCTCTCCAACTCCAAGGCCAGAACTCTCCTTCACTTTTTCTCCCCTAAAGGTCTTGTTTTTCCTTCTGATCTCGAGTTGGAGGCCACTTGAGTGTGTCATTTTTTTGCTAGCTCACCTCTGCCATTCTCCACATCCTCCACATCACGCCCTGACAAGGAATGGCAGGTCGACCGTGACAGGGGTGGTGGTTGAAGGACATTTCTCCAGGACATTTCTCCAGGTCTGCACAGACAAGGCAGGGACCCCAAGTTCAGGGCCAACCCCACTCTCTCCCGAAGTTACACTTAAAATGGCACCCTTCCCTTGAAGGGTAGTGCCTGCTGCTCATTCCTGGGGTCAGCCCCAAGGCTTGAAGGTAAGGTCCTGGAGTGGTGCTCCTCACAGGGCCTTGATCTCTCATGGCTCATATCTATAGGTCAGAGAGGAGGAAGACTCCAGGAAGGAAGACAAGGCCCCAAACCTTAGGCCTGTGTTGGGGAAACCCCGAGAAGATTCCTGGAACAGCTGACTCTGGGCGCCACGTTTTGGAGGTGGCCGCCCCCTCCCCCACACGGGCCGTGCTGTGAGTCACGGGTTTTAAACTGAGCACTCTGGGAGATTAACCAGCTTTGTGACCAGCTGCTAGAGGAGGATACTTGGCCGAAAGAAGCAGGATAAGGTTACCCTCTCAGAAGTTTATAAGAAGGCCCATAAATGCACCCAACTGCTATGGGGCCCATACTTTGGGGTGCTCCTGGGTGTGCCCCCCACCGGGACTCTCAGTGGCCCTACATGTCCTTTCTACTTCTCACCCACCTAGCAGCTTCTGCTAACCTGCACTCACCACTGGCTCACCACTGGGGCCCTACGGTTCCAAGAGAGGTCTTGGGAAGAGGCCCTTCCTTACCTGGAGGACACACATTAGGAACAGAGCCCACACTGGACTCAGTGGGAGCAGCTTGGCTCCTGCCTGGCTCAGGCTTGGGCAGAGGCTGACAGGAAATGTCTGCTGCAGGATGAGGGGGGCACTGGCTCTTGGGCTGTCACAAACAGGGCGGGACTCCAAGGCCCCAGAATGCATCCTGTCGAGGCGGGAGGACAACCTGAGCCTGGGATGGGGAGTCATGAGTCCTGGGTTCTGGCCTCGCTCTGCGCCTGCCCTCTGGCTTTAGTGTCTTTGTCTATCGAAAGGAGGTTTGTGTGGACCAATTATTTTCAAACTGTGCTCTATGCAGCTCTGCACAAACATGTAGGCTTAGAATTTCAGGCTCAGAGGATCCTCCAACTATCATACACTACCCCATTTCTCAGGTTTGCATTCACCAAAATAATCTCCCTTTCCCACAACGGACTACTCATTCAAAACTATTCATTGAATGCCCATTGTGTGGCAGACTCTGTTGTAGCTGGTAGAGAATAGTTGTGTACTTTATAAGAACTAAGAGTTACACATATGAACTTATAAGTTGACTTATCACAACAAACTGGCCCTTGCATCTGCTGTGTGCAGCAGGTTTTCACCTAAGAATTTATCTGAAGACAAGCTTCTGCTTCTAAAGAACTTTGGCTGGAGTTGATCTCCTGGGTGCCTTCCTGCCCACCTGATTTAATTTCCAAAAGCTTGAGCTGCCAGTCCCTGTGTGTGTGTGTGTGTGTGTGTGTGTGTGTGTGTGTGTGTGTGTGGTGGATTTCTCCACATAGTGGAGTCCTCTGTCTGACAGAGGCTCTGGGCCCACTTTATGAGGGCCTGAAGATAGACACATAGGCAGGAGGATGGTGCTGGGGCAGCCTCTGCCTCTCAATCCAAAGATGGGCTGTTCAGGAGAGCCTGGTCTGGCTCTGCTCCTCAATAGCCCACTGGTACCACTGCATATGCCATCCCCTGCCCCCTCTTAACTCTGATCATCGAATATTTTAAGCCATATTTTACAGACGAGGTAATGGAAGGATTTTGTAGGCCAGGCCGGCAATAAGTGCCGGGGAGGCAGAGGAGGGTGGGACAGGACCCATTCTTGTCCAGTGAGAGATAATAAAATTAGGACAAAAATGCTTTCTAAGTTAACTCGATCTCCTGAACACCACATTATCATGCCCATTTTATAGGTGGGGAATCAAGACAGAAAGATTAGTATTCCAAGGTCATAGAACAAGAAAGACAGGTCTGAGACTTGAACCCCAGCACCAGGGCCAATGAGCACAAGCATGTAACCACTGTGCTGTGCCACTTGACAACCAAGGCGGGTTCATTCCGTGCACTTCCCTGGACTCCTGGACTGGGGTAACCCTTACCATACCATTGCTCCACCTCTAATGTGAGGCACAGATGGACAACAGTCACACCCATTGTAGGGACAGCAGTACCTGGGCTTGGCATCGGAGGACACAAGATCCGGGGTATGAATTCTGGCTTTGCACTGATCAGCTGGATGACCTCGGGCAAAGCAGATGACCTTTCCGAATGCTACTGCACCTTTCAGGACTGGTTAGGGTTAACTAGACAATGCACATTTGGTCAAAGACTGTGTGAAGGCAGACAATAAGCACCCAGAGAGTGGTAACTGTTGTTATGAATAAAACTAGGGAATGGCTGGGGAGAAGGGGGAATAGCAGAGTTCTGGACCTTGTCTCCCTGTGAGTCTTGTTCTTGGCCAGAGACTGGCCTGCTGTGTGCCCAGCCCCCTCTGTAGCCACAAGCCTGTCCAGGCACCTGCTGTGGGTCCTGGCATCCCCAGGCAGGGCCAGGGAAGGGCCAGGGGGGTGGGTGAGGACAGCCAGCCTGGCTCTTCACGGCTGGGGAGCCTGGTGTGGGGCAGGGCAGCTTTTGGCGATGGATGCTGCTTGGAAGAGGAGAGGGCTGTGTGGATGTGGGGGGGGGGG
>NW_022900928.1:12520046-12520915 GCF_012274545.1 Fukomys damarensis
CCTTCCCCTTAGAAGCGGAGCCCCTGGCCAGACATCCAGGAAATGCATATAACATCAGAGTAGCCCAAGGCAGGTGTGAGCCAAGGATCTGCAAGGAGAAGGAAGGTGGGTAGAGTGGGGTGCTCTAGGGAAGACTTTCCTGGGAATGTGCCTCCTGAGTCCTAGGAGTGGGAGTGGGCTCTTTCCAGACAGCAGGGGTGGGTGGGGGCAGCAGACACAATGGCTTGGAGGTGTCCATGGCACTGGGGAAGATCCAACACTTCTCACAGAGGCTTTGGTGGATAAGGGGCATGCTAGAGCATGCCTGGGGTCCCCGAGCTAGACCTGGTGGAGAGTAGTTGTAAAGGGCAGGCCTGAGTTTAGGGGAGGAGGCACCGGGGACCAGCTCTCCCTTCCTGTGATCTCTGTCTTAGCATCGGAGATTTGAGGCCTGCAAATCACGGCTCAGATTGCTACTGCGAAGTCGGCTTGTGTGTGTATGTGGGGAACACAAGGCTGCAGTTATAGCTGTAGAACCTGGGCCCCAGGGCGGATCAGAGAGCTTCCTGATATCCCTAAACACACAGAGTATGGAGGTGTCCCACAGGCTGCCTTGTACAGATACAATATGGGACAAAGTCACGGACAGTGACACCCAGTTCCCATAGGTGATTACCGGAACTGCCTTATGACAGGTCCTCCTCGCGGCCCTTCTCAGGCCCCCAGGGACTCAGAGCCAGGGCTACATCACCATACAGTGACAACTGTTCCCAGGGGCACACAGAGGCCTCTGCTTGACCCTCAAAGGTCTGACACCGGTAGGACGCCTTCAGCCCCACGCCAGCGATCCGAGGCCTGCGCAGCCGGTGGCCTTCAGCGTCAGCGACAGC
>NW_022900928.1:12521181-12554494 GCF_012274545.1 Fukomys damarensis
CCGCAGTCCGGCCCCTCCCCGCTCGCCACCTGGGCTCCGCTCCCCGGCCCTGCACCGCTCGCTCCAGCCCCCTGACCCTGCCACTTTTCCCTTAGTGCCCCCATGATCCCACTCCTACCCCTCCCTGTGCCCACCTGCCTGCGTCTCTGCCCTGGTAGGGGCTGGAGCCTCAGTGCTGACCAGTTCTCTCCAAGGGAGGGCCTGCGGGGCCCAGCCGACCCCAGGGCCAACATCCACCAGCTCCTGCCAGCCCCTCCATGCCTGTCATTCACCTGCCGCGCCCTACACAGCCGATCAGTCCATGGTCCCTCCTCTAAGCAGATTTGTGAAGTCCCAGGAGTCTCCCCCGTCTCCACCTGCCCAGGCTGGGGCAGGACTCATTCCACTTCAGGGTCCAACTTCAGTTCTAATCTTCTAATTTTTGCCAAGATTCCCCCAATGGATCCCAGGATCATTGGGGAGGGGGTCTAGGGCCACTATGAACCTCTGTTTTACTATGTGAAAAATAAAGACGTGTGATTTAGAGGACTTGGGAGGGCCCTTTTGCTATCGCATAAGGTCAAGGATGTCCGTTCATCCGGACAGCAAAGGCAGATGAGTGTGGGAGGACACCACTGGCCACATGTCCCCACCAGAGTCCAACCTGTCACTTAATTCCCAGGGTCTGAACCAGCCAAGGCAGCTTTCCCTTCTGATGTGGGGACAAGAAGAGACAGGATGGGGTTTGGGTACTTAGGAACAGGACTTAGGGCTGCTATGAGGGGCCCTGGCCGTCTTGGGATGTCCCCTGGAAAGATGTGTCTCTGAGGCTGGCTCTCTGGGGGTCCTGGCCTGAGGCACTGCGAGAACTGGTGCTGACGGACAGCTCCGGCAGGTGGGAGCCGGCTGGTCACCCCGACAGCCCTGCCCACCTGTCACCCTCTGCTCGGGTGACCAGCTGCCTGACCCACTGACCAACTTCCTGCTGCTTCCCAGGCACCCTGGGCACTATATTCAGTGCCCCACCCCCTCAGCTTTCCCTACTACTTGCTGGCTCAGAGCACACAGCACACAAGTATCCTGCACATGCACATTCACTTGGCACACAAAGATGCTTACACTAATACACCCCACATCTGAGCCTGCTTCCTACTCATATAAGTCAAGCCCAGTTGCTTCTGCCAAGGTGGGAGGACATAGGCATTGCCATCTCTGTGGCCATAGGGCCATGTGGTGAAGGCAAACACACTACTCTGGACCTCCTGACACCTGTCCTGCCACTGTATCCTTGCCTTTGTCAAGTCACTTGGTCGCCCTCTCCTTACGTTCTCCATCTATTTAATGGAGCTGATTATCTCAACGTTATTTTGAGAATCAAATGGACAAAATTCATGGCAAGTGCTAAGAATGGCTCCTAGTTCAATGGACTTGCATAACACACACTAACCATTAATGTTATTATCTAGTGGGGGCTGAAGGGCTCCTGGAAAATTAGTTGACAACGTTCCTTTCATCAGTCACCTTTGGTTATTATTGATCAAAGTGTATTGCTTATAAGTTTTCCTCATAGTATTTTGATTCTTCTTCCCAGACTGCATCAACTGTCCAGACGATTGTCCAAAGGTATGCCATTGTGCAGCCTTCCCTGGATCCTGCCTATTGTTGCTTATTCTTTGCTGTTTAAACTGAGAAAGCAGGCAAGGGTAGACCTGAGTTTAGAGGACTCTGTCCTTGCTTCTCTCCCCAGATCAATATCAGGATCTTAGTCTTTGAAATGCACCTTTTTCTTTCCAGGATGAAAATAATATTTTCTCTGCCCCCCACAAAGTGAGTCCTGCCACCCCCTGGATCTTCCCAAGGACCACCACCAACACCTTAGTCTCAATTCATGCATTCTTGGGAATCAGAGTGGAATTTCTTGGGTCTTAAAGAGAAGAACATACTTAGCCGAGATCTGAGCTCTAGGACAATTCCTCCCTGCATCTCCTTCTTCAGCCTACTGCAGTCTGCAGTCAGACCTCATTCCACCCTTGGCCACTTTTGGAAAGTGAATGAAGTGATTGAGTCTCACCAACCACTGTGGAGACAACGGATGCAGGGTGAAATTGGAGAGCTCCTTTGTGTCTTTAGCAAGTCTTACTCTACACAGGTTCTCCCCTTTCCTGATTTTCTGCTCTGAAGCTCTCTTTTTGGTTCATTTTCAGGTATGTGCCTTGCCTCTCTATGCTTTATTATTATCATTATAAAGGATTATAATCTTTCCTGTATTAGCTATGTATTGCTGCATAACAAATTACCGCCCAAGTTTTAAACAACACAGATTTAGGATCTCACAGTTTCTGTGGGCCAGGAGCCCAGAATGGTTAGCTGTGGTGGGATGCTGTGTCTCTCACAGGACACAGGGAGGGTGTTGGCAGGCCCTGCAGTTATCCCAAGACTTGGCGAGGCAGGATCCATGTCCGGGTCACTGGTGTGGCTGTCTGTTGCAGGCCTCAGTTCTTTGCTCTGTGTGGCAGCTCACAACATGGCAGTTGGTGTCTCTCAGAGAAAGTAAATCAAGAGGGCACACCACAGAGTACACCCAAGCAGAGCCACATCTCTTAATGACCCAGTCTTGGAAGTGACATCCCATACTTCCGCGGACATCCACACCCACAGAGAAGTGCACACATCATGCCAGGAAACAAGGATCACTTGGAGCCAACTTGGTGGCTGCTACCACATTTCCTATCTGACTTTTTCCTTCATTAACTGTGCCTAACACAGTACCCTTGGTGGGTGTTTGTTGAGAGAATGAATGTGACCATCAGAGGTCACTATATAGAGTTTTTATTATTCTATATTTTCTTTTTTGGCTATTGTGTCCACCTATGCTCACTCTTTGTGCCACTGTCATGTTCATGGAAATCACATATTTAACCCTTGAATAACACATTTACTCTTGTTAGCCTGTCTTGTATTTTTTTCCCTCACTTTTGAACGTTCGTTACCTTCTGAAAATGGGACATCCACGTAGTAGCTCTCATGCAGGTAACTTTTGTGGTTGGGTCCCACTATGCCTTCTGGGTATGCTCCCAAGGATCCAGTTTTTGTATTTGGCTCCCCCCGCTCCCCGTGTGATATTTTCAAGGTTCATCCAAGTTGTGACTTACATAGATACTTGTTTCCTTTTTGTGATTAATATTTTATTGTATGGATATATTACATTATAGTTATCTACTCACAAATTGGTAGAGATTTGGACTATTTCCATTTTGGGGTTGTTATAAATAAAGCTGTGATGAACATTTGTGAACAAGTTTTTGTGTAAACATTTTTTGAAATTTTTTAGATATGTAGCTAGGAGTGAAATTTCTGGGCCATATGTTTAACTTTTTGAGGAATTGTCAGACTGTTTTCCAAAGTGACTGCACTCATTTACAGAGATAGATAGTGGTACTACCTCTACACCAACACTAGTGTTATCTGTTTTATTAAAACTATTCTCATAGGTATGGAGTGAATTTCATTGTAGTTTTAATTTGAATTTCCCTAAGGAAAATTGATGTTGAGTTGGTATTATTTTAAGCCAGCAAGTTTGTGGTAATTTATTATAGGGCAATAGAAAACTGACAGGTGCTTTTTAATACCTAGGCACTAAAATCAGAAATGTGGCAAAAGATGACAACAAAATGAACTTTTTTTGGGGGGGTGGTACTGGGGATTGAACTCAAGTCCTTGTGCTTGCAAGGCAGGCAGTGGAACCACTAAGCTAAATCCTTGGCCCTAAAGACTTTGTGTGTGTGTGTGTGCCAGGGATTGAACTCAGGACCTTGTCCCTTGCAAGACAGGCGGCAGAACCATAGAGCTAAATCCCTGGCCCAAAATAAACCATTTAAGCAGTCAAAGAAGTCTTTGTGTGGCATCATGAAAAGGCAGGCCTGGGCAGCTATGAGTATGAGGACAGGCATCTAAAGTTGGGAGGGTGAAGCTGAATTATGTCCAGAACAGTTTACCTGATTAGAAAGGCATGAACAGGCAGCAGGCAGGGGATAAATTAGAGGAATACCAGGAATAAGGTGCTTCTAGTTTTTGCCAATTTCAATTGGATCAGCTGTAAACATTATGACTTTATTAATGATCTGTAATTTTTGATGTTTTAGCCACAAGGAACATGGTACCAGGATATCTAGAAGGATGGAAACTCCATGACTGCTTCAGTGAACAACTTTCAACACCCTTACTTCCATTTCTCTAATTAGCCAAGGGAGAGTTAGGGGAATTCCTCTTCTCTTTACAATCTTGACTGACTGATTCATTCATGAATGGCTCAGCTTTTGTTCCAGGCATTTGGGATACAGTAATAAATCAAATACTGATCTTGTAAGGTGTTTCATTTAGATCTAACCTCAAAAGTCTCATGTGTTCAGAGGTGGAGTTTTTATTTTTATTTTTTTTTCTCTTTTAGTTTATTGGTACATTTTAGGTATACAGTATAGTTACATTCATTATTGGGATCTTGTACCTTTACATGACAGGTCTTGGTTCTCATTTTTTCCCCTTGTCCCTGCCCTCCCTTCACCCCTTCCTACCCTCCCCATTTACAAACACTTTATTTCCATTTTTTCATTTTCTCATATTTTTTTCTTTTCCCTTATTCCCTTTCCCCTACCCTTTCCACCTTCCCTACACCTTTAGCCCTTTTCTTCCTATTTCACATTGTCAATTATCTCATTAGGATCTTATGTATTATTACAGTTTATTCACACCAGAGAAACTATTTGGTATTTGCACATGTGTGACTTATTTATTTCACTTAGGAGTATATCCTCAATATGTATCCATTTACCTATGAATGAATCTAATTTCTCATTCTTTATGGCTGAGCAGTATTCCATCTTATAGAAAAACCACATCTTCTTTATTGAGTTTCCAACTGATGGGCAAATGCACTGTTTCCAAATTTTAGCTATTACAAACTGTGCTGCTATAAACATAGGTGAGCTAAGAGTTTATCGATTTTATTTATTCTTTCAAAAAACCAACTCTTTGATTCATTTATTTTTTTGTATCATTTTCTTAGTTTCCATTACATTGATTTCTGCTCTAATCTTTATAATTTCCTCTCTTGTTCAAGCTTTGGGTTTTTGTTGCTCTTGTTTTTCTAGTAGTCTAAGATTCATCATTAGGTTGTTTATTTGAGCTCGCTCTGTTTTCCTAGTGTGGGCATTTAGTGCTATGAATTTTCCATGTAGAATTGCTTTCATTGTGTCCCATAGATTCCTGTATGTTGTGCATTTTCATTTATTTGTAAAAAATGTCTGATTTCTTCTTTAATTTCCTCTATGATATTCAGATCTGTTCTGTGAGCTAGTATGTGATCTATCTTGGAGAACAACCCATGTGCAGCCAAAAAGAATGTATATTCTGATTTTGTTGGGTGGAACACTCTATAGATGTCTATTAAGTCCATGCATTCAAAAGCTTGGTTCAGTTCTAGTGTTTCATTGTTGATTTTTTTGCCTAGATGATCTGTCTATTTGTGAAAGTGGGGTATTCAGATCCCTCCCTACAATTGTATTAGTGCTTATCTGGTTTTTCATGTTTTTTTAAAATATTTCTTTAATATAGTTGGGGGCATTAATATTTGGTGCATATATGTTTAGGATTGTCATTTCTTTTGAATTGTTCCCTTTACAAGGATGTAGTGGCCTTCTTTGTCTCTTTGAATCAGTTTTGGTTTGAAATTTACTTTGTCTGCGAATAAGATTGCTACCCCTGATTTTTTTTTTATGGGCTCCTGTCATGTGGAGAATTGTTTTCCATCCTTTCACTTTCAGTCTATGGGCTTCTTTTTGCACTAGGTGTGTTTCTTGTATACAACATATTTTTGGATTTTGCTTCTTAATCCATTCGGCCAGTCTATTTCTCATGATTGGTGAGTTGAGGCCATTACATTGATGGTTATAACTGATATGCACTGACTTATTATTGTCATGTTATTGGCCTTTTGTTGACTCTTTTTACTTTTTCACCTTCTCCTTTTAGTTTCTTGCCTTGCCTATTTGATTTGCTCTGTTGGGCCTCATGGTGTTGTTACCCTCATTGTCTTTTTCTAGGATATTGTTTAGAATTCCTTGTAGTGCTGGTTTGGTATTCATGAAGTTTTCAGGTGTTCTTTGTCATGGAAGTATCTTATTTCCCCATCCATTTTGAAAGAGAGTTTTGCAGGATACATCAGTCTAGGTTGGAGGTTGTTTTCTTTTAGGACTTGAAATACCTCACTCCAGGCTCTCCTTGACCTGAGGGTTTGTGTTGAAAAGTCTGCTGTGATTCTGATGGGCTTTCCTTTGCATGTGATTTGTTTCTTTTTTCTTACTGCTTGTAGTATTTTGTTCTTCTGTTGGGTTTCTGGGATCTTGATTATTATATGTCTAGGTATAGATTTTTTTTTCATTGTGGCTAGTTGGAGTCCTATATGCCTCACTTATCTGTGTGTCAAATTCTTCCCCTCTGGGAAGTTTTCTGTCATTAATTCTGTGAACAGATTTTTTAAGTCATTTGTATTTTCTCCTGCTACTTCATGGATTCCTATCAGTCTTATGTTATTCTTTGTATCATCTAGGAGTTGTTGGATCGATTTCTCATGATACCCTACTGTTTTAAGAAACCTCTCTTTCCATGGTCACTGACTGTAATCTTATCTTCTATATCTGAGAGTCTATCTTCACATTCTTTTATTCTGTTGCATACACTTTCTATGGAGTGTTTAATCTCCTGGATGTCTGTTTGAATCTGTTTTATGGATTCCATTTCTTTCCTCTGTTGGGCATTTATTGTTTCCATTTCTTTCTTATGCTGGGCCTTCCTGGCTTCTATCATGATCCTGAACTCATCTATTTTTTTGTCAATTTCTGTTCTAAAGTCTTGAATCATGACTTTCATTTTGCTCACCATCTCTATGGCTATCTGGGAAATTATTTCTGTTTTGAATTTTTCTAGAGCCTGATTGATCTGTTTTGTTACTTTCTGTGCTTTGAGTTCAGGGTGTCCTGGTGGTTCACTATCAGACTTTTCATTCTCATTTGCCCTACTATTTGCCATTGGTAAACTAGAAGTCTATCTTTGTGTCTTGCTTAACTGTTTTCTTCTTTTCATTTTTGTTATTGGGTTGTCCTTGGTTCAATTTTTGGGTTATTACTTAAATCTTCCTGATATAGTTGCACTTTAGATTTTGGGTCTCTAATGACTCATAGACATTCTCATTTTCATAATATCTGAGAAAACAGTTCATTAAATCAATCACAATCCTTTATCCCAATTGATACAATCAGCAACAAAATATGATCAAGCATGACTTGCAATTTGACCACTTGTGGCCATCATTAGACTATCACCTTTAAACCACATGAATTAAATTAAAATTGAGAAGCAGTCCAAAATATGTTTACAGTGAATAAATTTTCAATATAGCATATTTACCATTTATGATGTGGGCTTAGACAGGGTTAGGAGGAGAGGAGTAGATAAGTAAAAGAATTGTAGAAGCTTTCAAGTGAAGCCAGTGGACATAGAATGACCACACCATCTTTAGGCAACTGTTAAATTCAAAAGGGGTAGACAGAGTAGAAGTAGAAGGACAAGAATATATCCCCTTAACAGTAATAGGGGCTCACTTTTTCTTGAAACTATTGACCCTTTAGTGAGGTAGAATGACAGAAGAAAAGAACATAAAGAAAAGAGAAAAAATGATAAAAGAAGAAATCTGAGGGCAGGAGCAGAAACAGAAAAGGAGATGAGGGATAATATGGTGGAACAAGAGACTGAGTTGGAGAAAGAGGACAGAAAAAGAAATAATGTGCATAGTGGAATGAGGAAAAGAAAGAAAAAGAATGTTTGAAGGGCCTCTTTCAGACTATATCTCTGCTGTCATAATATACAACATTCGTTGCCATGTGCAGAACCAAGTCCCCTGATCTCAGTTAGCTGTTGGCAGAACCCCATGATGCAGACTGACCTTGGGCTGCAAGGCCCAGATTGAGTTCCCCAACCTCTTGAAGGGTTGAACTCCACACAGTTCTACTACAGGTTTTCCCTGCCCCTTCTTTAAAGATGTGCAAAGTTGGGAGCTCAGAAAAATACCCTTTATGACCACCTCTGCTTCTGCAGAGTGGATCAAAAGACTGGCACAATCAGGAGGTTTGAGAGCATGCGCGGGTGGGGGGGTGGTATTTGGGGGGGTCCAAGGGCACCCATGCGGCTACCTTCCTGGTGCTGGAGCGATGGTGGCAGTGCTGGCAGGGGAGGGCATGGCTAAGCAGGCCCTCCTGGAGCTGGAGCGATGGTGACAGAGGTGGAGTTTTTAAAAGACCATGGAGCATGGTGGCACACATCCATGCATGGTGAGTTCAAGAGCTAAGTACTGTTGGAGGTGGGGACTGGTAAAAAGAGGTGGGTCACTGGGGATATGACCTGGAAAAGGTATATCTCCCTCCCCAGTTCCTTTTCCCTCTGCTCCCTGGTCACCATGACAATAGCAGCTTTCTTTCTTAGTAGGCAACCCCATCGTGCCATTCCTGCCTTGGAGCTAGCTAACCATGCAAGGACTGACACTTCTGAAACTGTGAGCCAGAAATGAACCCTCTCTCCATTATTCTTATTGTGTCTCAGCAACAGAAAAGTGACTA
Organism: Fukomys damarensis; assembly: GCF_012274545.1. Taxonomy (NCBI): domain Eukaryota; kingdom Metazoa; phylum Chordata; class Mammalia; order Rodentia; family Bathyergidae; genus Fukomys; species Fukomys damarensis. Next base: position 12,529,827 of record NW_022900928.1, read on the forward strand.
GGGCAGATTTTGGTATCAGGAGTAGGGTTTTAACTGGACTATACCTGACCACATAGTTTAGAAGCCTTTGGCACTTGTTCATAGAACAAGTTAGGAAAGGTTTGAAGATACCAGCTAGAGAAACCCTAGAATTCTATAAGTCAAGCTGATGGGAGATTCTGATTAGAACTTAGAAGACCAGAAAGTTGATAAAGATAAAAAAGATGAAGACCAGATTCAGGTGGTCTCAGACTTTTGCAGTAGGGGAGATGGCCAGCAAGCATGAAAATATTATTATGTTTTGTAAGTATGTTTTATTAGAAAACTTTAAAAAAGAAAAAGTAGATCAAAATAAAGGAGATCAGGTTGATGGAGGAGAGTAATCTTGATTGCAGTGAAAGGGTGGTCAGGGAAAGGTCTCCTTGAAAAAGTGAGATTTGAGCAAAGACTTGAAGGTAGTGAGGAATTAGGAAACTAGATATCTGGCAGAAGGACATTCCAGGTGAGGGAACAATGACAACAAAGATTCTAAAGCAGGAAAATGTCTGCAAGGTTTGAGATACACCAAGAGATCAGGGTACCTGAAGCAGAGCAAGGGGAAGATGAGGTCAAGGCCATGTAGAATCTTGTAGGCATTTCTAGGGCTTTGGCTTTCACTTTGAGTAAAATTGGGAGCCTTGAAGTGTTTTGAGCAGAAAAGTTATGAGACCTAACTTACATTTTAAAAAGTATTCTTCTAGCTGCAGTGCTAAGAATTGATGGGATAGAGCTGTGGGATAGGGACAAAGGTAGAAGCAAAAGGATTTCTGAAGATTTATACTGAAATATTCCCAATGAAAGGCTGTTGTGGCTTGCTTTACAGTAGTAACCCTGATGGAATAAAGAAGTAGTCAGTGTTTGGATATTATAGACGTAAGCAGAGACAACAGGTTCTCACGACAGGTTGGATGTGGTGAAAGTAGAGAAGTGAGATAAAGAGAAGATTCCCTAGTGTCAAGACTTTTGCCTGAACAAGGCCAAAGATGAGGTTGCCATAAACTGAGATGGGAAAGGTATGAACAGCAAGTCTGTGGGAGGAAAGCAGGAGCTTGGTTTGGATAGGTTATGTTGAGAAGTCTACTGATTATTTAAGTGATGACATCAAGTAGGCTGACAGACATGAGTTTGGAGCTCATTTGAGAGATTTGGGCTGCAGATAGAAATTTGACAACCATCAGCATATAAATGGTACTTAAAGCAAGTGTGAAATACAAATGTTGATATTTTTGACATAGTAGGATTATTTATCCTTCCCTCCGAGCAGATCCATTTCTTGGTGCACATGAAGCTTTTACATCCTATTTCTGAGGGTTGAGTATCCTCCCTCCATGCTTCTGTTAAGTTTCAAAGGTGGTATCAGATTGGCATAAAATCTCAGGCTCTCGTTTATCATTCTGTTCTAATCTCTGCGTTGGAAGCCCTTGTACTGTTTGCCAGCCTTTCCCTCCAGATGGCAGCTATGAAACCTGGGTATCATCTTGATTTTGCTTTTTTTTTCAAGGCCATACCCATGGATACTATACTGATTTTATTTGTCCATCTTTCTGCCTCTTCCTCCATTTTTAGTTTGATGGTAGATTGGAGTCAGGTCAGGAAGTTCTGGGTATGGATAGAACTGGTATGACTCCCAGTTACTTTCTCGTCACTGGACACAATGTGCAGTACTGACAATTTAATCAAGGAGAGGTTTATTCTAGCTCACATTTCTGGTCCATGGTCAGTTGGATCCAAGGCAGAAATGGCATGATGGAAAAACCTGGACAGAGAAAAGCTCCTCACCCCATGGCAGCCAGAAAACAGAGAGAGCAAAGGGAGGACCAGTGGTGGGAGATACACCCTTCCAGGTCATGCTCCCAGGGACTCGCCTCTTCCCTCTCTTCCAACCAGGCCCACCTCTTTATAGCATATTCAGCAATGAATCCATTGATGAATTTAGAGCCTCTATGGCCCAATCATCTTCCAGAAGCCCAACTTTGGAACATATCAGGCCTTTGGGGGACATTCTACATCTAAACCATAACAACAATAAAAAAAATAAACCTTAACAATGATCTACACAGGTAGTCTCAAATTTAGCAACAGAATTTTAGGTCAATGCTGTAGTTGATGTGCTTGGGGCAGAAAGCAAGGACAGCTGCCAAAGATGCCTCTGCTGACACAGCACCTCAACACAGGAATTTGGGATGGATGATACATTGAGGGGTTTTCTTCTCTTGACTGTTCTCTGCTCATTTGATCAATAGAGACACAGGTAGGCGTGGGTATAGCATTTGAAAAAGATGGGGTAATGAAATTGGGTCATGATAAACTCGCGCCTGGGTTTCCTGCTCTCCATTACCCCAGTGTAGGGATTTGGGATCTCACACAGAGTCACAGGGGGAAGGTGATTGAGCTAGAACACTCTTAGGGGTTGGGCTTGGCTCCTCTCCATAAGGACCCAGTCCTTTCTTTTATCTGGTTTCTTGCCTCCCTCTTCTCTCAGGCTTGATTGTCCCTGCCTCCTCCTCCCCCACTTCTGGAGGAGAGGGGCCAATTCAGGGCCCTATGACTCAGGCACGGGGTGGGGGAGGATGTTTTGGATGCCGCTCTGCTGACGCTGGTGCCCTCTGTTCTTACATCCTCCTTAATTTACTGCCTGAGGAGGGGGCCAGGGCTCTGGAGAGGGGATTAGATGGTCCACACTGATCTGAGGCAACAGCTGCTGGGCTGGCAGCCGAGGAGCGAGGAGTGAGCAGGAGGCGGGGGAGGCTCCTGTCTCCACCAGGGCCAGAAGGGAGCCAGGCGGGCATCCGGATGGGGCCCTTGGGTGAAGGTAACTCTGGGAGGCTGCCCTTGGTCTGAGAAGCAAAGTTGCAAGGCTCATCTGACCAATAAGATCACATCCAGGTGTGACAGTGAGGTGGCTGAGGGGGCCATCTGGTCAACCACTTTATCAGCTTTCTGAATAAAATTGAGAAGCGTGTTCCTCATCTTCCTGCAACTCGGGGGCACGAAGATGGACCCTGTGGCCACACTTAAAGGGAGATCTTGTCAAGCCCTAAGTAGCTACATAGATGGGCAAGAGGCCCCCTATTGTCAAGGCTGCTCCCTAGTAGGTAGAAGAATCTTTTAATGCTATGACAGTACTTTCTCTTCCCTTATCCAAGTTCCATTCAGAAGGCCGAGGACAGATTATAAAATGGCATTCCCATCTGACAGATCAGGTAATTAGGACCTGCAAAAGTTGAGTGCCTTGTCTCAGGTCACAGTTGAATCAGTGATGTGGGTATGAGTAGAGCCCAGCACTTCTAATGACGTCACTCTGCCTCTTGAGTACTAGGGCGTATACACTGACATTTGCCATTGGAAGCCAGCCTCTCTTCTTCCTTCTAATCCATAATTCCAGGTGGTAGCTTTGTCTAACAGAAAACGGACATAGATGGGAGCCATTAATTTGCTTTCATTGAACCAATTATTTTCCCCATTGGGAGCTTGGTTTTCCCATCTGTATAATGGATAGTATCTTGAGTAGCTCTAGGAGTATCCTCAAAAGCCTAGCCAAGTCTTGTTTTGGTTATCCAAAAGATAGGAAAGGCTTTGGGAGTCGTTTAAAAGGTTGCAGTGAATAGTTTGTCTCTGGAGGAAAAATGCCTGTGATCAAATACAACTTCTGCCACCTACTAACTCTGTTATATCTAATAAATTTCTTCCCATTTGAACTTAATCACAGTGCCTTCTGTAGACAAGGGATAATAACACCACACATAGCTATAAGGAGAATTAGAAGAACCAAGACATTCTAGTATCTTAGAATAGTTCTTGCTGTATAGTAAATGCTAAATCAGTTCTAGAAAGACTAGCAGCAATAGTGCCTTTTGCTTGTTAATAGATGTAGCCACTGAGATTGGGTCAAGAGATCCTGGGCTAGTGGACAGTTTAGGGCACTGGTTCTCAATCATGGCTCACCATTCTGGATCACTGGAGAATGATACTTAACAAGGTTCCCAGATAATCCTTATGATCACCTAAGTTTAGTGATTTCTATCCTGGAAAATTTGCTTTGATGGCCAAATAATTGACATATCAGTTGTTTGTAGGTAAACAGGTGTGCAGCCACTTAATAGTTGAAATACTTTTCCCAATTGGTACTTTCATTACTAATTAACTCTTAATGAGCCCTTCCTTCTCTGGGTCATGGACAGGACTTTCCCACTGGGGGTTCCCAATTAATGAGGTTTACCCTGTTTGATGGCCTTTGGGAAGCAGGCAGGACTAATTATTCTCCTCCCCCGCAACCCTGGGCAAATCCTCTCCCCATCCTTCATCAATCTTGTCCTGGCCTCCAGCTGGCTTGCATTAGCTCTGGTTTTCCAGCCCCCATGGCTGTGGCTGCAGCAGAGAGGTTGAGCCAGTCCAGGCTGAATGGATCTGTCACCTGATCCTGGGTCTATGTTGCAGCCAGTCCTGGAATCTGGGGCAATGTGATCCTGCCCTGCGGGAGCCCCTACCCAGACCAGGGATGTCATGGTGGGGCTTGGAAAATTCTGAATATCCAGAGACCTCTGCCTAAACCCCCAGGTATTGCATCCACAAACTACCAGAGGACCTCTAAGCCCCTCACCTTTAAAAAAGGAAACTGAAGTCCACGTCAGTGAGGCACCTGCCCTAGGTCACATACTTCTTCATGGCAGAGTCTTCCCTAAATTCCTAGTGTGAGGTTCTTTCTTCAGCTCCTCTTGCAGGAAATCTCCTGCAGACCTTTGGGTCCACATGACCTATTTCCCACATGTCAGGGAGGTCTATATGGGGTCTCCTACTCAATGCCATACACTCAAGGCAGGAGAGGTCAGGAAGAAGGGTTTTAGACTAAAGCACATGATCCCTTTAACCCAGACCAAAGAAGTCACATTTCAAGTCATTTGAAGGAGAAATTTGAGCAGTGCCAGAATGAAAAATATGAGATCAACTGAAATAAGAGCAATGAGTATGTTTTAAAAATGAATTTAAGTTTGCTTATTACAACATCCTGCTTATTTCACCCAATGATATGGAAAACCAGACTATGAAACAGAAAAATTCATAGAGGAAAGTTTGCCCTTTTCTAGTTGTTGAGGAGAGGTCAAGGTAGTTCTCCAAAGATTGATCTTTTCTACATCATTCCACTGTTTTTAGTGCCTGGATTTTTATATATCTTACTCGGAACTATTCTCCATATACCTCCTAAACGAGTTGAGACAAGTCTGTAGGACATAAGAAGCTCTGTTAGGTTTCTGGAGGATACAGCAGAGGCCATATGGCTATCTGGTCTTGGCTTTGAGTGTGTTAGCATGTCAGGTAGCTCTGGCCTATCCAAAGTGGAATGGCCATTTTTCCTCAGAGTTGGTGTGGAGCTCAGAGGTAGCTTTTGGCATGAGCCTTTTCGGTGAATTTACTCTTTTAAAAATAATCTTCATTTTAGGAAAAAACTCAAAAAATTCATAACAAAATAAGACAATAATTAGACTTAATACATGGCGAATCATTATCTTCAAAATTGTTACTCACAGTACAAGTCATAGACAAAAATAAGATTCTGTCTTACAAAGAAACAGACTGATAAAACTCCTGTATGACCAACTTTCTGTCAATGTCATATTAAATGTAGAAAAACTAAAAGCTTTCCTTCTAAAATAGGAAGAAGACAAGGGTGTCCAGGATCAACACTCCTGTCTAGCATAGTCCTTGAAACATTAGCCAGAGCAATCAAGCAAGTGAAACAAATAAAGGGATATATATATATACAAAGAAACAGACTGATAAAACTCCTGTATGACCAACTTTCTGTCAATGTCATATTAAATGTAGAAAAACTAAAAGCTTTCCTTCTAAAATAGGAAGAAGACAAGGGTGTCCAGGATCAACACTCCTGTCTAGCATAGTCCTTGAAACATTAGCCAGAGCAATCAAGCAAGTGAAACAAATAAAGGGATATATATATATATAAAAAAAAATACATACACACACACACACACACACACTCACATAGGAAAGTACAAAGTCAAAGTAACATTATTTGCAAATGATATAATCCTTTACTTACAAGACCCCCCAAAACTCCACCAAAAGACTCTTACAATTAATAACCAAATTCAGCAACAGCAGAATACAAAATAAAAAAAATCAACAAAATTAACAGTGTCTCTGTCTATCAATAATGAACTCACTGAAAAACAATACCACTCACAACTGTATCAGAAAAATAAATACTTAACCTAACCAAGGAAGTGAAAGACCTCTAACAATGAAAATTATGTCACTCTGAAAAAGGAAATCCAGGAGGACATCGGAAAAGTGAAAGAAACCCTTTGTTTCTGGATAGGCAGAACCAGTATAATCAAAACGGCCATACTTCCAGAACTGATACACAGATTTTATGCAATTCAAATAAAAATACCAATGGCTTGAGCTTTTGAAGCTGTGCAAAATATGCCAGACCTTTAGTAAGAGTTCCCACTTGCTATGTCCTAAGTGTTTCCCAAACAATTTTCAAATAAGTATTTTTGTCCCTATTATGTGCTAGGGGAAACTGAGGCTTAAAGCAGTCGAGTGACATGCCTAAGGTTACTACCTTGCTAAGCGGAAGAGCCAAGGTTTGAACCCAAGCTTGTAAGATTAGAAGTCAGTAGGTCCTTCTGCAGTGCTTTTCAGGCAGAGGTGAGGAATATTATATACCTCAGTCAGGTGAGACAAACTGGTTCCCATTTCTTGTCTCTTTTGAGCTTATTTCCCTGTTGTTCTCCATTAGAGTTCAGAAAATTATTCAGGAAGGATCCAGGCAGTGTGTGTAGCCTCTGGCGCTGCACCATCTCTGATCCCAGCCACTGCGGTGGACCATTCTGTGCCACTCACATTCTGACTCAGTTTTGGTCTTAAGGGTCCCCCACAGGCTGATGTGGTAAAGCCTTGTCTCCCAAAGTGATGCCCTGGGGAGGAGGTCTTTCGATCCTGGGAAGAGCCCTCAAGGGGGACTGTGTGACATTGCTCTCCTTTCTCTCTCTCTGTGCTTTGCTTTGCAGTCATAAGGATAATAACTTTGCTCCACCACATTTCCCTGCCATGATGTGCTGTCTCACAACAGGCTCAAAATTGACTGGGTCAATTGATCATGGAGTGAATCTTGTGAGACAAAATAAGCCCTTTCTCTTTATAAATTGATTGCATCAAATCTTTGTTACAGCAACAGAAGGCTGACTAACAGAGAGTCATTCTCAAAGACTTCCCTCAAGCAAGAGCCAGTGTCTCCAGTTTCCAGTTATTTCTCCCATGCTGTAGAACATGGGTGTCCAACCTTATAGCTTGCCTGGGTCACATACGAACTATATAATATAGTTAATGTACATCAGACACAATGCTTCCTTTATTTTTGTATTTTGATTTATTTTATGAAATAATACAGCAAGCCCAAGTTTAATAATTTTTTAAAAAGCTGTCAGTAATAAACACCCCTCTTCACAGGCACACACATTTAGGTAGTTGAAATACTCCTGTTGGCGATCGCTGCATTTTTCTTGCCAAGTTGTACAAGTGCATATAACATGGAGACACGCACATTTTGATTTGCCTGACTGTGTGGTGAGCATAGGAGGTGGAGTTAGTACAGCCGTGTGCCCTCCTTTTTCAGCATTCCCTGTCATCTACAAAGTCTGTGCTCACTGTGCCACTGAGTCATGAAAACTATATCCAATATCACATAATAATGGTAAAAGTTTCTAACCCCGTGGGGCTGCCGCAGACCACACCTTGCTACGGACATGGTGCTGTTGAAGTTGGGTCACAGCCTGCAAATTTTGCTGAAAGCACAAGGCAGTTAGTTCCCCAGAAACAATATAAAAGCAGGCAGGAAGAAGCAATAGTGGATAAGGATTTCAGCTACCATGTGGAAGAACTGAGGCCCGAAGCTCATAGACATGACCTCAAGGAAACACCTTCGCTTAGCTTGTCTGACTTCCCTGTCTCCTTGCTATCTACACTTTTACTTCCTCTTCTTCAGATCGCCTTCCTGGTAGACTACCTCTGTCATGCCCTTGTCTTGGGCCCTGCCACTGCCTATGCATTGAGGGCATGTGACTGGGAGACAGTAGCACAGGGGAGAGGGAGTGGCAGCATAGGAAAAGCTTTAAACAAAAGGTAAAACTTCTCAGAGCACAGTTGTCACAGCCTCCTTCCCTTCCCTGGAGATTCTCCAGACATAAAATTCCTGGGCGCCTGAAGTTTCTCACAGTAAGAGAGGTGTGGGGGCCCAAAGAGGGGTACTATTATGATATTGGTCACAGTGAACAAGGTCAACATGCAACAGGGTGTTTCTGGAAGAGGTTGTCTCATCTATTAGGGGTGTCCCTGCATCTTGTGGTGGCTTTCCCAGGCTATTAGCCAGTAGAGCTATCGTAGGCAAAGACGATCCCTTGGAATAGCTCCAGGCCATAGTTCCAATGGGACAGTTTCAGTGTCACAGAGTCTGGATCTAGCAAGGCAGGGGGCAGGAACACTGTTTTACCTGGTAACATCTCTGGACCTGATATCCAGTCACATCCTAAGCCTCTGTATAAAAACAAAGCGGGAAACTTAACCAGCTGGAAAAATCAATTTTAATGCTTGAAGAGAAACAGGAAGGCCTGACACTACCGCCTCATTTTCACGAAGTGAGTCATACAAATGGCTGACCTCATGGCTGATCTATGAGCAAAGGCGCCCTGGCAGTTACCACTGGCGCTGGAATGGCCTCAGACCTGATTCCTGGAACCCTGGCGCCAGTCAGAACCCTGAGTGGCCTTTTGCAATTAGGAAGTCAGGTTACCTCTCCAAGGAGCAAGTTCCCAACTCAGAGCTACAAGCCTGGCCGTGAATCCTTGATTGGTCAGTTTCATACAGTAATCCCCTCTTTTCATCACTGATTGGCCAGCCTCATTACCCATCACAATCTGCAGCTTTCATTGGTCACATCTACCACATGGTCTCCAAAGACCGCCTTCTCTAATGGGAAAGCCCACTATCCAGTCAGCCGAAATGAGTCTCTGTTTAGTCAGCTCTCATAAACCTTCCATCCAGTTTCTATTTAAAGGCCAGTTCCTGCTATGACCTTCTCAATTTATGCTTCTCTTATAGATCAATCTTAAACGTTCCTGTTTCATTCCTCCTCCCTGTCCTGTAGGGTTAGGAACAAAATTTTTGAGTTGGATGAGATCTGAATATGAATTCTAGTTCAACTTCTCATTAGCTTTATAACTGTAAACAAACTATTTCACTTTTAATCACCAGGAGCACTGGAGTTAGATGGATTGAATGCACAGCTTTATTGTTTACCACTATTTGATTTCAAATAGGTTACTCAACTTCTCTGAGCCTCTCTTTCCTTGGCTACAAAACACTGATATTAGCAGTACATACCTCAAAGACTTCTTGTGAGGATGAAATGACATGCTGAATGCAAAGTATTTGATGCATAAGAAGTCTTCAAAGTGTTAGCCATTTTTCTTGTGTTCAGAGGAAGGGATCTTGAAGGACAATAAAGACCCAGATTTGTCCTGCAATGGATAAGGGCTCAGCTCCCAAGGTCAGTTAGTGTGTAGAGCTGGGTGCTGGTCAGTAATCTGTGGATGTGGTTGTATATTCCTGGGTGCAGATAACCCCGGCAGCAGGTCCTTCCAGGGCTCTCTCTTGCCAGTTTCAGGCAGAGGCTTCAGTGTAGGGTAGAGACCCAGGAGGAGTGGGAGGATGAGAAGAATGTTCTGTCAAGATCAGTGGCTCCGGAAATCAACCAATAACAAATGTTGGCAGGGTTGTGGGGAGAAAGGAACCCTTCTCCATTGTTGGTGGGAGTGCAGACTGGTGCAACCACTGTGGAAATCAATATGGAGATACCTCAAAGAGCTGGGACTAGAGGTTCCATTTGACCCAGCCATCCCTCTGCTGGGTATCTTTCCAAAAGAATTAAAAGAATCATATCACAGAGATATATGCGCACCTATGTTTATAGCGGCACAGTTTATAATAGCTAGAACTTAGAAACAGCCCATTTGCCCATCAGTTGGAAAGTGGATAAAGAAGATGTGGTTTTTCTATACAATGGAATATTACTCAGACATAAAGAATGAGAAATTAGATTCATTCATAGGAAAATGGATACATATCGAGGATATACTCCTAAGTGAAATAAATAAGTCACACATGTGTAAATACCAAATAGTTTCTATGGTGTGAATAAACTATAATAGTATATAAGATCCTAATGATACAATGGACAATGTGAAATAGGAAGAAAGGGGCAAAAGGTGTAGGGAAAGTGGGAAGGGTAGGGGAAAGGAAATAAGGGAAAAAATATGAGAAAATGAAAAAATGGAAATGGAGTGTGTGTAAAGGGGAGGAGGGAGTGAAGGGAGGGCAGGGACAAGGGGAAAAAATGAGAATCAAGACCTGTCATGTAAAGGTACAAGATCCCAATGATGAATGTAAATGTACTGTATACCTAAAATGTACCAATAAACTCAATGAGAAAGAAAAAAAGATCAGTGGCTCTGAGAGACTCACGTGAGACAGTACTGGCATGAGTATTGGCTATGGCTATTGAATATGCTAAGGCATTTACAAAATAGCAGGAAAACATCAGCAAAGCAAGAAGCAGCCTTAAATGGGATTCAAATATGGGATTAGGATGTGGATTCAAACGTGACTACAGTATCATGATGTGTAACAATTATTACAATGGAGATCTAAAGTATGTTAAAGTGCATCTTTGCACTATTTTATTAGTATGATTTTCTGCCAATCACCCAATAACACTAACTCATTAGCCTACCAGTCTTTAATTGGTTAAGCAGTTACAGGACCACAATTTATTTTACTGATAAAAATAAAAACATCACTGGACACAAAAAGGACAGAAGAAATTACTTCATTGGTCATATTTGGCTTTTGGAATTCAGTCTATTTTGTCAAAGACTATTTTGGATCTGCTATTCTAAAATCTTTTAACTAGGCTATATGATAACATTATTTTCATATGCAAAAATATTTAGATTGGGCTACACTGTAACTGCATTATTTTTATATGCCAAATCTTTGGATTAGGCTATGTTATGATTGTATTATATTTGTATGTGTAATTCATACCTATCTGGCCAGTACATTGGGAGGTTCTATGAGAACTGGTCATTGTCTGCTCTTTGCTGGCAGAATCTGGACATTTGTGTGATCACCATCAAGGAGACTGCTGTAGTGCTTGCTTGCCCTTTGAAACTGGCTATTGGTTAGCTGAAAGTATATGGGAAACTTTGTGGGGATCACATACAGTTTTCAAGTCTTTCCTGATGCATTTTTCTATTCTAAGTAGTTGGGTTTGGGCCCTGCTGGAGAGGAGTCAATAAAGCAGAAGTTCCTTCAGACCAGAAGGGGAAGTGGAGAGCTTTCCATGGCTAGGAAAGAGAAAAAAAGATCAGTGGCTCTGAGAGACTCACGTGAGACAGTACTGGCATGAGTATTGGCTATGGCTATTGAATATGCTAAGGCATTTACAAAATAGCAGGAAAACATCAGCAAAGCAAGAAGCAGCCTTAAATGGGATTCAAATATGGGATTAGGATGTGGATTCAAACGTGACTACAGTATCATGATGTGTAACAATTATTACAATGGAGATCTAAAGTATGTTAAAGTGCATCTTTGCACTATTTTATTAGTATGATTTTCTGCCAATCACCCAATAACACTAACTCATTAGCCTACCAGTCTTTAATTGGTTAAGCAGTTACAGGACCACAATTTATTTTACTGATAAAAATAAAAACATCACTGGACACAAAAAGGACAGAAGAAATTACTTCATTGGTCATATTTGGCTTTTGGAATTCAGTCTATTTTGTCAAAGACTATTTTGGATCTGCTATTCTAAAATCTTTTAACTAGGCTATATGATAACATTATTTTCATATGCAAAAATATTTAGATTGGGCTACACTGTAACTGCATTATTTTTATATGCCAAATCTTTGGATTAGGCTATGTTATGATTGTATTATATTTGTATGTGTAATTCATACCTATCTGGCCAGTACATTGGGAGGTTCTATGAGAACTGGTCATTGTCTGCTCTTTGCTGGCAGAATCTGGACATTTGTGTGATCACCATCAAGGAGACTGCTGTAGTGCTTGCTTGCCCTTTGAAACTGGCTATTGGTTAGCTGAAAGTATATGGGAAACTTTGTGGGGATCACATACAGTTTTCAAGTCTTTCCTGATGCATTTTTCTATTCTAAGTAGTTGGGTTTGGGCCCTGCTGGAGAGGAGTCAATAAAGCAGAAGTTCCTTCAGACCAGAAGGGGAAGTGGAGAGCTTTCCATGGCTAGGAAAGGATAACATCAGGATGCTGCCTTTGTCCAGTGAAGATGAAAAGATGATAGACACCCCTTCAAAAATGCACAGCCCTTACAGGTTCAGAGAGACGATGCAAGTGCTCTGCCATTGTATTTTCTCTTGCACCAGTCATAAAGCTGTGAGACTGATGGCTGGAGGTAGTCTTCATGGGCTGTGAGAGAGATCTGGAAGCTTCTTTGTGACTGTGGCAAGCAAGGGAGGAATCTGGGAGTCAATGGGAAAGTCTACCTCAGGTTCCCATGGCACTGCAGTGCAAAGGTGTTCAACACTTGGAGGTCTGAAAAATCTCTTTACCAGAGGCTATGGGTAGGCAATAGTGGGATTTATAGGCAAGTCTCACAGGGTCAGTAGCCCAACAGGGAGCCTAATAGCAAGTGAGAGGGATGTCTTGGTGAAAGCAGTCATCAAATTATTTGCCCATGCTGAGTGTAGACCAGGAGATTGGACATCAACTGATGAGGGAAGATGGAGGAAGCTCATGTCCAGAGACCAGGTCGGTTGAGCTATCTGCTCCCTGTAGGTCAAAGACCAGAAGTCCTTCTCCATGCCACCAGAATCTGAAGCCTCCCTCTCCCTCCCAGCACCTCCATGGCATTCTGGGAGAAGGGAGGGAAGAGCAAACAGCAGTGCCTTGAAGAGCTGAGTATTTACCCCCAAGAGGATACATCGACTCAGTGTCTATTTTAACTGGCAGAATAGGGGAATAAGTTTTCCCTCCCATCTTCAGTTTGGAGACTTTAACACATGATGAGAGTATATAGAGAACAATAAAGAAAGTTCTATTTTTTGTATACCTTATTGAACTGCATAAATTATAATCCAGTTACAAGGAATATAGTGGACAGTGTCATTATCCTAAAGTCTGTATAAAAACTAACTGCTTTCAATCATATTTCCCACATTATAAAACTCTCTTGGCTGAAAAAAATTTTTGTGGTATGTGTTGCAGAGCATGTATGATCATTCTCTGATCTTCAGATTCTCTAGAGGAAAGGATTATAGTTAATCATTTTTCATCCTGTAATTGATACAGGAACTTCCCATCAAGACATAGGATTTCAGAGACTCAGTACAGCTACTGCCTTTGTTTGGATTTCTCAGTCCAACCCCATTAAAAATGGGTGAAAAATCTAGTGTGGCAGACACACTGAAGGCATAAAATAAATTCTCAGGTAATCCTTCAGAAATATTAGTAATGTTGCTTTTTGTAAACTCATTAAAACTGGCAAAAACTTGAAGGTGATTTTTTTGTAGATGGTTATGGTGAAATATTACAAGCCAAGTGTCTAAATTTTGCAATGTATTCTATAGTCTCAACAATTCCTACCACCTTTGACTTTGGCAGAAGGCATTCCAAATGAAAAATAAAGGACTTTTCTGGAACTAGAGGAGGCAGCAGCACTCGAACAGTGGGAATCACAGCTCCCACCCCAAACTGCAGAACTCAGAGCATAGCCTTTATAATGCATATAAAATTTTTGGCAGAAATGGAATATTTTTATTGTCATACTGTCAAGATTGGTTTTACATTTCCAGATTTTATTAGATTGTACATTATTTTAAGCAATAAACCAGTAGAATTATTGGTGATTGGTAAAGTTACATATGTGCCTGGTTCTTATAACAAGCCCCTCAATGTTGGGCTCAGGGCTAGAGCAAGGCATATTAAACTTCATATTAAGGTCTGTTTTTCCTGCCAGAATATCTACCTGAACTCCCACCTTGCAGTCCTATGGGCTCAAGCACCTGCTTTATGAGATGTGCCCACCTAGGTAGAGAGGACAACACACGCTGGAACGTGACTGTGAGAGACAGCCACAGGGGGTAAGAGACTTTTACTGGGAGGGTTTCAGCCACTGTGCTAAGCTCTTCACGAACATATTGTTGTTTAAAAAAACTTTTATTGAAGTATAGTATACACAGAGGAAAATGCACATAGATTTATAGCTTGATGATTTTCCTAAAATGAACATATAGTGCAGTTGGCTTCTAAATCAACAAACGGACCCCAACAGCCTTCTATAAGCCTCCTGGTATCCTCTTCCTCCCTGTCCCTTCAGATTCTCCCAAGAGTAACTACTATCCTGAGTTTTAGCACCATAACTATTTCTGTCCATTTTTAAAAACCATTTATTTTGAAATAATCTGAGATTCACAAGAAGTTGCAAAAGGAGTTCAAAGAGCTCCCGTGTACCCTTTCTTTGGGTCCACCAATGATGTATTACAGAACATAGTAGATTACCTCCCCAGAATTTGATGTTGGTAAAATATTGTCGACTTAGCTACAGACCTTATTCAGCTTTCATCAATTGTTACAAGCTCTCTTTTTTTGCTGTATAGTCCTATGAAACTTAATCACATACATAGGTTCCTATAGTCACCACCACAATCTGATAAAAAAAAGATCCATTACCCTAAACGTTTTGCCTGCTTTTGAACTTGACCTAAATGTTACCATAGAGTGTACTTTCATTTTATGGCTACTTTCACTGACTATCATATTTGCAATATTTATGCTAATGGCCATGTACAGTTGCAATTTGTTTATTCTCTGTGTGCGTCCCATTGTGTTTTTTATATATCCATAACTTATTTATTTGTTCTGGCGGTGGACATTCTGGTAATCTTCAATGATTATATATTCTCAGTTGTGCTGTTATGAACATTCTAATATATCTTTAGGTGAATAGATGTAAGCATTTCTGTTGGCTATTTAGGTGTGAGACTGTTGGGTTTCAGGGTATATATATGTTTATCTTTGATAAAAAACTATCTTGGATAGTTTTCCAGAGTGGTCATACCAATTTACATTCCCAGTAGCAGCTCACAGGGTACTGGTTTCTAGATCCTTACCAAATCTTGGCATTTTATGCATTTTTAAAAAAGCCACTTAGTAGTATTCCATGTGGGATTATGTAATGATTTAATTTGCATTTCTCCAATGAATAGTGAGGTTGAACATGATCTCATACATTTGTAGGCCACTTGGATATTATTTAGATTTTTTTTAGAAAAGCCTATGCAATCTTCTGTGATTTCTAAATTATGTTGGTTTTTTTCTTCCTTTATTAATTTGTAAGAGTTTGAATATAAGCACTTTTGGAGGGTGTATGTGTTGTGGCATCTTCTTCCATTCTGTGCTGACATTTTAAAACCAAACTTAAAAAAAAAACAGTCTCAGGTTCAAAATACATTTGAGCAGGGAAGACAGAATTTACTTGTAGCCTTTGCTCTGATACGTGCACATCCTCCCCTCCTTAACATCTTGTACCACAGTGGTATGTTACAGTCCATAACCAATATTATCACATTATCACCCAAAGTTCATAGTCCATTAGGGTTTGCTATTGTGTTGAACTCAAAACTCTTTAGGTTTTGACAAATATATGATGGCACGTGTCCATGAGCATAGTATAGCACAGAATAGTTTAACTCCTCTAAAAACCTTCTGTTGTTCCCCTTATTCATCCTTCATTTCCCCTAACTTCTGGCAATCACTGATTTTTTTATTGTCTTTATAGTTTTGCCTTTTGCGCAATGTCATTTAGTTGGAATTATAGAGATTGTAAGCTTTTCAGATTGGTGAATTTCCCTTATTAATATGCATTTAATGTTTCTCCTGTGTCTTTTCATGGGTTGGTAGCTCATTTTTTTTTTAGCACTACATAACATTCCCTTGTCTGTTTATCCATTCCTCTACTAACAGACATCTTGATTGCTTTCAATTTTGAAGTTATGAACCAAGCTGCCATAAACATCTGTGTACAGTTAATGGTGATCATAAATTTTCAACTCATCTGAGTAAATTCTGTGAAGCGCAGTTCTACTCTTTCATGACCTGCTGACTTATGGACCTAACTCAGGATCATATGGTAAGAGTATGTTTAATTTTGTAAGAAACTGCCAAACTCTCTTCCATTTTGCATTTCCACCAGCAATGAATGAGAGTTCCTATCACTCCATATCCTCAGCAGCGTTTGGTGGTGTTGGTGGCCATTCTAAGGCTATGAAGTGCTTTTCACTGTTGTTTTAATTTGCATTTCCCTAAGGACTTATGATGTTGAGCACATTTTCATATGCTCATTTGCCATCTATATATCTGCTTCTGTGGGGTGTCTGGTCACATCATTTGCCCATTTTTAAATTGGGTTATATTTTTTCTTTTGGATGAGTTTTAAGAGTTTTTATATATTTTGGATAACAGCTGTTTAACAGATATGATTTTTTAAAAATGTCTTTTCCTAGTCTGTGACTTATCTATTCATTCTCTTGATGTATTGCTGTTCACTCTCTTCTTTTGATAAGCAATCTTAATCTTAAAATAGTACACTAATTTTCCCTTTTTAATTAGCACTTTTTATATCCTATTTCAAAAAATGTTGCCTTTACCAAAGTCTCAAAAATGTCCTCTATTTTTCTCCAAAGTGTTACTGTTTTACCTTTCACATTTAGAGTTATAATCCAGCTCACATTGATTTCAGGTGTGCTGTGAGGCGGTGGCTCAGTCTGCTCTTCTTTCTCTGTGCTTATACCACTGGCACAGTTCCACGTATTGAAAATATTATTTCCCCACTGAACTTCAGTGGCATCTTTGTCATAAGCCAGGTACCATGTGTATGAGTCTTTACAAGAGATGGAAGTTCAGGCTTTAGGGCTCTTGGTTCCCTGACCTGCTGCACGGAGACCTAGCCCAACACTGGCTGGAAGCTGGGAAACCTCTGTCATTGGAGTCGCTCCTGTGGGCTTCAGAATCTGGCAGGTCTACATTGGAGTCTTCATTGTGTGGCTTTGCAAAATTGATTGAATTTTCCAAGTTTATTGCTATATGGAGAAAGAAAATGACACTGTGACATGGGACCTGAAAGGCTGACACATTTAAGTGTTCGCTGTTTTTTGGTTTTGGTTTGGCTTTTTTGGTACCGGGGATCAAACTCAGGACCTTGTGCTTGCAAAGCTGGTGAGGTGCCACTGAGCTAATCCCCAGTCGAGTTGTTATTGTTGTTGTTTGTCTCACTTGTTATCGTAAGAATGAGGAGGAGTAGGACAGGGTTATTCCTCCAAGTGCCTTAGCTCCTGTTCCCTTTCCAACCCTGTTCTTATCTCTTTTGGGAAGATCCTACACTAGTCTTGTGAGGACAAGGGAATGGGGACAGTCCTGAAGACTGCTTCCTGGGGAAGCCCGATGCTGCTCAAGACATCTGGTTTCCTCAGCTCTGCTCCTTCCTGAGACCATCTCTAATCTCCCTTCTTGGGCATTTGTTAAGAATTAGCAGCTCCAAAGTGGGCAGAAAAGGCAGGGAAAAGGGCAAGTGGTGTCAGAAAATTCTGGTTCTTAGGCTCAGCGCAGTAGTTAATTTAATCTAAGAATGTTTAAGATAACCATAGCTAAGCTACTCCCCTTCCATGAGCTTTAAACTTGCAGTCATGGTGGAGAGTAATTATTTCATCTTGTTCTCAAGTCTTGGTGTTTGTATTCTGTAACACCTTAATGAGATATGGCATCAGTGGTTTGTGGCAAGTTCCCAGGTAAGTACCCACAGCAGAAACAGAGGACACTTACCCCACTCAAGGAGCCTATCACTTCCCTGAAAAATCCAGGCAGTCTGACTGCTGTTCTTTCTTATCTGTCTACAGGAAAGAAACCAAACTATAGAAATAGCTTTAGGCACAAAGAGGTTCACCACATCGCCCAGTTTGGAAATACTTGCTCTGCATTACACTTTATTACAGGTCCACCAGATTGCTCCTCAGGATCCTAGACTCAGCACAGAGAAATAAATCTAATGGTGATTTTGTTTCCAGAAGACAGTTACAGTGCTTGATGTAGATTCAGAAAGTCATTCACCAAGTAGTTTTTGATCACCCACTATGTTCTTGTCCTGAGTTACAGAATAGCTATTCAGAGGTGAATCAGATACTATTCTTCTCCTCAAGGAATTCACACTCCAGCCCAGGAAGCAGAACAACAAGGGCTGAAGTAAAATCTAGAGGAGTAAGTGCTGCATTGGGTATATGGGAAATGTGGCAAAGCTGCCTAGAGAAGAAAAAGAGAGCTGTTTTTCTTGGGGGAGTGAAGAGTCTTCCCAGAGGTGGTGTGTGTATCTTCCGGATAAGAAAGTGGAAAGTGATTTCAGGCGGTGAAAATAAAGGCTTGAGGGAAGGACCCGTGTGGCTGGATCGTGGGATGCATGGGGTGGATTGTAGGGGATAAGAGGTAGATTTTAAGATACATAGAGCATATTGTTGGTTGCATGGGGTGATTATAGGGTGCATGGGGTGGCATGAGGAGCAAAGTGCAGAGGTAGGACAGCAATCAGGGCAGCAAGCTGGAGTAAAATATGAAGGGTTTTGAATTCTAGGGTGAGCAGTTCGGCTGCATCCCATGAGTAGGGTGGACTCAGGGAAGGGATAATAGGTTAGCAATGAACTGATGATCAGATGACAGTTTTGAAAGATGGACTGATAGGGGCGAGAATCAATAGGAGGTGATCAGGTGAGAGCTGCTTTGCAGTTTTCCAGGAAGGAAAGGAAGAGGCAAGGGTGTCTGAGCTCATTGAGGATGGAGAGAAGCAGAGCCCACATGCTAAAAGGAGGCACAACGAAAGGGCCCTGTGGGCCAGAGGACGCGGAAGTGCGATGTGCCTCAGAGTTCTGACTCTGGTAACTGCTTAGATGATCTCGTCCTTTACTGAGATGGGAAAGCCAGGAGACGTGGCTGAGGGAAGATAAGGACCGTCGTCTAAGAGCAGACGTCAGGGGGCAGACGGGTGGGCAAATACGGGGCTCAGAGTAAGATTGAGGCCAGAGATGTTGCTTTGAGCCTTGTCGGCACATGGGCAAGGTGAGCTGGTGATGAAAAAGTCTTTGGAGCAGAAATGTGCGTTGAGAAAAGGGAAATGAGGACAGCACCTACAGGAGTCCTGGCCTTTAAGGAAGGAAAAGGAAAACAACCAAAAGGCAAAAAAGAGAAGTCAGCCAAGGTGGAAGAGAAGGAACTCAGAGGAGCCTAGGAGAGAGCACTGTCCCCAGGAGAAGAAGGTCATAGTGACCCTCTGTCTCAGCGCTGAGATCCAGGAGGTGAAGGACCAGGATATTGTTGTTAAATATTGCAATGATGGTCAGAACAGGAGACCACGGGATGGGGAATCCAGACAGCAAGGAGTTGAAGAATGAGTGTGAAGCAAGGAAGTGAGGATGGCAAATTGAGGTAACTCGTTGTCACATCTCATTTCAGGAGCTGGGCTTGAAAGAGGCAAAAAGGCAGGGGACAGAGGCAGGGACTGAGGGAAGGCTAAGGAGAGGATTAGAAGTTGTGATGGAGGTCACAGTCCTCTTCCCACCAATTCCAGTTAGGATCCTTCTCCCTTTCTGGACTTCCTGTGGAGCAGTGTGCCTGGGTTGAATTATCTGTCCTCTTTCCCTCTCTGAGTGTGAGTGGATTTGTGGGCACCTGCGCACCCATGTGCACGGCAGCTTGATTACGAGCCCCTAGGTTCGAGTTCCAGCTACCACCTAGTGGGAAGGCCACTGATTTCCAGGGGAGGGAGCGGGGCCACGTCTCCTTCTCTAAGAGGAGGACGAGAAGTGAGAGGCAGGCTGTGGACCATCAGGATCTGTCAGCAGCCCATGCAAGCTGCCCACCACCTGGGCCCTATCAGACAAGCGTGGCTTTGCCTACATTAATCTCTGATGAGCTTGGCCCGGCTTTCATTTCAAAAGGGCTCTATTTCTTTTCTGTTTTCCATGGGCCCCTTCTTTGTACCCGTCCACAAAACAGGACTAAAAATTATGCTTTCTCCTTTCCTTGGCTTCTCAACCCAGCGGGAGTAAGAGAAAGCTTTGAAATTGGAGCAAGATTCAGGACAGGGAGGGAGGGATGCCGATGAAGCTGGTGAGGGGAACTGCAGAGGGAGTGGCCAACAGCTTCCAAGGGAGGGGAAGAGAGTGAAGATCTCTTTGGCCACCATTTTTGGTCCCCTGGGGTCTCTGTTTTTTTTTTCCTTCCCATCTTCCACCAAGTACCCACCCAGCACCCCAGTCCTTCCTCTCTTTGACTCTTTTCCTGACACTTCCATCCCCCGACTTGGTGACCCTATAAACTGGGGCGAACTTTCTTGGTTTGGTAGGAGTTAGTCCAGGAAAAAGCTACCCTGAATTCAGGAACTTCTGGAATAAGGAGCCAGGGGCTTTGGGCCTTCTTCTGCCTTCCTCTACCTTCCTCCTTCCCCATCATCGTATGGGACAGGAGACAAGTGTTAAATAGCAATGTGTCAAATGCAAAACAGGGTGTTGGGGTAGCTAGAATAGGTAGAGTTTGATGTAACTCGGTGTCCAGGAATCCTGGATGTCAGAGATAAGAGAGACCCTGAGGCATCAGTCTAGCCTAGTTATTGCATAGAGAAGAATTCTAGGTCCCAGAGAGAGTTCTGGCAGGGCCACTTATGGGTCTGACACACATGGGGTTCGGCAGCAGGAATAAACAGGGCTTTACTGGTCATAATTTCAAGGTTGAGTAGGATTCATAGGCAACAGAAGCCAGGGAGGCCCTGGAAGTATCTCAGATCTAGGTTCTACAGATTGGAGATGAGGGGTAGATTGGAGCCAAATCAAGGGCAGATTTGTAAAAGGCTCAAGGAATGAAGAGAGGATACATAGCCCAGGGTAAAAGGCAGATTGATATCACTGGGTTCCTTCCATATGAGTCTCTGTTTGAGTGAAGAAGAGATCCATCCATTCAGTAATGGAAGACAGATTACATAGTAAGGTTGGATTTAATGGTGCAGAACAGAAAAGACTGGATCAAACCATAAGCACATTTATTCACTCACAAACAAGAAGTGCAGAGATGAGGTTGGCTTTGGAATTGATTGATTTCAGTAGTTTAATTCTGTCACCAAAGATCCGGGTGCTTTCTGCTTTTCAGTTTTACCTTACTCCATTTCATGAGATTATTGCCTGCTAGTTGTAAGGTGGCTACTAGTGGAGAAGGGGAACTTTTAAATTTTATTGAGTTTCATGAGGAGAATGAAAATAATCTCTCCCTCATCATGGAATATGTGTCTTTCTCTTGAGTTTAATTGAACAACTTTAGATAGCCTGCCTATTCCTGGACCAACAGAGTAATTACCAGGAGACCATCAACTTGTTGGCTCAGACCAAGCTTTGGCAAACCACAGCCCCCTGATTAAATATAGCCATCCATTTGACTGTTTTCAGGTTACAACTGAGTGATTTTAACATTTTAAATAGCCATTAAACATTCAAATGGTTATATAAATTGCCATAGAATAAATAGTTTTCATGTTTTTCTCTTTACCTTCAAAGCCTAACATATTTAGCTCTGTAGGAGGAAAGTTTTCAAGCTCCTGGTTTAGACTACTAGAGATCTACACTTGAAGTCAGGAAGGAATCCATCATTCTTTGAAGTCTATGACCTTGGGGAAAAGAGGTAGAAATCTGAATAAAATTGGGATTCTCTTTGTTAGGGGGAAGATCACTAGAGCTAGATCAAGCCAGGGATTTGGCTCAGTGGTTCTGTAGCCTGCCTTGCAAGTGCAAGGGCCTGAGTTTGATTCCCCAGTGCCACACACAAAAAAATAGAGCTGGATCAAAACCAATATAAACTTTTGTAGCACAAATGATAGCCACATAGGTCTCATCAAGACTCAGGAGCAGCCATTTGACAGCAGTCATGGAATCTCAAAAGTAGTAACACTGAGATTCTACCTCACCCCACAAAGAATGGCTGCTATCAAGAAATCACACAATAACAAATGTTGGCGGAGTTGTGGGGAGAAAGAAACCCTTCTCCATTGTTGGTGGGAGTGCAGACTGGTGCAACCACTATGGAAATCAATATGGAGATACCTCAAAGAGCTGGGACTAGAGGTTCCATTTGACCCAGCCATCCCTCTGCTGGGTATCTTTCCAAAAGAACTAAAAGAATCATATCACAGTGATATATGCGCACCAATGTTTATAGCGGCACAGTTTGTAACAGCTAAGACTTGGAAACAGCCCATTTGCTCATCAGTTGGAAACTGGCTAAAGAAAATGTGGTTTTTCTGTAAAATAGAATATTACTCAGCCATAAAGAATGAGAAATTAGATTCATTCATAAGAAAATGGATACATATTGAGGATATACTCCTAAGTGAAATAAATAAGTCACACATGTGTAAATACTGAATAGTTTCTCTGGTGTGAATAAACTGTAATAGTACATAAGATCCTAATGAGATAACTGACATTGTGAAATGGGAAGAAAAGGTCTAAAGATGTAGGGAAGGCGGGATGGGTAGGGGAAGGGTAATAGGAAAAGAAAAAATATGAGAAAATGAAAAGATGGAAATAACGTGTTTGTAAATGGGGAGGAGAAGAGAGGGTGAAGGGAAGGCAGGGACAATGGGAAAAAATGAGAACCACGACCTGTCATGTAGAGGTGCAAGATCCCAACAATGAATGTAACTGTACTGTATCTCTAAAATGTACCAATAAACTCAATTTTAAAAAAAAAGAAAAAATTGAGGTGGCTTAAGAGCTACCATTTAGTAAGAAAAAAAAAGGTAGTTTGGGAACTGGGAAGTTAGTCGTAACCAAGGGCAATCCAGTAACCTCTTTTTCAGTACCAAATTTTTTCCATGCCACCTACTAACCACTGTCTAGCCTGTATTTCTTTGCACATGTAATTATTCGTACCTCCTGTTTGCTAGGGTCCTTGTTGACTCTTTGCTCTTGTTGACTCATAGTGCTACTCGTTAATGGTCTGCTGACTCATAGTTCTTCTCATTCATGACTTGCTGACTCATGGACCTGCTCATTCTAACCTCTCCTCTACTGCCTACCAGGCTTCTCTTTTGAGTTTTCCACTTTCTACTCGGTTTGGCTATAATCTCTAGCCCCTGTTGAAAAATCCCTGCAGCCAGAGATTGCTTTACTTCTATTTTGGTCATAGCCTCTCTATAATCCAAGTTTGATAGAGCAGTGCTCATTAAAATACCAGGCTCAAACAACATTCTACAAATAGTCTGATAAGGCTTTATTTCTTACATCCCCTAGTTTTTAATCTGTGACCAGTGAGAAAGAGGATTAAGCTGACTTTTTTTTAAGGTAAAAAAATCAGTATCTGTAATGGCTCCTTTTCAATGTGTCAGTTTTTTTGGACTAAGGATGTTCAGATAGCTGGCAAAATATTATTTCTGGATGTGTAAATGAAGATGTTCTGGAAGAGATTATCATTTGAGCCAATGGTCTAGGTAAAAAAAAAAAAAATCTGCCTTCACCACTATGGTGGGCATTATTCAAACTGAATAGAACAGAGAGGTGGGAGGAATGTGAGTTTCCTTTTTTGTTGAGTTGGGATATCCATTTCCTCCTGCCTTCAGGCATTAGAGCTCCAGGTTCTTGGGCTTTCAGACTCTGGGACTTATACCAGCACCCATCCCACCCCCTGCTTCTCAGGGCTTCAGACTTGGCCTGAATTGTTTCACTGGTTTCTTGGGTCTATGGAAGATGGAAGGACTTCTATAGCCTACGTAATTGTAGCCTCCATTCCCTCCCATCCTCCCTCCCTCCTTCCCTCTCCTCCTCCTCTCCTCTTTCCTCCCTACCTCCTTTCTCCCTTCCTCCTTCTCGACTGATACAATAAATGTTAATGTCTAAAATCAATCCTGTTCTCCCATGATTGAAGGGGTCTTTCAACTTACTTATTGAGAGAAGTGACATTCTAAGTTTGTCGAGCACCACAAGCACACGAAATTACTTACAGACCTCTATGGAATTATAAAATCTATCACTTCTTGACATTATACTCAATATACTGATATCATACTGATAGTGTATCTAGAAATGTCTCACGTTTAACTCATCTTATTGCCAAAATTTTACGGAAGTTACAGAAGAAATGTAAAGACCCAGAACAAAGTCACAGTAGCCCTGGAAATCCAGAAAAAGAAATAGGAAGAGCTGACAAATCCTGAGACTTTTCAGGAAAACATAAGACAGATTATACTGGATTGATACCACAGCATGAAATAGAGTCCTTTTAAGGACTTTACTGAGCCAGTAAAGAAAACACCTTCAAACTAGTTAATGATAGTAATAGAGAACTTGCACTTATGATTATTATAGTTTAAAAAATTGAAATTGAAATGATAACATATCCATAAAACAATCCATGTAAGAAACTACATGGATTAATCCTCTTGCTGTTAATATAGAAAAGCTGCATCTTTTTTTTTTTTTTTTTTTTTTTTTTTTTTTTTTTT
>NW_022900928.1:12554543-12569387 GCF_012274545.1 Fukomys damarensis
TTTTTTGAGACAGGGTCTCACTGTATAGTTGAGACTGACCTGGAACTCACTATGTAGTCCATGCTGGTGTCGAACTCACAGCGATCCTCCTGCCTCAGCCTCCCAAGTGCTGGGATTAAAGGCGTGTGCCACAACGCCCGGCTGGAAAGCTGCATCTTTAGCCTCTGCAGTTAGTTTGGGGCTGTCCACCTGGGGCTCAGTCACTGGAAAGGTGACAAAACGAATGTTCACCACTTCTGGAATAGTCCACGAAGACTTCATGTATGATTGCGTATATTTTCCTCTTTAATGACAACTTGGCAATAAAACATTAAGGTGGCAGCATTTTAAGATGTAAGGAGCCTAGAACTTGAATTTCGAGTCACTTCTGGAAGACTCTGGGTAGAGCCACACAGTATATATTAGACTGTTCAGACTGTTGCAAAAGTGAAAAATAAAACTTTTATTGTGACAAGTAACTGTCATTTCAGGGTTGTTAGTTTCAGGAGCATATATAAATAAACCCGTGTAACACATTGATTTATATTTATAAAGCTATGTTAAGAAGTTAAAAGTCCTAGTGGGAAAAGTGGAGAAAATACAGTATTTTCAGCAGACAGTTGGAAACTCTAAGAAAGTATCAAATAGAAATGCCAGAAATGGAAAACATAGCATAGAGATTTTTAAAAAGACCAGTGCATTCAATGGGCATGATAAGCAGATTGACACAATGAGAGCGAGTCAGTGAGTTGAAGATAAATCAACTATAAATGAACAAAACTGAAACCCAAACAGAAAAAAGAGCAGGGACAAGGGAACAGAATAAAGCATTTAAGTGCTGTGGAGTAAAATACAACGATGTTCAATTGAAATCTCAAAAGGAACAGAGCAAAGTAATGGAGAAGGAATGTTTGACATCATAATGATAGGGTTTCTCCAACATAATTTAAAACATCACACCACAGATCCGAGACACTCAGAGAGCCACAAGCAGAGTAAGCAGCAATCAAGCAACCAACTGACTCCCAAAGAGTCATATCTAGATGTACTATATTCAAACTTCTGAACATCAAAAACAAAGAAATCTCAACAAGAGAACAAGAAGAAAAATTTCCTATGGGAATGAAATAGGAAACACAGCAGAGTTTGTGTGAAATTACACAAGTCAGAGGACAATGGAGGGACGGTGTTAAAATGCTTACAGAAAAAGTGAACCTAAACATTCAAACAACAACAGTTTTAGACAAATGAAAACTTGGGGAACACATTGACAACGGAGTGAAAAATAGCTCTACAGGGAGAGGAAATTTGATATCAGAGAGAAACTGACTCTGAAATGAATATACCAAAAGTAATAGTGAAGATAACTGGAATCATAACAATTTTTAGTAGGTATAAAAACAAGCAACAGTAGGGGAAATGGGAAGAGTAGGGGAAAGGTAATAAGGGAAAAGGAAAAAAAAACATGAGAAAATGAAAAATTTGTAGATAGGGAAGGGTGGAGGGGGTGAAGGGAGCACAGGGATAAGGGGAAAAAATGAGAACCAAGACCTGTCACGTAAAGGTACAAGATCCCAAAGATGAATGTAGCCGTACTGCATACCTAGAATGTACCAATAAACTCAATGAGGAAAAAAAAACAAAAAACAAAAAACAAGCAGCAGCAAAAAGAACGATAACGTAAAGGAACAAAATAATGCCATCCTATACAAAGTCATTTGTATTTCTATACTCAGAGCAATCAGAAGTTATGAAATAGGGGCCGAGGATTTAGCTCAGTGGTTCCACCGCCTGCCTTGCAAGCACAGGTCTGGAGTTTGATCCCCGGTGCCAAAAAAAAAAAAAAAGAGGTTAAAATTTAAAACTCAATCCCCGTTTATAATAGCATCAAAATATGAAATATTTGGGAATAAATCTGTCAAAGTTCATGCAAGATTTAAAAATGCAAAGCATTGTTAAGAAAAATATACAAAATCTGAATTAAAAGACATGAACTGCAGATCAGAAGACAAAAACATTGCTAAGATGTTAATTCTCCCCAAATTGACGTATAATTCAATGTAATCTCATTGAGGTCTTAGAACATTTTGTTCAAGTTGATAAGCTCATTCTAGTATTTATATGGAAATGCATGAGATTTGTGATAAACTTTGTAAAAGAATGAAATTGGAGGCCTCACACTGCCTGATCTCATTGATGTAAAACTGTAGCTGGCAATTTGTTTTGAGTTGATTTTAGTGTGTGATGTTAGGCACGGACTGAATCAGTTTTATTCCCCTTTCTCTCTTTCTGTTAAGGCCTGTTAGTAATACAGAAAAAGGAGGTCCATTTTGCAGACCTTGATATTTCCAATTGCTTTACTTGCTCTTCCTTTTCTTCTCCTTGCTCTTGATTTACTTTTCCATTTGCGAGAGTCTACCTGCTAGTTTCCTATCATCTTGGCTTTGTTTGTTTTATTTATTTATTTATTTATATTTTAGGTTTCTCATATAAAAGAAAATATGCAACTTTTGACTTTCTAGGTCTGGCTAGTTCCATCCATTTTCCTGCAAATGATACTATTTCCTTCTTCTTTATGGCTGAGTAATATTCTAATCCATACACATATTGCCACATTTTATTTATGTGTTCATCTGTTGATAAGCACCAAGGCTGTTTCCAGAGCTTAGTTGTTATGAATTGTGCTGCAATAAACCTGGGTATGCATGTGTCACTATAATATGCTGTCTTTATTTATTTTAGGTATATACCCAAGAGTGCTATAGCTGGATCAAATGGTATTTCTAACTTTAAGTTTTTGAGGAATCCTCATACTGATTTCCATAGTAGTTGTACCAGCGCACACTCCTGATAATGTAAGAGGATTCTTTTTCTTTCCCACACTGTTGCCAGCATTCATTGTTTTTTGGTTTTTGGTTTTGTGTGTGTGTGTGTGTGTGTGTGTGTGTGTGTGTGTGTGTGTGTGTGTGTGTGTGTATTCTTCACGATAACCGTTCTGGCTGAAGTGATAGAATCTCAAAGTAGTTTTGATTTGCATTTTCCTGGTGGCTAAAGATATTGAACATTCTTCCATGTATTTACTGACTTTTGCATGTTTTTGAAAAGTGTCTTTTACGTTCATTCACCCAATTTTTCTCATTGAGTTTATTGGTACATTTTAGGTATACAGTAGTCACATTCATCATTGGGATCTTGTACCTTTACATGACAGGTCTTGGTTCTCATTTTTTCCTCATACTCCTGCCCTCCCTTCACCCCTTCCACCCTTCCCTATTTACAAAGACTTTGTTTCCATTTTTTCCTTTTCTCATATTTTTTCTTTTCCATTATTTCCTTTCCCCTACCCTTCCCACTTCCACCTAATTTTTGTTTTGTTTTGTTTTTGTTTTTGAGACAGGGTCTCACTATGTAGTTGAGACTGCCCTGGAACTCACTATGTAGCCAAGGCTGGTCTCGAACTCACAGTGATCCTCCTTCCTCAGCCTCGGGAGTGCTGGGATTACAGGCGTGCACCACCACTCCCAGCCTCCACCCAATTTTTGATAGAGTTGTTTCTTTGGGAATAAGTTTTTTTGAGTTATTTATATATTCTAGATATTAATCCTTTAACAGAAAGATAGATTGAAGCACAACTGTAATCCCAGCATTCAGGAGGCTGAGGCAGGAGGATTGCCATGAGTTTGAGGCCAGTCCAGGCTACATAATAAGTTCAAGGCCAGACTAAAGCTGCATAGTGAGATCCTGTCTCAAAAAAAGTTTTTTAAAAAAGGCTAGCTAGCGGAGACTTTTTCCCCGTTCTATAGGTTGTCTCTTTATTCTATTGTTTCCTTTGCTGTGATGTAATGTAGTTCCATTTGTTGGTTCCTGATACTATTTCCTTTGCTACTGGAGACCTATTTAGGAAATCTTTACCTGTACCTATGGCTTCAAGTGTTTCCCTTATGTTACCTTCCAGTAGTTTCACACTTTCTGGTTTTATACCTAGGTCTTTGGTCCATTTTCAGTTGTTTTTTTAGTAAGGGGTGAGAGGCAGGGTTCTAGTTTCAGCCTTCTGCATGTGGATAAACAGTTTTTTTCAGCACCATTTGTGGAAGAGGCTGTCTTTTCTCCAGCGTATGTTTTTTGGCACATTGTCGAAAGTCTATAGGTGCCATAGGTGCATGGGATTGTTTCTGTGACTTCTTTTAGTCTATGTGACTGTTTTTGTTCTGATACCATGCTGTTTTTGTTACTATAATTTTGTAATATAACTTGAAATATAACAGGTATTGTGATGCCTCCAGCATTGCTCTTTTTGCTTGGAATTGCTTCAGCTGTTGTGGATCTTTTGTACTCCCATATGAATTTTAGGGAGCTTTTTCTAGCTCTGTGAAGAATGTTGTTATTTTAATAGGAATTGCATTGAATCTGTAGTTCACTTTTGGTAACATAGCTATTTTGACAATATTAGTTCTGGTGACCCATGAACAGGGAGATGTTTCCATTTTCTAATGTCTTCTTCAGTTTCTTTCTTCAGTGTTCTGTGATTTTTTTTTTACTGTAGAGGGTTTCAACTCTTAGGTAAATTTCATTCCTAAGTATTTAATTTTTTGAAGCTTTTGTGAATGAAATTCTTTCCCAGTTACTTTCTCCTTGAGCTCATTATTGGGGTGCGGGTACACTACTGACTTTTGTGTGTCGATTGTGGGTCCGGAACTTCCTTTTCTAACGGATGTACAATTGTAATCACTTTGCAATCAATAGCTGAAAATACGTTGTGTGTGTATGTGTGGGTCTATTTCTGTTTTGTTGATCTGTTTGTCTATATGCCAATACCAACATGTCTTAGTTGCTATTGCTTTGTTCTACTTTTGACTCTGTACTATATTCCATTAGTTTTTATACACCTGTCCTTTAACCAATACTTCACTTGACTATTACTAAGTCTTCAGAATGTTTTCTTTCTTAAAATTGCTTTGGTTACCCTAGTGTCTTTGCCTTTCCATGTAAATTTTAGGATTTTCTTTAATATTTACCAAAAAAGATCCCACCTGGATATTGACTGGAATTCCACTGAATTTTATAAATCAACTTAGGGAAAATTGACATCTTAATGATAGTGAAGCTTCCCATTCAAAAACACATTTATTTAGATCTTCCTTGATTTTAAAAATTAGTATTCTGTAGTTTTGCACAAACATGTCCCGTGTGTATTTTGTAAGCCTTCTACATATGTATTTTGTGGGTTTTTGTGCTATTGTGAATTATACTTGCTATGAACTGAATTATGTCCCCTGCCTCAAATTCATGTGTCAAAGCCCTAATGGCCAATGGTACTGTGTGTGGAAATATTGAAGGGTTAGTTATGGTTAAATGAGGTAAAAGAGAGGCTCCAGTCCTGTATAACTCTGATCTCATAGGAGGTGGAAGATGCTCTCTCTCTCTCTGTATCTCTATGTCTTCATCTCTCTCAGTCTATCTTTTACCATCAAACGAGGTTGCAACAAGAAGACAGCCATCTGCAAGGCAAGAAGACAACCCTTGCCAGGGACTGGATTGACTCTCGCCTTCATCCTGGGCTTCCCGGCCTTCAGAACTGAGAGAAAATAAACTTGAAGCCACCTGATCTATGGGAGTTTTGTTGTGGCAGTCCAAGACAACAAATGCAGTACGTGCTCCTAGGCTTATGATGCGGTTACATACCAATAAACCCATCATAGGTCAAAAACACCATAAGTCAGAAATGCATTTAGCAAACCTCACCTCCTGAACGTCATAGCGTAGTAACACAGTGCACCCTACAGGGTCAGTTATCCCCTGGGATGGTGTGGCTATCTGGAAACCGCTGCTCCATGACACTGCCCAGTCTCAAAAGAGAGTATGTTGCTAGCCCGGGACAAGATCAAATTTTAAAATTAAAAGTACAGTGTTTGCTGAATGAGGATCACTTTCTTATTGTTTTTTGGGGGGAGGGGGGTTGGTACTGCAGATCAAACTCAGGGCCTTGTGTTTGCAAGGCAGGCACAGTGCCACTGAGCTAAATCCCTGGCGCTCATGAGGATCACTTTTGCACCATCATAAAGTGAAAAGATCCTCAGCCAAACAATCATAAGTCAGGGACTTAACTTATTTTAAGTTTTAATTTCAAATTCCATATTTATGATGTATTGACTTTGTTACCCCCACACCTTTATTAGTTCTATAACTTCTCTGTGACTCTTTGGAATTTTCTAAAGAAGCAGTCACATCATTTGTGGATAGAGACAGCATTTCCCCCTCTTCAATTTGTACAATTTTTGTTTCTTTTTTTCTTACCTTCCAGAATGTTGAATAAGAGTGGTGAGAGCAGAGATTCAACCTTTGTGGTCAAACTGAGAGGGAAAATATTCAGTCTCTCATCAGTAAACATAATATTGCCATTATGATATTTTCAGATGTTCTTTACGGGATTAAGGAGGTTCCTTATATGCTCAGTTTATGTTATATTTGATTTTGTTTTTGTGGTACCTGGGATAGAACTCTGGCCCTTGCGCTTGCAAGGCAGGCTGGGGAACCACTGAGCCAAATCCCCGGCCCCTCAGTTTATATTATAAATAAATATTCAATTTTCTTCATTTATTGAAATTGTCTTAGAGATTTTCATATCCTTATGTCGACGGCGATTTTATTGATTTATTTTCAAATGTTAAACCAACCTCCCACACCAAAGATAAACAGCAATTTGTCATCATATGCTGCTCTTTTTCTATGTGACTGTTTGATTTTATAATATTTTCTTGAAGTTTTTGCATCTATGAGGGATACTGATCTTTAAATTTCTGTTTATGTCTTTTTCCAGTTCCAGTACCTGGATAATGTTTGCCATATATGTGTTGGGAGATATCCACTCTGTTTATATGCTAGTCTTTAGGGGACACAGATTCCGATTTTAATTGTGTATCCACCCAGGGGTTAAATTTTGGGATCCTGTGAAATTATCGTTTAACTTTTTAAGACATTGCCAAACTAATTTCTAGTGTGTCTGTAGTTTTAAAATTCTCACCAGCCAGGTATGTGGATCCAACTTATCCATATTCTCGATAAAAATTCATGGGTCTGTCTTTTGGTTATTTATAAGACATTCTAGAAATGTGTAGTATTATCTCATTGTGGTTTTAACTTGTGCTTTTCTAATGTGTTTAGGATCTTTCCGTGTATTTTTATTGCTTATTTGCTATCATACGTGTTGCTCGGTGAATTGTCAGTTCAATTTTTTGCTCACATTCTAACTAGTTTTTTAAAATTAATTTTATTGGTACAATTTAAATATACATAATGATCACATTCATCAAAGGGGGTTTGTACCTGTACATGATATTGCTTGATTCCTCTTTTTCTCCCGTTTCCTCTCTCTCCCTTCAACCCCCACCCGTTTACAAGGGCTTTTTGTTTCCATTTTTTCTTTCTTTTATTGATTTTTTTCCCCTTTTCTCACCTCCTCTTTTCACAATTTCCCTTTCCTTTCAAACAGTTTCTTCCTATTTCATATTATCTATTAAAGATTTTGGGCCTTTCAGTTTCTTGTACTAGAGAAACAATGTGATATTTACACATAGGTGTCTGATTTATTTCACTTGACTATAGTCTCAAGTTGCAGCCATTTAGCTATGAAAGACTCAAGTTTATCTTTATGGCTAATACTCCACTGTATTAGAAAAACCACATATTTTTTATCCATTCATTGGTTGAGTTGTTTCCAAGATTTAGCTATTAAAAACTGTGCTGCTATAAACACAGGTGCACATATATCATTGTGGTATGATGCTTTTAATTCTTTTGAGAAGATACCCAGCAGGGGAATACCTGGGTCAAATGGGACCTCTAATCCTAGTTCTCTGAGAAATCTCCACACTGATTTCCACAGTGGTTGCACCAGTCTGCACTTCCATCAGCAGTGAAAAAAGGTTTTTTTCCTCCACAGTCTCACCAGCATTTGTTTTTCATTGGTACTGGCAAAACAAAACAAAGAAGAAAACCCCAAACAGACCTAAGGATCAATGGAACAGACTAGAGGAGGCAGAAACAACTCCAAACACACTCAGCCATCTTATCTTTGCCAAAAGAGCCAAACACATTCACCGGAGGAAAGATAGCCTCTGGAAAAACTGGCTTTCTACATGCTAAAGAGTAAAATTAGATCCATGTCTCTCACCATGTACTAAGCTAAAAACAAAAATGGATAAAAGATCTAAATATGAAAACAGAAACACTAAATCTTTTGAAAGAGAATAGGTAGAGCTCTTGAGTCACGGGGACAGGTAACAACTTCATGAACAAAACCCAAACTGAATGGGAAATAGTGCAAAGATCAACAACTGGGATCTCATCTTATTAAAAAGCTTTTGTACTGCAAAAGAAATCACCAACAGAGTGAAGAGACAACCGGCTGAGTGGGAAAAAAACTTTAGCCAGTAGCCCCTCAGATAAAAGGCTAACATCTAGAATATACAAAGAAGTTTTAAAAATCAGATCCCCCAGATTTGAAGACCCAATCCAAAAATGGGCATCTGAAATGAATAGACACTTCTCAGATGAAAAAGTAAAAAGGGCAAACAAATATATGAAAAAATGTTCAACATAGCTCCCAAAAGATGTGAATTAAAATAACGCTGATATTCCATCTCACTCCAGAAAGGATGCCCTTTATCAAGAAGTCAACCAACAACAGATCTTACCAGTTTTTTTTTTTTGACTCATTATTATTGTGTGGGTGTATTTCTGGATTCTCTTTCAGTCCACTGATGTATATGTTAGGTCTGTACCATACTCTCTGATGATTAGTTTGTTCTTAATAGTAGATTTTTAATAAATGTGATATAAATTATCCAGTTTTGTTCTTTCACTATTCTGGTTGCTTTGCATTATTTCTATCTATGCTTTTGAATAGACTTGTCATTTTCTACCAAATATGTTTGCTGGGATTTTTGGTGAGGATTTCTTTGAACATAGAGATAAATTTGAGGGAAATTGCTACATTTCCAATGTTGAGTCTTCTAATCCATGAATCTTACTAAATTCTCTCAGCAAGGTTTTGCAGTTTTTAGCATATAGGCCTGTCTTAGTTCATTTTCTCATTGCTGAGACAAAGTACCCAGCACCCCAAGTTAAAGGGGTAAAGGTTTATTTCATCTCACAGTTTGTAGAAGTTTCAGCCCATAGTCAGCTGACTCTGGCATGGCAGAAGGACATTACAGAGGAGAAACAGTCCATGGAGAGTAGGCAGGAGGTAACAAATCAGCAGGGAGCAACAGCTGGCCTGCTTTCTTTTCATCCCTTTATATCCATGCAGCCTACCTGCCTTTTGAGCAGCGCCACTCACACCCAGGATGGGCCTTCTCATTGTCCATGCGCAGAACTATGATAAACCAATCAGTGAACTAATTTAGTGGTCATACCCCCTTAATCCCACTATCACACAATTTAATCCCAGCAACACACAAACTAGATCCAGCTGCCTTACAAACTCCCACCTGTGAGGGCGTGGGGCACCAAGGGGACAGCTAGACATACAAGCCATAACCAGGTCTTAAATATTTGCTAAATGCATTTAAAACTGTTTTGTTCTTTCTCATACTTTTTTGTGATTGAAATTGCTTTTACAATTTCACTTTCATGCTTTTGTTGATATTATATGAAAATAGAATTTAGTTTTGCATATTAAGATTATATTGCATGCCTTGGTATATCCACTTAGTTTTGGTACCTTTCATGGGGTCATTTTCTCAGGATTTTATGCAGATGAACATGCACATTGTGAATATAAGTAGTTTCCACTTTATTTCTTTAATTTCTTTCTTTATTACACTGGTAGAATGAATTTCTAGTATACCAGAACTTCCAAGATGTAAGTGTAGTAGAATCATTAATCCTACAAAATTTACAATCTTAGTAAAAAAGCATTCAGTCTTTGGTCATTATGATATTTTTTGTCAATTTTTCATATGTCTTGTATGTGATGAAGGATTTTCCTTCTACTGCTACTTTTTTGTTTGTTTTTTCTTTTTCTAATGAATAGGTGTTAGATTTTTGTCAACACTCTGAATCCATTGAGATACTTATGTGGAATATACTCTTCATTTTATTTGTCAGCTTGTATTCTATAATAAAAAAAAATTCTAAGGCAATCTACTGTAGGGTAAAAGGCTCACTTTGGCTTGTGCTGCTGGAAGTCCCAGTCTAAGATTGGACAGCCCCATTGCTTGGGGTTTCGGGCAAGGGCAGCACAACATGGCAGAAAGTGTGTGTCAGAATAAACCATTTCATGATGAGCCAGAAAGTACAAAGTGAGTAGCTAGAATCCTGCCTTTCCTCTGAAAGAATTTGTGTTTTTTATTCCTTGAATATTTAATAATTTTGTTACAGTGAAGACACTTGAGCCTGGGATTTTCATTATAGAATTATTTTAACGATCAATCCAATTTCCTTAATTGATATACATCTTCTCATCTTTTCTATTGTTTCCTGAGTTCATTGGGTAATTTATATCTTTCTCAGAGATTTTAAATTTGATTTAACTTGTCTTATTTCTTAGCATGAAGTTATGATCTGTACAGTTAAGAGAAGATCTGTAGGCTCTGTTGTGATGTTCCTGCTTTAGTTCTGATTTTTAAAATTTGAGTGCTCTCTTTTCTATTTTTGATTAATTTGGCTCAAAATTTATCAGTTTTACTGACATTCTCAAATAAATTTTCATTTCATTATTATTTTATTGTTTTTTTTTTCTGTTTTATAGGTTTCTGCTGTCATTCTCATTATTAACTTCCTTCTGCTTACTTGGAGTTAATCCAGCCATCATTTTATGGCCTTCTGAAGTGAATAGCTTAGATTACTGGTTTTGAGCTTTACTTCTTTTGTGTAATATGTGCTTTGAACTATGCATTTTCTTCTAAGGACCACTTAGATTATGCTCCATTTTTTTTTTTAAATACTGGTGATTGAACTCTGGCCCTTGTGCTTGCAAGGCAGGCGGCAAATCTACTAAGCTAAATCCCCCGCCCTGCTCTATGTTTTTTGGTATATTTTGTTTGTATTTTATTTCAGTTCAATCGATATGAAAATTTAAATTATAATTTCTTCCTTATTTTATGCTTAAAAAGTGTTAATAATAAAAATTTTGGAGTCTTCGCCGCTTTCTTTTTTAATTTAACTCTCTAGTGCTTGGGAAACATACATTGAATGTTAACGTTCTTTTAAAATTTATTGAGACTTATGTAATAGTCTCAATAAAAGTATTTCTAAACATCTGAAAATTGCTTATTTTGCAAGTATTAAGTAGACTGATTAATATATGTCACTTAAATCAAATTATTTGACAGTTAAGTTCTATATATTATTGCTATTTCTGTCCAGTTTTCTTATCAAGTTCTGAGAAGAATATTAATATTTTCAACTACAATTGCTAATTGTCTTTTTCCTTTTGATTATGCTGGGTTTTGCTTCATGTATTTTAGGAATTTCTTGCAAGTGCTTTTGCATATACACTTGTATCTTTTTGATGTAGTCACCATTATCATTACAGAATATCTTTGTCTCCAG
This sequence comes from Fukomys damarensis, assembly GCF_012274545.1. NCBI lineage: Eukaryota > Metazoa > Chordata > Mammalia > Rodentia > Bathyergidae > Fukomys > Fukomys damarensis. The sequence continues at coordinate 12,566,076 of NW_022900928.1, forward strand.
AATAGTTCTTGTCTTAAAGTCTACTTTGTCCGTGTTAACATAGTCTCTTCAACTCCTTCATGATTACCATTTTCAATATATACACATTTTCATTATTTCCTTTCAAATTATTTGCTTCTAAATTTTCTCTTGCAGCTAGTATATAGCTCATTTTTGCTTTTCTTATCCAGTCTGACAATCATTCCATGCCTGTTTTGTTGAGATATAATTTATATGTCATGTAAGTCACCCTTTTAAAGAATACCATTCCAAATGATGAATGTAGCTGTACTGTGTACCTAAAAAGTACCAATAAACTTAATGGAAAAAATACCATTCCATGTTTATTATATACACAGAGTTATGCATCCATCACCCAATCAACTGTTGGACATTTTAATCAACCCAGAAGAAGTCACATTAATACACATTAACCATCATTTCCCATTTCCTCCAACACCCTTAAGTCCCAAGCAACCACAAATCTATTTTCTGTTCCTGCAAATTTTCCTCTTATGGACAACTTATATAAGCAGAATCCTTGAATATGTGGTCTTTTGTGTTGTACTTCTTTTAGGATGATTTACTTCTTTTTGGCAAATATTTTCTCCAATTATCTGAGCTGTCTTCCTGCTTTCTTGATGTTGTCCATTGAAGAAAAAAAAGCATTAACTTTGATAAATTTTGAAGTCTCTATTTTTCTTCTGTCATGTAGGATTTGGGTGTCATATTAAGGCTTTAATTAAGCCATGACCACGAAAATTTACTCCTTTATTTTTTACTCAGAGTTTTTGTTTTTAACCTCTTACATTTAAGTCTACAATCTATTTGGAGTTAATTTTTGTATGTAGTGTAAGGAACAAGTCACACTTAATTCTTTTACAAGTAAATATTCAGTTATCCAATCCACCATTTGCTGAAAACAATTTTCTTTCCCCCACTGAATTATTTTAGCACACTTTCAACAATCTATTTATCATAAATGTCAAGATTTATTTCTGACTTTTAAATTTTATCCTATTGATCTACAGTGGCGCCTCAGTCCATGAACTTAATTCTTTCCACAATTCTGGTCACAAACCAAATTGTACCAGGAATAAATCAAATTCAATAGTTAGGTTCAATGTTGATCCTACAGGGATATTTGATTTGTTTCTTGTCTAATTCAGTTTGTGACCAGAATCATGAAAAGAATTAGGTTCGTGAACCAAGGTACTACTGTATATGTTCACCCTTTTATCAGTACCATGTTTGCAAATTTGAGTGCTCCAGTTAACCCACATGCTAATAGGCAGACTATGGATACTTGTGGATTTTGAGATGTTGAATTGGCCACTAAGCTAAGCTACTCTGAGTACACCTGTTATGACTTGCATTTAGATATCCCCCCAAAGCCTCATGCAGAAGAGGTGGGGCTTTCTTTTTCAGAGGTGGATGAATCTAGAGTGTGTGATTCTGGGAATAAGGGTGTGTGATTACTTAGCCCCTACACCTGAGTGATTGGTTTGGCACCACCCTAGTCCCAGTTCCCTGGATAAGGCAAAAGGGGCAGAAAGACACTGCTAAGGTCCTCGTTGCTTTGTTACCTTCTGGTGCCGTGAAGTATTTCTTCTCTATGACACCCCTGTGCCATGCTGTGCCACTCTACCTTGGAGCCAGCTGATTATGCACTGAAACCTCTACAAACTGTGAGCTAAATAAACCTTTTTGTCTTTAATTTTGGGTATCAGCAATGAGAGGAGAATAGCTAAGACAACACCTTATATGTATAATCATACAATATTTGTCTTTATGACAGACTTTTCACTCTGTATAGTCTTCACATTTCATCTATGTGTTAGTATATGTCAAAAGCTTCTTCCTTTTAAATGCTGGATAGTAGGGCCCAGGATTTAGCTCAGTGGTGCTGCCACCTGCCTTACAAGCCCAAGGACCCAAGTTCAATCCCTGGTACCACACACACACACACACAAAACCTGGATAGTATTCCATTGTATGTACATACCATATTCCATTTATCCACCAATCCATTGATAAATGCTTGGATTGTTTCCATTTTTCATCTATTATGAATAATGCTGCTGTAAATATAGGTGTACAAATATCTGTTCATGTACTTCCATTTATTTATTTATTTATGCCAGAGCTCAAACTCAGGACCTTGCCCTTACAAGGCAGGTGGTGGAACCACTGAGCTAAATCCCCAGCCGCTGTAGTTCCTCCTACATCTTATGCCCAGAAATGAAATTATTGGATCATGTGATAATTCTATTTTTAATTTTGAGGCAATTGCTATCCTATTCCTCACAGTGGCTGCATTATTTTGCATTTCCAGCAGTGCCTAATAGGGGTTCCTTATTTCTCCACATTCTTCAAAACTTGTTCTTTTCCTTTTTTTATTTGTTTGTTTAAACAATAACCATCCTCCTGAGTGTGAAGTGCTATTTTGTTGTGTTTTTTTTTTAATTAGTGAAGATTAACAATACTAATGAATTGCTTCATTTGGATAACTTGGATCATTTTCACCCCATCGTGTTCCTTTACCCTTCCCTCCTCCCACCCCCTTATTCCTTTCCCCCTCTAATAGTGTCCCCTTCTACTTTCATGTCATGCTTCTCTCCCACTTTTTTAAGATTCTACATATGACAGAAAACAAGTCATTGTGCTTTTTAGTTGCATTTCCCTGATGATTAACAGTGTTGTTTCCTTTTTATGTGTTTATTGCTCATTTGTCTATTTTCTTTGGAGAAATGTCTTTTCAAGCCATTTGCTCATTTTTAATGTTTTTTTTTTGTTTGTTTTGTCTTGTTTTCTGTTGCTGTTCAGTATGAGTTCTTTGTATATTCTGGATTCAACCATTATTTCTTGGGCCATGAGAATTTACTCCATTATCTACTAAGAATTTTATGATTTTACTTCCCTCACCCAGGTCTATGAACCATGTGGAGTTAATTTGTGTGTATGGTTTAAGGAACAGGTCCCACTTCATTATTTTTTTCTTTTCCTTCTGGTCTTCTGGATCTTAAATTACAATGGACTTTAGATCTCTTCAAATTGTATTAAAGGTCATTGAGGCTCTGAATTTTTAAAGATTTTTTTCGCTAGAATTCATTTTGGATAGTCTCTTTTGTTATATCTTCAAGTTTACTGATCTTTCTTCTGTACTCTCTAATCTGTTGTTGATCTGATTTTCATTCAAAAATGTTACATCTTATTTAATCTCTGAAAGTTCTCATTTCTCTTCTTAAATATTTTTCTGCCATTATGTTTCTGCATTGTACTGTATTCTTTTTTTTTTTTTTTTTTTTTTTTTGTTTGGGGTTACACTTCGAA
>NW_022900928.1:12569787-12577016 GCF_012274545.1 Fukomys damarensis
TTTTTTTTTTTTTTTTTTTTTTTGTATTGGGGATCAAACTCAGGACCTTGTGCTTGTGAGGCAGGCAGCCCACTGTATTCTTGAGGATATTTGTAATAGCAATTTTAAAGTCCTTATCACATCATCATCTGCATTATTTCTGGGTCTTGGATTCTGGTAATATGGCAGAGTGGTGAGCAGCAGGCAAATAGTCTCTCCAAGAGTCAGTGTCCAGATACTGGAACACAGTGACATGAGACAGAGAGAGAGGGAAGTGGGTTGCCGGGACCCAGCAAGCATCTGAAGCAAGAATTAAAACCCAAGGGGAGAATGCAGAGAGAGACTTCGACAAAGAAGAAGGAGATGGCAAGTGGCACTTTGTCCCTGAGCCCTGACTCACTGCGTAGGAGGAGCAGCTCAAACCTGTAGACACACAGTGGCTACTGGTAACCCAAGAGGCCTCCGTGAAGAAGCATGCCAGTGGAAAGAAGCAGCTGACACAGTGAACTACAGTGGTTGGTGAGTTACAGTAGTTGCTGGGTTTGGATGTTCCCAGGACTCAGAAATTTGGTCGATAGCCATCTTGGAGGAGGGTCAACTGAGCTTGGAACTCAGAGCACCTGTGGGCCAGGAAGTTTGAGGAGCCAAGTTCAAGTTGGCAGAAGGATCACAGTGTTTCAGGCTGAACAAACTGGGTTCCAGCCTCACACCAGTATCCAACCTGAACTTCAGTGGAACTAAAGGTACAGACTTGCTGAGATTTATCCACTACTCTGCTATAAATCTATGGCTGGCATGCGAGGTTTAATCAGCATGGATCTGGACTTGGTCTGCCCACTTTGTCTATCAATGACAGCAGAGATATTCCCTGAGTGGACATTAAAAAAAAAGATTTGTTCCCTGCTTTTCTGTTTTTGTTTTGTTCTGTTATTTTCTTGAGTTTTTTTTGTATTATATAAGTGTAAACAATTTCTAGTTTTCTTTGCTGTTGTTCTCTTCTGTTCTTGTTTTTATTTTTCCTTCTCTTTCCCTCCTGTGTTCTTCACAAGTTTTCAAAAGTTTGCATATTCTTCCTTTGTCCTCCAGCCTTGCTTCTAATCTGTTTCTCTTCTTCTATCTGTCTATTCCATCCCCAGAATCCTATTAAATTTTCTCCCCCAAGAGTGTCACCATACTGAGGACATATTTACTATATACAATTTTCTGGTTTGATTTAGATTTTGTCATATAACCACAAATATAGTTCATACAGTTAAAGGTGGCAAATTTAAATAGTTACCACAGTTTGCCATTTTCTTGGCTGTGTTTGATGCCATTGTTTTGCTGATTGTATTACCTTAGCAAAGGTGAAATAATTATTCTAATCAGTTTTTCTTCCTGGTATGCCAAGACTGAGATTGCCAGAGGATCACAAACAATACTATAGGCCAGTAGCAAAGAACCAGAGTCTAGGCCAAAAAGGAAGCAACTTTGCATCTCCAATAACTTAGGGAGATCTTGAAATAAACTCAAAACTCAGCTACACCTGGAAGGCATCTCTGAGAAATAATCATTTTTAAGGAATCCTAAGTACTAGCAATAAAGCTACTTGCCATAAGCAATTTATAAGCATTAATGCAGGAATTAATTTTTTAAATAGAAAATGGGAAGACTCAGAAGCAAGACACAACTCAGATTTCCAGCTCACCAAAGGCAAACCCAGAAGGCTATGGCATGGAACAATTACAAAGCCACCCACATGGATTCTCTGAAATGATAACTGTGAAAGTAGCAAAGCAGAAGAATGAGGCTCTAGAAAAAACCAAATCAGAAATATTCTTTCAGATAGCTACAGAGAGGGCGACCATAATGAAGGGCATAATTAGTGAATCTAGAAAAGATACAGATAAAGAAACAGAGGAGCTTGGGTAAATGATGGAAACCACAAATGCTCAGCATAGGAAAGAAATGGAATCCAAGAAACAGATTTAATCAGATATCAAGGAGATTAAAAATTCTATTGCAAATATATGCAACTGAATGAAACAATGTGAGGACAGAATACCAGATGCAGAAGACAGGATTGTTGTTAGTGATCATGAAAAGAAAGATTTCTTTAAAATAGCAAGAGAGGGCTGGGGATTTAGCTCAGTGGTTCCACCGCCTGCCTTGCAAGCGCAAGGACCTGAGTTCGATCCCCGGTACCCCCCCCAACAAGAAAGGGAACACGTAAAATTGATCCACAGCTGCTAGATGATGCAAGAATAACATAAGATTGATCTGAGTCAATGAAAAAAGCAAGGAATAGCACAAATCACAAAACACACACACACACACACACACACACACACACACACACACACCCTGTTCACAGAAGTAATGGCAGAAAACTTTCCAAGCAGGGAAAAAGAATATGACATAGAGATAAATGAGGCATGATTAAAAAAATCTACCCCAAGGCATATAACAGGATTCCAGAAATTCAACACAAGAACACAAGAACAGAATATTAAAAGCTGTTAGAGAAAAGAAACAAATCACTTATAAAGGAAGTCCTATTAGAATCACAGCAGACTTCTCAAAGCAAACCTTTCAGTCAAAGAGAGCTTGGAGGGAAGTATTTCAAGCCTGAAAACAAAATAACCTCCAACCTAGATTATGTACCCTGCAAAACTCTTTCAAAATGGAGAAGTGAGATATTTCCATGACAAAGAACATCTGAAGAAATTCATGACCACCAAACCATCACTCCAGAATATTCTGAAGGACATTTTAGAAAGAGATAATAAGGTCTACAACACCATGAACCCCAACAGAATGAATCCACCGGGCTAGTCAAGCAATTAAACGGAGGGGGGAAAAAGGGAACCACCAAGAGGAAAATGACATGACATGAATGAGTCAATACATACCAGTTATAACCAATAATGTAAATGGACTCAATTCACCACTCAAAAGAAACAGACTGGCACAATGGATCAAGAAAGAAGATCCAACACTATGCTGCATACAAGAAACACATTTAATTCAAAAAGAAATTCATAGATTGAAAGTCAAAGAAAGGGAAACAATACTCTATTTGACAGGAATATGGAAGAAAGCAGAGATAGTTATTATACTTGCAGGAAAAGTGAATTTCAAGCCAAAACTCATGAGGAGAGACATTCTTGCAAAGGGAACAATCCAAAGGAATATATAAAAATTATAAATATATATGTACCAAATACCAGCACAACCAACTATATAAAACAAATATTAATGGACATGAAAAATCAAATAAGCACTGATACAATTGTAACAGGGGACCTCAATACCCCACTGTCACAAGTAGATCAACTAGATAAAAAGTCAACAAAGAAATATCAGAACTGAACCAAAATTTTGAACAAATGAACTTAGTAGATGTCTACTACTACTGTACTAAGTGTTCTATCCCACAACTTTGGAATACCCATTCCATGCACATGAGATGTTCTCCAAACTAAACTATGTGCTCATAGAACATGCTTAAGTAATTGCAAAGGAATTGAAATTATTCCCTGCATATTATCAGACACAGTGCAATGAAATTTAAAGTCAATGAAAATAAAATTCAAAAACTCCATTAACACATGGAAATTAAATAACATCCTCATGAACAACTAATAGGTCACAGATGAAATTAAAGAAAAAATTAAGCCATTTCTACAAATAAAGTATAGTACCAATACAACATACTCAAACTTATGGGATGCAATGAAAGCAGTCCTAAGAGGGAAATTTATAACAATAAATACCCACATCAGAAAAGAAGAGCAAGTTCAAATAAATGGCTTAATGTTGAACCTCAAGCTTTTAGAAAAAGAAGAGCAAGTGAGGAAATTATACATATCAGAGCAGAAATTAATGCAACAGAGACTAAGAAAACTGTACAAAGTATTAATGAATTGAAGAGTTGGTTCTTTGAAAGAATGAATGACATTGAGAAACCCTTAGCCAACCTTGTCCAAAAAGGAAAGAAAAAAACTCAAATCCATGCAATTAGAAATGAAAAGGGTAAAATGACAAATCCTGCAGAAATTGAAAAGTTTATTAATAACTACTTTGAGAACCTGTATTCTAATAAGATGGAAAACACAGAAGAAATGGATAGATTCCTAGACACATATGAATTACCAAAGCTGAATTAAGAAGATATAAAGATTCTAAGTAACTCAATGTCAATGAAATAGAAGATGTAATTTAAAATCTGCCAACAAAGAAAAGCCCAGGTCCTGACAGATTCACTGCTGCATTCTACAAGAAATTTAGAGAATACCTATTGCCACTATTCATCAAACTCTCTAATGAATTTGAAAGGGCAACAATTTTCCCAAACTCATTCCTAGAAACAAGCATTACTCTGATATCAAAACCAGAGAATGATCTAACCAAAAAGAGAACTACAGGCCAATCTCCCTAAGGAACATAGACACAAAAATCCTCAATGAGATAATGGCAAACAAAATGGAGCAAACCATCAAAATGAATATATACCATGACCAAGTAGGATTCATCCCAGGGGTGCAGGGATGGTTCAACATATATAAATCAATAAATGCAATACACAATATAAACAGAGTCAAAAACCACATGATCATCTCAAAAGATGCAGAAAAAGCATTTGACAAAGTCCAACACCCACTCATGATAAAAGCCCTACAGAAAATTGGAATAGGTGGTCTCTATCTCAATCTGATAAAAGCTATCTAGGACAAACCAACAGCCACCATCATACTAAATGGACAAAACCTCAGAGCTTTCACTCTAAAATCAGGAACAAGACAAGGATGTTCATTGTTGTCAATCATATTCAACATAGTTCTTGAAATATTAGCCAGAGAAATGAGACATGAGAAAGAAATGAAAGGAATAAGGATAGAAAAAGAAGTTAAATCACCATTATTTGTGGATGACACACTACTCAAATAGAAGACTCCAAAAGTCAACCAAAAGACTTCTAGATTTAATTACCAAATTCAAGTGTGTAGCTGGATAACAAGTCAGCACTAAAAAATCTATAGCATTCTTGTATACAAGTAACAAACTCATTGAGAGAGAAATTAGGGAAACATCTGGCATAATAATATCCAAAAAATAAAAGTACTTAGGAATCAATCTAACAAAGGAAATAAAAGACTTTTACATTAAAAACTACAGTATGCTGAAAAAGGAGATTGAAGAAGTTACCAGAAAATGGAAAGATATCCCTTGTTCTTGGGTAGGAAGAGCCAATATAGTGGAAATGACCATACTTCCAGAATTGTTGTACAGATTTAATGCAATCCTGATCAAAATGCCAATGACAATGCAATCTTGATCAAAATGCCAAAAACAATTCTAAAGTTCATTTGGAACCAGGAGAGACACAGAATAGCAAAAGCAATTCTAGGCAACAAAGTCAAGGCAGGGGGCATCATAATCCCTGACTTGAAATTATACTGAAAACCTACAATGATAAAAACAGCATGGTGTCAGCAAAAAACAGACCTGAGGATCAATGGAAAACACTAGAGAATACAGCAACCACTCTAAACATACACAGCCACCTCTTCTTTGACAAAAGGGTCAAACACCGTTACTAGAAGAAAGAGAGACTCTTTTACTAATGGAACTGGAGAAACAGGCTTTCTATATGCCACAGATTAAAACTAGACCCAAGTCTCTCACCGTGCACTAAACTAAAATCAAAATGGATTAAAGGTACAAGATCCCAATAATGAATGTAACTGTACTGTATACCTAAAATGTACCAATAAACTCAGTGAAGAAAAAAAAATAGATTAAAGATCTAAATATTAAAACAGAAACACAAAATCTGTTGGAAGAAAGAATAGGTAGAACTCTCTAAGACAGATGTGGGCAAAGACTTCATGAACAAAACTCTAACTATGCGGGAAATAGTGCAAAGAATCAACAGGTGGGATCTTGTCTTATTAAAAAGCTTTTGCACAGCAAAAGAAACCAGTGGCAGAGTAAAGAGAACCCACAATGTGGGGAAAAAATGTGAGCTGTTCCTAGACTAATATATAGAATATATAAAAGAACTCCAAAAAATCAGACCCCTTAAATTTAAAGATCCAATTTTAAAAATAGCCATCTGAAATGAATAGACATTTTTTAGATGAAGTAGAAACGGAAAATAAGTATATGAAAAAATGCTCAACATCTTTAGTCACTTGAGAGATGCAAAGTTAAACAACACTGAGGTTCCTTCTCACTCCAGAAAGGATGGCTTTTATTAAGAAATCAACCAATAACAAATGCTGGCAGGGGTGTGGGGTATAAGGAACCCTTCTTCCTGGTTGGTGGCAGTGTAGACTGGTGGAACCACTGTGGAAATCGGTGTGGAGATTCTGCCAAAAAGCTGAAACTAGAGGCTCTGTTTGACCCAGCTACTCCCTTTCTTGGTGTCTTCCCAAAAGAATTAAAAACATCATATTACAGCCATGTTTATGGCGCACAGTTTGTAATAGCTAAATCTTGGAAATAGCCCAAATGCCTATCAACTGATGAATGCCTGAAAAAGATGTAGTTTTTCTATACAACAGAGCACTATTCTTTGGTAAAGAATGATAAGCTTGAGATGTTTCTAGCTAAATTGGTGCACCTTGACACTATACTCAAGTGAAATAAATCAGTCACACGTGTGTAAATAGCACATTGTTTCTCTGGTGTGAGAACCTATAGTATAACTAAGGACAAAATTTTATGATATTGTGAAATGGGGAGAACATGTTGAAATGAGAAGGGTATCAAGGAAGGTTGGAAGGGTAAAGGAAAGAAAGGAGAAGAAAAAAGAGAACAGAGGGGAAAATGCAACCAAAGCTTTTGTAAATAAGGAGATGAAGAGGGACTGGAGGGAGAGCAGGGGAATGGGAAAATAAGAAAAAGCAAGATACATCATGTACAGGTACAAATTCCCTATGACGAATGTTATAATGTATATCTAAAATGTACCAATATTATTGGGAAAAGAAAATGTTTCTTGAACCAGTAAGTGGGTCTTTTTCAGATATCTTACTTAGAATATTGTTCATGTCCTTCTCATTTCTTGAATTGATGATATTTCACTGAGGGCTATTTATTCGTCCATCTCAAAATGGGCACCATATTCGAGGCTATCCGTTCTTTTCAAATAAATGATATTAGGGCCGGGGATTTAGCTCAGTGGTTCTGCCGCCTGCCTCGCAAGTGCTAGGTCCCGAGTTCGATCCCTGGTACCAAAAAAAAAAAAAAAAAAAGATTAAAAA